>NC_051861.1:53680060-54280502 GCF_015732765.1 Culex quinquefasciatus
CTCGTTGGAAAGGCCTCTTGATTACCTAACCAACTATGGGTTGGATGATGGATCCGGACATCGTTTACATGCATTTAAGTGAGATCCGGCTTCAAAAAAGTACTTAAATATCACTTAAGTGGTCATAACTCGAGACAGGGTTGCCAGATCTTCAATTATGTGGATTCGTTGGAAAGATCTCTCAACTATCTAATCAACGATGGGTCGGATGATGGATCCGGACATCGTTTACATGCATTTAAGTGAGATCCGGCTTAAAAAAGTACATAAATATCACTTAAGTGGTCATAACTCGAGACAGGGTTGCCAGATCTTCGATGTTGTGGACTCGTTGGAAAGGTCTCTTGATTACCTAACCAACGATGAGTCGGATGATGGATCTGGACATCGTTTACATGCATATAATTGAGATCCGGATATATGTGAAAACACATTTTTATACATAACTTTTGAACTACTTATCGAAACTTCAAACAATTCAATAGCGATGTATGGGACCCTAAACCAAGTCGAATGCAACTGGTTCGATCAAAATCGGTTCAGCCAGTGCTGAGAAAACTTTGCAAGATTTTTGAACACATACATACATACACACACACACACATACACACACACAGACATTTGTTCAATTTTCGATTCTGAGTCGATATGTATATATGAAGGTGGGTCTTCGAGCTTTTAATAAAAAGTTCATTTTTAGAGCAGGATTATAGCCTTACCTCAGTGAGGAAGGCAAAAATACGAGAGGTGTATCGTTTTTTGAACCATAGTCACCCCCACTGACGGTATGTAAACTATGTCCGGATCCACCATCCGACCCATCGTTGGTTAGGTTATCAAAAAACCTTTCCAACGAGTCCAAAACATTGAAGATCTGGCAACCCTGTCTCGAGATATGTCCACTTAAGTGATATTTATGTACTTTTTGGAATCAGGAACTCACTTAAATGTATGTAAACGATGTCCGGATCCATCATCCGACCCATCGTTGGTTAGGTAATCGAGAGACCTTAAGTGATATTTATGTACTTTTTTGAAGCCGGATCTCAATTAAATGTATGCAAACGATGTCCGGATCCATCATCTGACCCATCGTTGGTTAGGTAATCGAGAGACCTTTCCAACGAGTCCACAACATTGAAGATATGGCAACCCTGTCTCGAGTTATGACCACTTAAGTGATATTTATGTACTTTTTTGAAGCCGGATCTCAATTAAATGTATGCAAACGATATCCGGATCCATCATCCGACCCATCGTTGGTAAGGTAATCGTACTTTTGAACTACTTATCGAAACTTCAAACAATTCAATAGCGATGTATGGGACCCTAAACCAAGTCGAATGCAACTGGTTCGATCAAAATCGGTTCAGCCAGTGCTGAGAAAACTTTGCAAGATTTTTGAACACATACATACATACACACACACACATACACACACACAGACATTTGTTCAATTTTCGATTCTGAGTCGATATGTATATATGAAGGTGGGTCTTCGAGCTTTTAATAAAAAGTTCATTTTTAGAGCAGGATTATAGCCTTACCTCAGTGAGGAAGGCAAAAATACGAGAGGTGTATCGTTTTTTGAACCATAGTCACCCCCACTGACGGTATGTAAACTATGTCCGGATCCACCATCCGACCCATCGTTGGTTAGGTAATCGAGAGACCTTTCCAACAAGCTTACAACATTGAAGATCTGGCAACCCTGTCTCGAGTTATGACCACTTAAGTTATATTTATGTACTTTTTTGAAGCCGGATCTCAATTCAATGTATGCAAACGATATCCGGATCCATCATCCGACCCATCGTTGGTAAGGTAATCGTAAACCCTTTCCAACGAGTCCACAACAATGATAATCTGGCCACCCTGTTTCGAGTTATGACCACTTAAGTTAATATATGTGTACTAATTTTTCTGGATCTAAAAAAATAGCTGAAATATGTGTCCAAACCACTCATAATACCCATTGTTGGTAAAAAGTGAGGAAGGCATCAACCACATAGGTGGATTAAGTTAGTTTTTCATTAAAATGTTGAAACCATGGCTCGTAATTTCAATTTTTGTACTTTTTTATTTTTTTGATTATCTGAAGTTTCAATTATCCGAAGTTCGATTATCCGAAAGTTTGTATGGGACTTCGGATAATCGAAAAAAATGGTATGTTTTTCTTACTGATTACATCAATCACTTAAGAGTAGTTTAGGGGTCATACTTAAGCTCGACAACAAAAAAAAAAAATCGTGATTCGATTATCTGGAGAATCGATTATCCGAAGTGAAATTTATCTAAGGCCTTCGGATAATGGAGTCTGGACTGTAAAATATATTAAGAAGAAAATTTCTTCTACGATTCAGACAGGTTAATCAGACAAAGGAAAAACTCTGGATCCAAGGAATTTCCATAGTTCACCTTTTCATTTCGAGAAAAATAAATATCTGTCCCTTGGAATTACTGATAAGCACAACTTTCGTGTGATTTTCAGATTGATCGGATGATTGGTTGTAAAAAACTAACCTTTGTTATATATTGTTTGTTACCTTATTATCTTATCAACTTTTGTGGGTTTCAATCAATCAATTAATCAATGAAGATTTTTAGAAATTTTTTTCAACGTTGGTTTTTTCTTTCAACAATTAAAATAGTTGGTTTTAGAGTACACAAAGGTTGGTTCATCCAAAACATACACTGCGTTTTAATGTACAATGTCGATGCGTAATTACCATGCATTGAAACAAAGGTGAGAATTTATTGATGAAACGTTCACACATCGTTTACTGATAGCTGTAGAAGAATCAGAAATAGAACTAGGAAATGTCTCATCAAGAACCAAATTTTTATTGAAAACTTTTAGACTAATTTATGTACTCCCTAACAGAAAATTTACTATACTAACTTTTATTCTCTTTCATTTTTACAGATACATCTCGCCGAAAAAACACCTTCAAGATGACAGCTGTAGAGGTTCATTCTGGTTATAAATACTACGGGAAAGAAAATGACCCGAACAAAAAGATTGTATTAAACCATCTTAACATGAGCGTTACCAGAGGATCCATGTAAGTTTATGTGAATATACAAACAAATATTTAGAGCTTATGATATCACCCATAGTTTCCCCTCCGTTGCAACGCGTTGCTGTAAACGCTACATAACATTAGCTTCAACGATCTGGTGGTGTTTCCCATAAGTCCCTTTTGAAAATGGTTAAGTTTAGTAAAGTACTTTCAAAATTATGCTGAAAAAAGTGTAAAGGTATTTAAATGGACTTTTCAATGATTAAAATTTTAAGCACTGAAGTGTTCTTTTTCAATTCTTGGAGTTCTACCTAAGATATTTTGATTAAAATGATGGGTCCATGTAAAAACATGATCATGATAGATTCTACATGAACAAAAAAGATTATTTCTATAAACTTTAAATTTTGAATATTTGACAACCCTATATCCAAAAGTATTAGTAGTGAAGTAATATTAAAAGAACATAGGATAGGACGGATACTGCTACTTTGAATAAAAATACCATATAAAAGTGAGGACGACATCAACTACTAAGGGTGGATTAAGTAACGTTTTGATTTTTTTCGCAATATCGCTGTGTCAAACACGTGAAGGTTGATTGTGTCATTTTGAAATATTTGTTTACTTCACACTACTGCCTCCTATAACTCATGCTCGTGATAATGATGAATTATCGTCTAGATAGGTGAAGCTAACAGAACTAGAGTGTGCTTACGAGAATGGGATAAGGCAGAAAAAAATAAATGATTCAATCGTCAACCCAACATAAGGAAATACGCCCTTTGCTAGCTTGCAATAATTTCAGGGGATGAGCCGGCTGCCTAGGTGAGCCTTTTTATATGAATGTAACTTATCTGACCACCTTAGCGCTTAAATGTTTTGATAATGCCAAAAAGTTGTTTGTATCCTGAAATCAGGCCTATGAAGAATTTTATGATTAGTTTAAAAAGGTTTTATCCCTTATCCCCGAATCCCACTTGCCCGAATCCCATATCCCCGAAAATCATTTCCCCGAAAATTCCACATCCCCGAAAATCATTTCCCCGAAAGTGCCACTTCCCCGAAAATCATTTTCCCGAAAATTCCACATCCCCGAAAATCATTTTCCCGGAAATTCCACATCCCCGAAAATCATTTTCCCGAAAATTCCATATCCCCGAATGTCATTTACCTGAATGGCCATTTTACCGAACTGCCGTTTTCCCGAATTTACATATACCCGAATGGTTACTTCACCAAAATATCATTTTTTCCGAATGATGACCTACATATAAACTAAATTGTTATTTAGGGATTTTTTTTATAAAAGTATGACGTTAATATTAAATTCTCCTACGTGTTTTGTAAGATTAAAAAAAACAAATTACCGTAGAAGGCCATTAATAAACCACGCGGACACTTCAAGAGTGCGGGGTATTGAGATCATCCACGATTTTTTTTTGTAGCGGCCATTTTCAGCAAAGGACAATTTTCCAAAACGGTATCTACGTGGTAAGGATAGAACAGCAACGATAGCTTCATGCGACGACTCGATGCGCAGGATTCAGTTTGTTCTAGATTTTGTTTAACTGAACTAATTTGTCTTTATCAATTTTGGCTAGATGAAGGCTTTGAACAATTATTTTTTTATTTTTTTACGTCCAATTCGAGTTCTGCGACCAACACTTTTAATCAAATCTAAATAGTTAATTATTGAATTACAAAAAGCATTTTTTGAATATTTCATCACCGCCATTTTAGATTTAAAATAACTAAATCACTTTAAAGTACACTAGGGGCTATACTTAAGCTCGACAACTGATTTTGGTTGCCAAGGTCCCGAGTAACAATTACAAATTTTTGCGGTAGTCGGGCCTGTCAAACACGTTCTGACCTGAAATCCCTTTGGCCAGTTGTCGCATTTACATTAATTTGAATATTCAAAATTCAAGTGAAGCTCGGAATTTTTTGAACGTTCAATAGAGCAATCAACGTTCGTTTGTAGTGCGTGTACGTACACAAAAATTAAGTGAGGTTAAATTTTGTCTGCCATCAAAATCAAATGGTGCACTAGTGTGCGTACGCGAAACGTCATAAAGCTCTATTGTGGACATGATACTTTATTGATCGCTACTTCCCCGAACCCGGTCAGGCGGGTATGGCCGTTGTCCAGGTTCGGGGAAGTGGCGTTCGGGGAAATGGCCGTTCGGGATTATGGTCATTCGGGAAAATGATTTTCAGGGATGTGGAAAATTAGGGGAAGTGGCCATTCGGGAAAATGGTTTTTAGGGGAAGTCGCCATTCGGGGATGTAGCCGTTCGGGGAAATGGATCGTTCGGGGAAATGATTTTCGGGTAAATGACATTTCGGGAAAGTGTCTTTTCGGAGATGTGGCATTCGGGGAAATGTCTCTTCGGGAATGTGGGTTTCGGGGAAATGTCATAGATTCGTTTAAAAAAGGCCCAATGTTTTTTTGCCTTCCTTGACTTGATGCATAGTTTAACTAACAAATTATCGTTCTCAATAAAACAACACATTACAAATTACTTAAATATTTTAAAAATAATTAAGATACTGATGTATAACGTCCATTTTTTTCAAAACATGTTATAAACATAAGAGCACCCTAGTATCCAAACATGCAAATGCAACGATTATACAACATCGGCCGGTAAAAAACAGGTACGTGAGTCCAATGTCAAGGCCAGGCTCACTTTCACTTCACGGGTTTGTAAGGCCACCGCGCGCTGCTGTGCAGTTAAAAATAACACTATCTTTAAACCAATCACCCCCGGCGTGCTGGCTTGGTTGGCGATCATTCGGAGCCGGTTTCTCTTTTATAATTTCCTTCATCATCCTCCGTCCGTCCGGGGTTTCTCTGCGTTTCAGCCGGGGTCACCACAATCAACTGGTGGCATTAAATTTGATTTGAAATGCAAGAATTTGGAGGAGAAATAACACACGACAAATATTTTGCGAAACATTGCATAATCAGAGAAACTATAAAACTTTTTTTCAGATATGGATTACTGGGTGCGTCCGGATGCGGAAAAACAACACTCCTCTCGTGCATCGTGGGAAGGAAATTTCTCAACGATGGAGAAATCAGCGTGCTCGGTGGAACGCCAGGGACACCAGGTTCCGGCGTGCCGGGCCCACGTATCGGTTACATGCCCCAGGAAATAGCCCTGGTTGAGGAATTCTCCATCAAGGAAACCATCTACTACTTCGGAAGGATATACGGGATGTCGACGGAGAAAATTCGAGAACGATACAAACTACTCAAAGAACTGCTTGAGCTACCTTGCGACGACCGGTAAAGACCAAAAAAAAGCAAACCAGAATTAACCACGACTCGGCACTGGGTCGTGACACTGATGATGGCTCAAGCAATGAGCAATACTTACAACGCACGTTCTTAAATGTCTCTCTCTCAACTTCTCTCTTCTCGTCTCGTTTTCAGCCATGTCGGAAATTGCAGTGGGGGTCAACAAAGACGGGTTTCCTTCGCCGCTGCCATGGTCCATGAGCCTGAATTGCTGATCTTGGACGAGCCGACCGTTGGTCTTGACCCATTGCTGCGAGAAAGAATATGGCAATATTTAGTCGAAACGACAAGTTCAAGTAAACTGGCTGTGATAATAACAACACACTACATCGAGGAAGCGAGACAAGCTTCTTGTGTAAGATTGCGAAATGCGCGCTACGAACGTTTTCAATGCTTTTTAATGTATAATCCTTTTTCAGATTGGTTTGATGCGAAACGGAATTCTGCTAGCAGAGGATTCGCCGGTCGCCATTCTAGAGCGATTCAACTGTACAAATCTGGAAGATGCTTTTCTCAGCCTTTGCCAAAAACATGGTCCGTCCGAGGAAGCCGACAGGACCACACATCAGTCACACACGATACGTAGCATAAAGTCGATCGAATCGCCGATCGAAGACGTTGGAACCGACATCAAAAAATCCATCCCACCCCTCACTTCTGCAACTGACGAAAAGAGCAAAAGTTTGTACGAAGAAAGTGGCAAACCAATTACAAAAAGCATTAAAGAGCTGTTGAGCTTTACGACGAAACGAAGAATGAATGCTTTGCTGTCGAAAAATTACCTGCAAATGATCCGGCAACCAGCGTAAGTATGCTTCATCAACGCAGCTTTTATTTTCTCGCAATCGGACAACTCTTCTACAATCATACAATAACGGTAATTTATCTTATATCATCTAATCATAACCGCACTGCGTTTACTGCACATCACTGAACGATTTGCTGAAATCGGGTTTCTTCAGATTCACCATGCGTTTACTTTTATTACCGTGACTACGTACAATATCTTTAAATTAACGTTTTCGTTTTATCTAAAACAAAACAAAAAATTGTGGAAAGTTGCGCTGAAAAGGACCTCGATCGTAACTGTTCCCTAATTGTGAACGCTACTTGAACTACCTGACTTGATAGGCATAACATGGACACACAGTTCAATTGCCGACGTAGTTGAATGTAGTACTTTAGGTTAGATTCAATCGAATCATAAATAAAACAATGTGAACAAACATGCTCTCGTCATAAATAAACAAGGTTTGGTAGTTGTGCTCAAGGATATTACATAGCCGGATAGATCGTGATCCCCAGAAGTTTCAATATATAACAGAACAGAAATTATCGCCTTCAGTGAAAAATTTCAATAAGTTTAAAACCTCATTTTTTCTGCAGCAGCAGCAAGGGCTGGCAGAATTCTGTAACATTCTTAACATGTTCAACTTACACGGACGCCCAAGCCTCCCAAAAAAGATGGAACGGTAACTTCAACTCGCTGGTTGGATCCTAAAATTTTACAGAACTTGTTTTGAACATGAATCTATACTTTCTGCGACCGAAAACATCGTTCCATGCCTCCGCGGCGATTTTTTTATACGTGGAAAAAAAGTTGGAAATTGATCGCAAAAATTACAGATTTGATCAAATTGAGTTCTGCAAAGTTCAAGGATCATCTAGACATCCAAACAAATCACAAAAGAATTGTATTGATTGGTTATGTTATGTCCGAAAACCAGCGAGTTGAAGTTACCGTTCCAACTTTGTTGGAGCCTTGGGAGTTGGAATGTTAATAGTTGATGAATGTTTTCGCACTCTTCGGCAAAATTGTTCCCTGGAACAAGAACTATGACTCATGAGGATTTTAAAAAATTCTTACATCGTTAGGAATCTTAAAACTGCCATAAATCAAAACGCGCCGAGTTTATGGATTAAATCCCATTTAAACACCCAAAACTGGCAGCGCTAGCCCGAGAGAATGATGGTCTCGAGTCGAAAGAATAGTGGTACCATTCACGGACGCAGAGAACACAGCTCGAGATGGGCGATAGAACTATTCTCTAGAGGTTCATTTGCAAAAAAAATTCATCCGTCAAACAAAAAACCAAAAGTGTCGACAACGGGAATCGAACCAGAGACCTTTGCAAACCAATCCAATGACTTAGCTGCCTCGGCCACCACAGCTTGGTGACCATGGAGAAGTCAGAAGTCGATGTATGACACTTGTTGGAGATTTATTGATTCAACTAACGAATGAACTCATTTGTTATGATGGTGTGAGTTGGTACCATTATTCTATCGATTTTGGCACTGAGCCCTCAATAAATTTTGAGAGAACGATTATCTCGACTCTGAATTTTGGGTGAACATAAATATGAAAGCACCAGGTCCCCTAGTACGCCTAGGGGATCATAACGTCAACTGGGGGACTAAAGTCTGAATAGTGACAGCGTTTTTAAAGCATTAAAAAGCTTCAAATTAGGAAATCGATCCACTAATTCAGTTGATCTGTATCTGTTCTAACCGAAGACGATCAAAAATATCAAGATAAGGTGCAAGAACCTGGCTAAGACAGCTGTCCCAATTTGCCCCATGTCCCCCCCCCCCCCCTAGATGACGGCATCCTGAAATGGTCGCAAAATTGACTCATTTTGTATCATTAGTACGTTAGGGTGCCCAGAACATGTGACTTTAAAAAAAAACTCGCTTCAAAAGCTGAATATTGCTTTTCGAGCTATTTCAGGGCATGGAATCATTCATATTTCGAACATTACCTTTTTTCTCAAAAGTCACGTCTGAGCAGATTAAACAATATGATGGTGAGTCTTGCCCTGAAACTAACATATAAATTGTACAAAAAGTTATGATTAAAATTTGTATATATGCAGTTAAATGGTATACTAACATTCTGTAGAATATTCACACAAAATAATCTGAAGATAAAAATGAGATTTATTACAGTATTTATTATTTTGAAGAGCAAAACGCAATACGCAAATTATTCGTAAAGACCGTGCTTCCAGACGCTTGAATGGTAAGAATTGTAGATTAACATTCAATAATTAGAAAAAAAAAACTCTTATTCTAGTGACCTAAAGACGCATGACATCATACTGAGGCACGTTTCGAAACGGAAATCAAAAGAACTCATCAAACCACTTCTTCCTGTTTTCTCTATTCAATTTTCGGGTTTGCTTAGAGCATCTCAATTCCACTCGGATACGGTTTTCTATATCTTCGTCACATTTCATAAACTTTTGTTTTTTGCTTACCAACTGAACAAAATTGATCGCCATATTATTTCCTTTTTTGCCAATGTACTTGCAGTGGAATGGTATTTCTGTTCCTTTACCCCATATTTCAGCTGGTAAGTTTTTACGTAGCGATAGGTGGCGACCCGAAAGAACTGCGGCTGGGGATCGTGAACGACGAGGTCAGCAACATCCAGGAGTGCTTCAACAAATCCTTGATCCATACCTACTACAAAGACGAGTACGACTGCGAACTGTACAAAACGTCCTGCGCGTTTCTGAACCACTTGAACCGGAGCTTCGCAGTGCAGGTTTGGTAGAAGGATATTCGTAAAAATCTTAGTTCATGCAAGCGGCTGTAGAACCTCTTTAAAAATCATATCAGCTTATACTCTATGATGGAACGAACTCAACTCAAAGAATTGTTGCTGGCATCTTTGCGATATTTAGATATTCGGAAGTATCAATTCAAACCTTTTTTGAAATGTCTCTGCCTAGTACCTATATAGAGAAAAAAAACACCATATAAAGTTACAAAAGGAGTAATGTGCGGTTTGCTGCATATTGCTTGCAATTTTTTAATCTTATGCAAAATCGACGATACGCTCTAGTTCTTCATGCAAACCATTTGCCCCTCCCTAAAAAGACTGGACAAAATAATTGGATTCTGCAAGCACTTTTATTTGTGTTGAACTATAAATCATTGATTCAATGTCGAGCAGATTTCGCTTCTACCATAGAGAAATCTACATGCATTTCAAAGAGCGTATTGAGCCAAACGTAAAACTACATTTTCTAGCTAGTTTTCCACTTCCGCTGGGAACGGCGGCAACACAAAATGATTGCTTCTCTTTGCAGGAATATTACGACACGTTTGACGATGCCTATCACGCTACCAAAAAGGGCACGATATGGGGATTCATCTACTTCACCTCAAACTTCACAGAATCACTGCAAGACGTTAGAGACAATGTACGCGACGCAGAACCAGGATCGTATGACAACCAAGAGATCAAGGTGTACCTGGACAAATCCGACCAGCAGGTGACGTTCTTTTTGGAGAAAAAGCTGCTAGAGGCGTATAAAAACTTTGCCGAATACTTAATGACCGAATGCCAGCTGCCCAAGCAATTAGCAAACGCTCCCATTAACTTTGAAACCCCATTGTACGGCACATTCGACGATGAATTCACCAATTTCATGGCTCCTGGAGTTATCATGACGTGAGTGACTTGTAGAACACATTTTATTCTTCTACTAATCGATAATCTCTTTTTTTGTAGAATGGTATTCTTCCTCGCTACGCTGATTACTGCCACGATCTTTATTACCGATCGACTTGAAGGAGTTTGGGACAGAACACTAGTCGCAGGTATGTCCAATTCATGCCATCTTGAACGAAAACAATTGCTTTAAGGATTTTTTTCTTTTCTTCTCCATCTTTCCATGTCTTATGCAAACACATGTGACGCACGTTAACAACGACGACAACGATGACGACAGGCATCACGGCCCTCGAGCTGCTGCTGGCACACATAATGACGCAAACGTCGATTATGCTGCTGCAATGTATCGAGATTGTTCTTCTCGCGACGTTCGTTTTCGATGTCCAGAACCAAGGCAGCAACGCTGTGGTGATAGGCCTCCTGATGTTGCTCGGGTTTGCGGGAATGTTGTTTGGTAAGTCGTCTGTTGTGTGCTATCTTGTGACAACGACCATTTAGTACTATTCGAAAAAATCGATTTTTAAAGTTTGATGATAAATATTTTCAAAAACATGATCATTTTGATGATAAATTGTTTTATGTCACAAGTGTGTATTGCGATATCCGGGAAACGGAAGCGAGTTCCCAAAATCGAGTTAAAGCATCTTGTAGTGTTTGTTAAGTATAGCAAAACGTCATCATTAATTAATTTTCGACCAAAGTGGTCTATGTCACAAGATAGCACACAGCAGACGAAGTGGAAGGGAATGTGCTTATTTCAGAATGAATTTTCTGATTCAAACAAATTTATGCATGAAATCTTGTTTTTTTTCCAAAAATCGCTAGTTTTCCAAAAATTCATAAGGCCGTTGAAAATATTTTTCAAAGTTGATGTCACCCCCTTTTAAAATTGGTCTGAAAAATCATGGGGCAAAAAAAAGTTTTCAAAAAAATATCAAAATTTCAATGGAAATAGAAGTCTAATCAACTGAGAACAAGCTTAATGCCCTTTTCTGCATTGATAGTCATATTTAACATGTTTGGACTCGTTTAAAAATATTTTAAACTTTTATGAAATTACAATGTACAGCACCGCAAAAACTTTTTTCTCGCAAAATAGAATTTTCGTCAGTATTTAGAAATTTTGGAAATCAATGATTGCAAAGCAACTGGACAGGTGTATGATGCATTTTAAAACACTTTTTTCATTCAAATGTGGACACCGTGGCCTGTAATTTCAATTTTTACCTTTTTTATTTTTTCCCTTCCCCCCCCCCCCCCTCCCTCCTCGACTTTGATCAGAGTCGAGGGACATAAACTTATATAAAAAAAAAGGTGAAGTTATATTTTCAATATTCCAAAATACGATTTTTTTTGAAAATAAAAGCTGGGAAATATCGTGAGGACACCCAAAGCATAGTATTTTCCTGGTGAAATATAAAAATAATAGTAAATCAAATTTATTTGCAATGCTTACTTATCATATTTCTTCAATTAAATAAATAAAAATTTGAAAAAGTTTTTTATTTGTTGAATATGATTTTTGCATCCATTAACCCCTCGGTCTTTTCGGTTTGTTTTGGTTTTTGACGTTTGTCTGCTTTTCAACTGGGCTACGGCCCACTTATCGAGCGCCCAGTTAAAAAGCAGCCCAGTTTAACAACGCCCAGTTACCGAACAACTACTGTATACCCATCCAGATTTTTAAAGGAAAATGGCGTTCGAATGATGAACGCCCGAAATGTCAAAATCACGCAGTGATACCAACATTACGAAAAAAGTGTGCCATGGCATGACAGCCACATTTTTTTTTTCTAATTTTGGTGCTACTGCGCGATTTTGACATTTCGGACGTTCGCCATTCGAACACCATCTTCGCTTAAAAACCTGGTATCCATTGGTCATTGTTTTAACCCTTTCGGGCCTGATGGGTCATATATGACCCAAAAATAATAAAAACTAAGGTAGCCTATTATTTTTTATGGTTCTCAGAATCATTTTCCCATCATCAACTAAAAACATTTTTTTTTTTAAATTCAGGCTTGAACGGGTTAATTTTAAAGTTATCGCAGTTTTAGTGAAAAAAGTCGTTTTTTCCCATTTTCGTCAAACGGTGAAAAAAGTCGAACATTTTTTTGAATCATGCTGTTTTCGTGGGGAATTGCTGTATACTTAGCTACAACAACAGTACAACTTTATTCGTGATGAATTTACTTGATTTCAAATTATCATTTTTCCAGGGCTGCTCATCTCCATTTTCTGCGATGCGCACTCAACGGCCAACTTCATGGCTACGGGTACCTTCTATCCGATGATTATCATGTGCGGTAAGTTGTACTTCTATATTAACTATGTTGATTGAAGTTAAAACTAATCATCACTTCGTATTATTCAGGAATAATGTGGCCCTTGGAAGGAATGCCCCGTTACCTACAGTACATCGCTTACTGCTTCCCGTTCACGGTGCCATCGATATCTATGCGCAATGTGCTGGTCAAAGGCTGGAGCATAACGGACTTCCAAGTATACATGGGCTACGGCACGATAATCATCTGGATCATCAGCCTGCTGCTGCTTTGCTTAGTAGGGTTAAAGATGAAGAAATAACGCCTGAAAACCGCGCAAATTGGTTTTCTTTACGGCTCATTAGAATAGCATTATTCCTGGAATGTACGTACCGTGAGTCTACCTAGAACACGTGACCAATTGCTTGAAAAATAAAAACAATCAGGTGAAGAATAACCCGTTTTATGATAACATAAATTAACCAAGAGATCGCAATTGGGCGGAATTAGGCCCACGGTACTGCTACCACGGAAATAAGTATTAATTTCTACGATTGATTATTCAATCGCAACGATTAAAAGAGTGAAATGAAAAGTAACGCGACGATTGAAGATTTGTAGCGAACTGATTGTTACCAAAACCTGAGGAATATCTTCTTTTTTCAACGTAGATAATAGACAATCCCTCTCTAAAAATCTTTGAATCTAACATTGCCATTCCAATGGTAATTTGTACGTAAGGCGTTTACTGAAAGTCTGTTATTTATGATGCTAAAGTTGGTTAGTTTTATTATGTAAATGCAGGGGTACGTAAAATGTATTGTTTAGTTGTGATTGTGATGAATGTAATTTATTATTTTGCTAAATCAATGTTAGTAGCAAATCAACAGGTGAACCTCATATTAAAAATTTACCAATTCAATGCCAATTGAAAATGAGCAACCCGTTTATTCCAAAATTTATGCAGATAATCTACAGACCATAGGATTAAATTCATTGGTTAATCTGGGAACTTTATTTGAGCTGTATAAACTAAGGATTAGCATATTACAGCATTGAAGTCAACAAGTGCCTTTGTATATGTACTACGCTTTTTGTATAAAACTGATGTATAAATAAAGTTATAAGCAATCTAAACCATATTGTTTATCTCCCTTCAGATGCAAACGGTCCTTTAGTTGAAGAATCCACCCAATACAAAACAACCATGATTATTGCATCTGAAACATTGCGAACTTAAAAAGTGAATCGTAGATCGCCGTACAGACCAGACTTGGAAAGTCTTCAAATAAACTTCGAACATGTGTTATCATTCCCACATGTTTATCGAAAACATCAAATCACTTAATCCTGGGAACCATGGTCAGGTGCACCTGGGAACCATCCATTAACTACGTAGACACCTTTTTGTAAATTCCAATGAAACGAATGAAGCATATTTGAAATTTTCTGATCTTTTCGATAATATTATTGTCAAAATTATAAACATAAGACGAACATTTGAAAAAGACCCAATTTTACATCTTATGCATGTGAATTTTCCTCGAAAACGGAGCACTTCATCAAAATTTGCATTTACAAATGAAGTGATATTTTTTTCGACCGTTTTGCCTTCCTTAGGCTATAATCCTGCTCTAAAACTTTTCACATAAAGCTCTGAAATTTTTAACATAAAGCTCGTAGGCCCACCTTCATGTATACCAGGCCTGCCCAACGTCCGGCCCGCGGGCCGGATCCGGCCCATGAAGCCATTTCATCCGGCCCGCGACGGCTTTTCGAAATAGTTGTATGACCGGCCCTTAAGGCTGTTCATGAAATATTAAAAAAAAAATTGATTGTCTGAATTTAAAAAATTAGCTTTAAACCAAATTTTAACATATTATAATAACATTCTTCATGTTTGAGTTTAATTCTTATAATTTCTATATTGATATTTTTAAACTGAAAAATGATGCAAGAAAACAAAATTATACATTTAAAATTGTGAAATGTATGAAAAAGCTTGGATTATTTTCTAAAAATGTACAAAAAGACACTAAATTTAAATTTCTCCATTTTTAACTTCAAACTGATGTTTTTTTCTATTTTTTTAAAGAAACAGATAAACAAAAACTAATGTTTTTTTCCAGAACAACTTTTCAGTGATAAAGTGTTTTTTAAGCTTAAAAAAGCAAATTATTCATACTGATAAAATTTCAAATATTTTGAAAATATTAAAAAATGTCTCAAAATAAGTCAAGAAATTTTGGAGCAAAATATATATTTTCATAAACTTTGAATTTTGAAAATAACGAATTGAAAATGATTGAATATATGTTTTTTACACTTTTAAAATTTTGTGTGTTTTTACAACCATTTTAAAATATTTTAATAAAGGTGCACAACAACGTAAAAAGTTTTTTGTAAAGGATATTCGAATCCAAATTTCGTTTGAATAATTTTTATCATGTCTCATAGATTTTTTTTTCTATTGAAGTGTTGAGGAAATCAAACTAAAAAAAATTGCAACGAGCATTGAAATTTGAATGTTTTTTTTCATATTAAAATTATATCAAGGTATTTAAATACAATCGTCAAAAACAATAACCATACAATTTCTAACAAACAAAAATTAAAATAAGTCAAATAAACACATTTTTGAAAGTTATTTTTGTTTTTCTTTCCTAAAATCAAGATATATGAATCTTATTTGCAACAATACATCTTTTATTTATTTACTTAAAAAGAACCCAATCATCAAAAATTAAAAAAAAAATGTGTTTACTTTATCAACTTTTATCAAATATTAGTTCCGGCCCGTCACTGCTTCAGAAAAATCAGATAAGGCCCGCAGGGCCAAAAGGTTGGGCACCCCTGATGTATACCTATCGACTCAGAATCGGAAACTGAACAAATGTCTGTCTGTGTGTTACCAAAATTGTCACGCAGTTTTCTCAGCACTGACTGAACCGATTTAGACCAAACCGGTTGCATTTGAACCAGTTTAGGGTCCCAAAGATCGAATTTTAACAAAACTTAAGTTTGATAAGTAGTTCAAAAGTAATTCGCAATTCGCAATTTTCAGTGTAAGAACGGGCCTTGACCGATCTTATGCACTAGGTTCCCGACGAACACGCACTGCCCTTACACCTACATCTCACCCTTGCTATGAGTCAGTACGAGCAACACGCTAGAACACGCTTTGAGTGTTCGTGAAAGGCATGCACACTTTCTTTTCCGGTTACGCATTTTAACTCGGCCGGGGGTGGTACATTACGTAGGGTTTGATGTAAGTATAAGCGCCTAACCATTTATAGTGTGCCTATCGACTTTCATTAGAGCAAAAACTGTTTTATTTTTAGTTTGAATTCAAAAACTAGTTGTTATTTACTGTGTATTGTTTTCTCCTGAAATCTTCCCTATCGTTAAGTCGTGTTTATCTGTTGCTATTTCTTTTGTCGCGGTGTTTTGTTACAATATTTTGGTCCTAAGCATTTTAGAAAAGTTTTTCAAAGGTACAATAGTAATATTTGTGTTAATCCTTTAATCATTCCATAAATTGAGTAAGGGCTCGAACCTCACTTGCTTAAGTAAAAGGTGAAGATTCAAAACAATGGACAGTAAAGAATCAATAGTAAAGGAAAGATAGTAATTTATGAAGTAGATAAAGAAATTAACAATAGTTAATAAATAGAGATAACAAACAAGCTTAGATTGTATTGAGTGCAATTTACAGGGAAGATGAGAAATTATTCAAATAGATAAATAAAGAAAAGGCACATGATAAACAAAATTGACATCGCAGCCAAATTAAGGGAAAGCAGACAGTTTGTTACAGCAGCATCAATTGGTAAAATAGAGTGGAAAAGCATTGAGAAATGAGAGAATCAAATAAGTAAAATCGAAATCAAATGGAGGATAGTAAACAGAAGCCGTTTTAGAAAATCAGTGAAACAACAGAAGATAGCTGTTAACTGAAATGGAAAGAAGAGAAATTCCGTTCTGCGATGCTCAGGTACATCCACAGCAGTTGACTCAACATACTGCGAATCAAAACAATACCGTCTACAATCACAAATTACTTCCCTTTCCCACATTGACGCGCCCCTTTCTTCTAGCCGTCTCTACTCTGACCCTCGCTAGTCAAAGGTTTACGAGTCGTTTCCACAGGCCACCAGCTAGGTTACACCTTGTCATCATGATGACTAAACCAAGCCAACGTGGAGGTAAGAAAATAGGACACTTGCAAGGAACCAGAGCCATGCTGTTTTGTCCAAACAGCACTACGGATGTAGTTGGGCTCCTTCCGGGATGTTCCTCGCCTAGGTGTGTCAACCGACGAGTATCATCAGTATCATGCACCCTTGGCCTGCATAAGTAATTCAAAAGTATTGTATAAAAAATGTTTTCACATTTATCCGGATGTTAAATAAATGCCCAGAAATCGTACCAAATATCACCATGTTATAGATCGTTGGATAGGTAATTGAAAGACCTTTCCAATGAGTCCAAAATATTGGGGTGATTCTCCGCCAACTCACACACCAGTTGCCCCGACCCCTCTTCGATTTGCGTGAAACTTTGTCCTAAGGGGTAACTTTTGTCTCTGATCACGAATCCGAGGTCCGTAATTTGATATCTCGTGACGGGCGGCGGAACGACCCCTTCCATTTTTGAACATGCGAAAAAAGAGGTGTTTTTCAATCATTTGCAGCCTGAAACGGTGATGAGATAGAAATTTGGTGTCAAAGGGACTTTTATGTAAAGTAAGACGCTCGATTGGATGGTGTACTCAGAATTCCGAAAAAAACGTATTTTTAATCGAAAAAAACACTAAAAAAGTTTTAAAAATTCTCCCATTTTCCGTTACTCGACTGTAAAAAATTTTGGAGCATGTCATTTTATGGGAAATTTGATGTACTTTTCGAATCTACATTGACCCAGAAGGGTCATTTTTTCATTTAGAACAAAATTTTTCATCTTAAAATTTCGTGTTTTTTCTAACTTTGCAGGGTTATTTTTTAGAGTGTAACAATGTTCTATAAAGTTGTAGAGCAGACAATTACAAAAAATTTGATATATAGACATAAGGGGTTTGCTTATAAACATCACGAGTTATCGCGATTTTACGAAAAAAAGTTTTGAAAAAGTTGGTCGTCATCGATCATGGCCGTTCATGGTCACCCGCGACAGACACGGACGACGAAACAAAGAGAAACGCAAAAAGTAACTTTTTCAAAACTTTTTTTCGTAAAATTACGATAACTCTCATGATCTGCAGCCCTGACCAGTACAGAAGAGTTATGGCAACTGCAGGTTTATTTGCAAATGGCAAATAAACCAAAACAATAACTTGTTTTGTTATGGAGACATACAAGTTCAATAACAATTTTTGTTATTATGCTGCTCCACCTCTCCGCACAAAATAACAAATCTTGTTATTCCTTTATGATTCCTTCTGTGTTGTTGGTTTTTGTTGCAATAACAACATAATAACAGTTTAAGTTATTTTCGAACAAATCTTTGTTATTGATTTTTGTTATTTTAACAACTAATCCGATCATCCCAATAACATATTTTAATCTTTTCACAATATCAAAAACTGACCTTCCCAAGTTATTTCCGTCTGCTCGGGAGGGTCAAAAGTTACAGCAAATTTAAGGTAAAAAAGATCCAAATTTAAAACTTAAATATCTCGAAAAGGCGCAAGCCTCAGCGCAAGCCAAATTTTAAGCGCCAGGTTGTACACTCAAACCCCGTTGGTTTGACACCAACTGTTGTCAAACGAACGGGGTCACTTTTTAGTTTGACACCCTTCTTACACGGAGTTCACACACACTACTAAACGTTTGTTTTGATAGTGTGCGTGAGCGCCGTGTAAAAAGTGACAGTTCGTCACTTTTTAGTTTGACTTTGACCAACCAACGGGGTACAAACTAAAAAAGTGTCAAACGAAAAAGTGACCAACCACCGGGGGTTGAGTGTATTCGAAAGAGATCCAGCACTACAAACGCTGAAAAAATCTCAGGGGTGTTTTTCTTTAAACTTGAGATAACTACATTTGAAAAAGTTTGATTTTCAAGGGAAAACCTTATGGGACCACCCTAACGAAATTTGAAAATTATCATATTTTGGGTTTAAATGATAATTTTACATAGAAACCCAAAATATGACTAAAAATCGATTTTTCGACACTTTGGGTCAATTGTGAGGGCAGATTCCGATTCAGCGTGCAAAATTACATCGAAAAACATATATTTGGATAATTTTCGAAATTCGTTAGGGTGTTCCCATAGATTTTCAATATCACCCTAAAAGTGAACCACCCTAATTTCCAATCAAACCAAAAGTTGCCCCTTTTCATATGCAACAACTCTTCTGAAGACAACAAAGTTCCAAAACTTCATCATTTTACGGAAAATCCATTTTCCACTTAATTTTGCTATCTGGACCACTGTGCAGTGGGAAAAAGGGCCCAGAAAATTACCGCAACATGACTTCGCGCAAGCCATCGATTGCTATAGACCAAAAGCTTCGTTTTTGCACCTGAAACAATAATCCGATGAAAAATCGCACTGCACGGACCAGTGGCCGGAGTACAGGCTACCGGAAGTTCCGGATTTTTGGAAAAAGTATCTGATTTATCCAATTGTGAACTGCTTTCTTCTACCACAGGCCTGCCCAACGTCCGGCCCGCGGGCCGGATCCGGCCCGTGATGCCATTCCATCCGGCCCGCGACGGCTTTTCAAAATAGTTCTATAACCGGCCGTTAAGGCTGTTCATGAAATAATAAATAAATAAAATTATTGTTTGTATTAAAAAATAAACTTGAGATCAAGTTTTAACATATACTAAAAACATTCTTCATGTTAAAATTTAATTCTTATAATTTTTATATTGATGTTTTTTAATTGAAAAATTGTGCAGGAAAACAAAACTATCGATTTCGTAAAATTATGAAAAAACTTGTACGCCTTAAAATTTACAAAAAGAGACTAAATGTTATTTCTTTCAGTTTCAACTAAGTTTACTTCAAATTGAAGTTTGTTTTCTATTATTTTTAAATAAATAAGTAAGCAAAAATAATGTATTTTCCAGAACAACTTTTTATTGATAAAGTTTTTTTTAAAAAGCTTCAAAAATCAAATTATTTATACTGAAAATAGATCGCTGCAAATATTTTAAAAATATTACAAAATTTATCAAAAACTTCAAAAAATTTCAATGATTGAAATTTGATTTTTTTTTTATAAAAAATATATCAAGGTATTTAATTGCAATTGCCAAAAAAAATCTATGCAATTTTAAACAATTAAACAAACAAAAATTAAAATAAGTCAAATAAACACATTTTTGAATGTTATCTTTGTTTTTCATTTTTAAAATCAAGATATATGAATCATATTTGCAGCACTAGTTCTTTTATGTATTCTCTTAAAAGAACTCAATCATAAGAAAATTGAGAAAAAAATGTGTTTACTTTTTCAACTTTTATTTTTCCGGCCCGCCACTGCTTCAGAAAAATTAGATATGGCCCGCAGAGCCAAAAGGTTGGGCACCCCTGTTCTACCATAAATAGTAGGGTGGATACGTTTTTCAAAAAGTTCTCCGATCAAGTTTTAGTATGGTTCCCCTTGTAGGGCATGCCCATAGGGACTTTTATGCCAAATATCAGCTCATTTGGTTGTATACCTTCTGCGCGCATCAGGGTTAAAGTTTACATGGGAATTACTATGAGAAATTGGAACTTTTCGTTCAAACGCTCTTACAGCTCTGAGAAGAAGGGAAATTCGGAGGCGCATCATCACCGGTAGTCGTGCCTACTACGGACTCCACAAGACCGTACAGTCTGGTACCCTTTCCCGACGTTCAAAGTGTACCATTAACGAAACGCTGATAAGACCCGTCGTCCTCTACGGGCACGAGACGTGGACGATGCCCGAGGAGGACCTGCAGGTGCTTGAAGTTTTCGAACGACAAGTGCTAAGGACGATCTTTGGCGGTGCACGTGAAAACAATGCATGGAGGAGAAGGATAAACCACGAGCTAGTGCAACTCTATGGCAAGCTAAGCATTCGGAGAGTCGCCAAGGCTGGCCAAATCCGTTGGGCCGGACACGTCGCGAGAATGCCGGACGCGCTGGTTGCGCGCCAACCGAACCAGACTAACAATCCGGTGAAGTTGGTGTTTAATTCAGAGCCGGTTGGAACGCGGCGGAGGGGGGCGCAACGTGCAAGGTGGTTAGACCAAGTGGAGAAAGATCTGAAAAGTGTGGGAGTTCCGAGTCGGAACTGGAGAGTAGCAGCCCAAGACCGAGTTCAGTGGCAGCGCATCTGGAGACAGCTCATGACCCGGGGATTGTCTGAGCAGAAAAAGTAAAGTACACTCAAAGTCAGAAGTATCCCTCAAAAGGGTACTTTCAATGCTCAAAAAGGATACTTTCTATCCTTTTTTAAAGTTCACCCGGCGTCACCCTTTTAAAAGGGTATGTCAAATTCAGTACATTTTCGATACCCTTTTAAAGGGTGACGACGGGTGAACTTGAAAAAAGGATACTTTTTACTTTAAGTGTAAGATCTGAGAAAATCACGCGCCAACTTCTGGTATGGTCAAGCCTGAGGCGAATGATCTGGAGAACACTTTTCCCGAAGAGAGCACACGGATTCGTTGTACCTAAAGCTGGCGCATAGGCAAACAATCCGATGTCTCCGGAATCACCGGTTTTCCTTAGCATGCTATGAAAGCTTAATGCACACCTCGACGCCATATGTCAGGTAGCTACCACGTGGGTGAGAAACGGCTGGAATATTCAATTGCAAACCTTCTTTTGACTAGAAAATGATCATTTCGAGCAATCCTGATATTATTCAGTCGAATTCAGAAGGTTTGCATAGCAAATTTGTGTTTTGTTGATAATATTTCAAACTCGTGGTAGCTACCTGTCAAATGGCGTCGCGGTGTTCATCAAACATTCATAGCATGCTAAGGAAAATGTGATGCTTTTTCAGGGAAAACCGTTGATTCCGGAGACATCGGATTGTTTGCCGATGCGCCAGCTCTAGGTACAACGAATCCGTGTGCTCTCTTCGGGAAAAGTGTTCTCCAGACCATTCCCCTCAGGCCTGACTATACCAGAAGTTAGCACGTGATTTTTCAAGACCTGTAGGAGCGTTTGAACGAAAAGTTCCAATTTCTCATAGTAATTCCCATGTAAACTTTAACCCTGATGCGCGCAGCCAGTTTACAACCAAAGAGTATTGAAAATAGAGCGCGGACTTGGAACAAATTTCTAACAAATTCATGGTACAGTCGACTCTCTGGTTGTCAATATCCAAGGGACCGTCGAGGAAGAGAATCATCAGTTTGCAGAACGATGCAAAATGAAGACTCGATTGAAAATATTTTTTTCTTGATACCCAGCTATGGGAGAGAATCATAGCAACGTCCATCAAACAAAAACAAACTAATGTCTCGACTAATGTCAAACACCCTTCTAGGCTTTGTTTCGCCAAGAAAAATGTCTATGCAAGCCATGAGAAAGTGAAATTATTGACAACCGGAAGAGATTTTTAAAGCAAACAAAATCCAAGGGACCGTCGAGGAAGAGATTCTTCAAGCAAGGGAAAATATCGAGGAATGAAGATAATTGAAGTATGCAGATTGAAGGGAATGAAGAATTCATCGATAGATGGAGAATTATTGATATCAAGAAGATCGACAGCCAGAGAGTCAACTGTACAACCGTAACGCCTTTGATGAGGCGTTACAAGTTTGAGGCGTTATGAAAAAAAAATATTTGGACCTCGATTTGGACTACACTAAAACCCCCGTTTACGCGCAGGCGTTACGCTTTTTGTTTGGTTGATTTCTCGAAAACAGTGTAATGCTTTTACATTCTTTTGAAAGCAATTTGTAGATCTGCACAAGACGTATAAATCGCTTCAAAAAGTTTGCAAAAATATTGCGTCGTTCCAGAGAAATTGACGAAATACAAAGCGTAACGCCTGAGCGAATAAGTAACGCCTGATGAAAAAGTTGTCCGGATCTGTCATGCGACCCATCGTTGGATCGGTAATCAAAAAACCTTTCCAACAAGCCCAAAAGATTGAAGACTTGACTACCCTATCGATAGCTATAAGTACTTAAGTTGATTTATTAAACTTTTTTTGAGGGCGGATCTCAGATATTTTGATAAAAAATATGCGAGGAAGGCACCAAGGATTAAGTAACGATTTTATGGAAGCTTGTGTAGACGAACAAACGACGCAAAATGGATTTTTTGGTCCTAAGGAAAGCCCTTACAAAACGTATAGTAGGTTACTTTAAACAAAACATGCTCTATTGGTAAGTAAGTATGAATTCAATTTTATTGCATTTCATGTACAGGAAAAAAGTATCACTAAATCTAAAAATTCAAGGAAATATCCCAGCGAATAACAAATTCTCCGTTAAATGCAAAGGATTCCACCGAAGAACGCCCCAACTCTTTACATACTGAATCTCTCGCCGGTTCGGGTGCGCGTGCGCGTCCTCAGACCGTTCAGCGTCGGCTTGTACAGGTCACTCGCGGTGTAACGCTGCGCCTTGATGTCGCTGTTGGACTTTCGGTCTGGCGCTGGGGACGATGTCTTCACATCGGCAATGTCGACCTTGAGAATGGCTGCAACAATTTCAAAACGAGTTAGTGGATGCGATGGAAACGCGACAAGATTCGATTTACCCGTCGTGTTGTTGTTCAGCGTTGCTCCCTTTGGCCGGGACAGTCCCACACGTCTGGGTTTGACTCCGCCACGGACAGTTGGAAGGTTTGCTGAGCCTTCTGGTTCTTCCGAAACTAGAAATTAAGGACGATTGTGTTACCAAATTGACAATACATATCAGAGAGGTTGGTTATAATTACCTTTTGTTTCAGTTGTTGAGGACTCCTCCACCGGTTTAGATTGACTCATTTCTTCATAGGCTGCGTCATTTGGTGGCACTTCCAGGCTAGAAACGGTGTCTTGGGTTTTAGCTCCGTCACTGTCAACGGAAGGGGCGCGCAATTTTTGCCACTTTGGGGAATTCATATTTATCCTCTCGAGCACGACGGTGCAGTTATCGCTGGAAATGTCATCGATTTCGGTAATTTCTACCGCCATAATTTCATCCTCTTCAGTGTCCGGAAACAGTGCCTTTCCGGGCTCTTTCTGCTGCGCTTGAAGTGAATGTAGCTTTATCTTCAGACACTCCACGGCGTAATCTTCAGCAAACGTTGATTTCTCCGTTTTCTGTTTCAAAAACTCGCGAAGGTTCTCGTTTACAGGGTAAACTTCCGATTCTTCTGGGAAATACAACAGGCTCTGCTCGTCGTTCAGTTTGGATTTCTGTCGAACCGGTGACGAGATGATCGGGGCAGAGTTGTTTCGCGTTGAATCGCACACAAATTCCAGTTCAATACCTTGGTCTTCTTCCATCGCGGAGCCGTTTTCGTTGATGAGCTTCTTGGCCAGCACCATCGCCTGCTCGCGCTTCTTCTTTTCCTGGCGTTCAATCTGGCGACGTACTTTCATCAGCTTGCAGGCCTCGCTAAAGTTGGACGCGATCTTGGGCTTGCGAATCTTGTTCTTCACCACGTCCAAACCTTTCTGAATCGTGCCCATGGTCGATTCATCTCCGCGCAATTGCTTCTCGCCAATCAACAGTTCCAAGTCCATGTTATCACCGGTCGCTGATAGCATCTGATCCACGACAATCGGCTGCGAAGCAAGGGTGACCAAATCTGCCGGATCGGTCGTGGGAAAACTGTGCGCGGCGTGGCCACTCTCCAAAGCATTATCATCGACGCTGGAAGTTACCTGTTCGGCGTTCTCGTTAGCACTAATGGCCTGTGCCAGCTCTGCGGGATCCAGCACAATCTCGCCGTCAAAGTTTCCGATCGATTCTTGAGATGGCACGACGTCGACATCTTCGCGAAGTTCGTCTACCACTCCCGGCTCCGGTTCCGGACTGTTTTCGGCAACAATCTCCCCGTTCACCAGCTTTGCCGGTTTGTCGAACGAGAAGCTAAACACATCCATGGTCATTGCAGCGGATTTCCCCGGCGGGGACTTGTCGCTGGATTTCCTCGGCTTCTTTGAGCTCTTGCCTTTATCAGCACTCTTCACCACGCCAGACTTTGATCCTTTGTCCGATTTTTTCGGAGTTGCGCTTCTACGCTCCTTCTTGCCAATCTGCTCCTCGTCGAATCCCTCGAAGCTCGACTCCAGAGACTCGTTCAGCTTGTCCTGTGATCCGCTGCCTCGCTTCTGCAAACTTTGCGAACTCTTGGCTGATTCGGTGTTGGTCCCCTTTCCAGAGCTGCCGTTATTCTCATCACCTGCCTTGGCCGATTTTCCACTCTCAGCTCCATCGTTCGAGTCCCTGTCCGTCGAGCGACGCTTCTTGACCGGTTTCTCGTGCGCACTGTAGTGATCATCATCTTCCTTTCTCTTATCGCCGTTGGAGCGTTTGCTCGAACCGTTTCCATTCTCGCTCTTCCGGTCGCGATGGTCCAACTTGCGACTGCTGCTGCCACTACCACTTCCGCTTCCGCTACTGCTGCTGCTGCCGTGCTTTGACGAACTGTGCGATCGCCGGTCCCGCGAGGAGGACGACCGTGATTTGTGGTCACGATCGCGGTGGTGTCGCTCCGATTTCTTCTCCTTATCGGAGTGCTGCTGCACCGCGGCCAAACTCACGACCTCCACCACCTGACTGCTGTCCATTTTGTCCACATCAGGCGCCGATTGTGTGCTGTGTTCGTCATTGAGCGGAGTTTTTACAGACTCGCAGTTTTCCTGCAGGCTTGTGCTGTAGGTATCTGGCGCCGCAGCTTTCTGCTCCAGCGTCGAGTCCTCGCAAATGCGCAGTGACCGTTCCGAGTGCGATGAGGTTTCCTCGCACTTGAGACTGATCGCTAATGGGCACTGCTTGGGCTGATCTTCCGGAACATTTTGCGGCTCTTCCTTGATCTTTTCCTCGCCATCCGCCGCTTTGTGGTCGATCGTCGCCGGCTCCACCACGTTTGGCTTCTCCACATCGACATCCAGATAACGCTTGTTCCGCTCAGTGCCCTTGAACTCGTACGACTCCTTCCTCAAATCAAAGTTCGACTTGTGCGGTCCACGATCACCACCGTCAGCAGAGTCGGACCGGTCCTCGTCGCCTCCACTGTCCGGCAGTTCTCCGTCTTCCTCGTTGGAGTTCTCGTTGAATCTTGGCATCTGCGCTTCCTCCGTTATATCCAGCCTAGATTCAAGCTGATTATCTGGCTGCCGCAGCAGCTGCTGCTGCTGAACCCCTTCGGAGTTGGTAATAATTGACAAACGGCTGTTGCTTGAAACCTGCGACAGCTGCGAGTCGTTCTGGGTAACTTCCGGACTGATCTCCTGCACTGGCCGACTCGCTTCATTCGAAGGCTCTTCATCTTGTCCGTTACACTCGTCCTTTACTACTCCATTGACTACTTCGCCAACGTCGTCCTCGGTGACAGAAGTTTCCTGCTTAAAATCAACAATTTCGCTTCCAACCGATTCCTGCGATGTCAAGCCACTGATCGCCGAAGCATGAGAATCGTTGCTCTCGTTCTTGACCTGACTCGGTGGCCGCGTTTCGAGCGGTTCGAATGCAGGCGACTCAAAGTCCTCCATGGCCTCTTTCGATTCGTTCAACTCACCGTCGTTTGCGTTTGGTTCCGGTTTGATCGCAATGTCGGACGAAGTGCTCGATGACTTTTTGTCCGAGTCCGGGCTGACCGCCTCCAGGTCTTCGGGGAGGAAATCCGTTTGTACGTCCATATCGCCACCATCACCGTTCAGCACCGGCTTTGGCTTCTCGATGCCAAGATAGTTGTACACAATCTCCTCGATTTTCGGATGAAACACGGTGGATATTTTCGGATTTACGACCTGGTCCACAATCCGCTCGACGCCGGTGTCCAAAAAGCCAGACCTGGAAGTTTTTAGACATTTTTTAAACTATCACGCATTGAGGTATTGAAATTAAATTTATTTTTATTCTCTCAGCGCATCTCTTTATTTTCCTCTAGGACGTAAGAAAAATGCTAAAAAAAGAACTTGCTCACGTTGAGGTTTTGAAAACTTTAAAAACATTTTCATAGTTTTACCAACACAGATTGTAAACTCAACAGATCATTTTTAGATTCTCAGGTTTCCCGATTATGTTAAGAAGCCAACAACAATAATAATAAAGCATGACGCAATAACATCAACACCGCCAAACTCACTCAATGACATGCTTGCGCAGCCTCTCCCGCAGCTGGTTCTTGTGCCGGATGTTGTCGGTCCAGGTTTGCTGCGCCAGAAACTTGCTCACGGTGCTCTCGACCCGCTGGCGCAGGTTCTGGTAGGCCGGCTTTGTGTCCACGTCCGCCAGGCACTCCTTGCGGAAATTGTCAAACAGTCCCTGCGATTTCACCTCCTGCACAATTGCGCTGATAAAGTCCGGATCGTCGGCGAGGTTCTCCATTTTCGATTCGAGACTCGAGGCTCGTCTCGGCGTCGGCGAATGTTTTCGTTTTGCGCAGCAGCTTCCTAGGTCTTCCGATAGTAATGGACAAGTTGAATTTCGTACCTTTTCGTTGTTTCAATTGGCGCATTTTAGACTTACCTGGTTGAACTATAGCTAAATCAAAATTTCGTCACTTGTTTCACCTTTTTCCTCGATTTATGAAACTCCAATAAAATCAAAGTGTGGCTATCAGGATATGACTTCAATCAGTTTGATTGTTTTGTCCTGTCAATCACACTACACGTTTAAATGGAAAACTGTAAACTGTTTCGTTTGCAGTTCAAGAGTTGTTCAAAAACTTTTATTTCAGTATTTATGTGAGTAGGTTTTCAGAAGAGTGTTTTCTGGTTAGCTTGACACTTTGACAGTGTTCACGTGCATACATACAACGTTGTGTTAAATATGAAATTTTCATCTTTTTATCTTTTTGTCAACATAATTAAACTAATCGCCTTATCAGCCTTGTTTCTTGGCAATTCGTAGCTTATTGTTTGTTCACATTTTCAGGTAAAGCAGCAACTTTAGTCTAGTGTTTTATTTTTGCTTATTTCTAGTAAAATGGGGTTACTGTCGAAAATTGCTATTTTACTGGGAGTTGGAACGATTACCTATGTAATTCGGTAATTTTACTTTATTTGCTTCTATTTAATTATTGTTTTTATGTGTAACATAATTGCTTGAACGATTATTTTGTATTATTCTAGGTGGCACTACATAGGACGTCTGTATCGCAGCAAAAGAACCTTCTCGAGCCAAGATCTCGTAGTCATTACCGGCGCTTCATCCGGGATTGGACTTGCGGTGGTCAAAGACCTGGTGAGACGTGGCTGCCACTTGGTGCTAGGTTGTCGTAACGAAGCTGCTGGCGAGATAGTGTGCGACCAGCTACGGCAACAGTTTGGTTCGGAGGTTCTCGTGGACGTGTACTTCGTGGATCTAGGCAGCTTGAAGAGCATCGTTAGCTTCGTAGACCGAGTCGGTCTGCTCGGCAAGCCGGTTTATGCTCTGGTGAACAACGCTGGGATATTCTACGCCCCACCAGCACTGACGGCAGACCAGATCGAGCAAACCTTCGAGATCAACTATCTGGGTCATTATCTGTTGACAATTTTGCTGCTTCCAAAGTTGAAACAACACCCGAACAGGTCACGCATAGTCAACGTGGTATCGAAGGCCCAAATCTGTGTGGAACGGTTTCCGGATACGGAACTGCACCAGTTGTACGACGATTCCCCGCAGAATCGCTTCCGAGCGTATCAGTACAGTAAATTCTGTTTGGTTCTGTTCGCGCACAAACTATCATCGATTCTGGCCAACTCGAACGTGACCGTTCACTGCGTCGACCCCGGAAACGTCGAAACTGCCATCTATCGACACTTTCCTCAGCTCAACAATAAAGTTCTTTACTACCTGCAGAAGCCCATTCGTCTGCTCGCAGTGAAAACGCCCCGGGAAGGTGCTCAGTCGATTCTTTACGCCATTTTAAGTGGCGCGATACCGCAATTCTACGTGAGCAATCATTATTCCAGTGAAAGCGAAAAGTCGGAAGTTAATCCACGCATCTACAACCCGATTTTGGGCGATACGCTATGGACATTGAGCCGGCAAATGTGTCGCGTCCATCTCCTCGAGATGAACTAGCCGCCTTGGTTCCGTCGGTGTGGGTTGACGATGGAAAAGGACTGCGCAAAGAACCTATCTCCTTCAGCTATAAATCTATGAAGAAACCGTCGGAACTGTCGCGATGTCTTGTTAAAATAGGCGACGTTAGCGATTTAGGCACGAGGGAGTCGAACTTTCTGAAACCGGACGAACCCGGTAACGAGCAGTGGATCAGCATGGGAAGCTCGGTAACGCCAATCGATTACTACGTTGAACAAATTCTAGCTCAAATGCTCACAAACGAGCGCAGCAGATGTGCCATTTCGTGCAAGAGTGGGAGCGTTTCTTTTGTGCTGGAACTGCTGAGAATCGAAGACAACGAATATTATTTCACCAGAAGTTCAGCGCAGATGCTAACGTTCGCTAAACAGTACAAAGAAAACGGAGTTAAATGCTTCGCGAAATATCCGCTACTTGCGCATCAGTACTTCAACCGAGCGGCCAAGTGCCTTCTTTCGTTCGCCCCTCTCGAGTACTTGGATCCGGCGATCGAAGGCGCCGACACGATCGCCAGCATGCAATCCCTGCTGGAAACACTAAACCTCAATATTGCTGCCTGTCTCCTAAAGCAGAACCGGTTCGACGATGCGCTTCACATGCTGGAGTACGTCGACCGACAGAACAATCCCTCGCCCAAAGCCATCTACCGCAAAGCGCTGGCCCAATTCCACGTCAAACAATATACCGAAGCGGTCAAAACGCTGCAGCGAATCGATTACGCGGCCAACAAGGAGTGCTCCACATTATACGCGAATATAGTGACCAACTTGGAAAAAGAAAAAGAAAAGTACAACAGCATGGTTCGCAAAATGTTCGGCTGAAAGCAATCAATAAATTAAGAACAAAGTTTCACTTTATACAACAAATTTAATGAAAAATACCCAAAACTGTCTTACAATCTACATCTTCGTAAAGTACGATGACAAGTTGTTAATTTTCACCGGCTGAACCTTATCCCCGCCAGGGGGTCTCTTCCGCTTGGCTCCGCCACCAGTTGTGGCCGGCTTCGTATGGAACCCGTTCGTCGTGACCGTCCGCATCTCCTGCCGGTTCAGCTCGAGCTGAAGCTTCTTCGCCGCGTGAAAGTCCGAGTGCTCCTGCACGGCATCCAGGGCAACCATCTTGCCACATTCGTCACATCGCGCCACGCTGGTCGCGTCCTCGCTGACGGCGCTCGCGGTTCTGTTTTGTGCTGCTGAGGTGAGGTACTTGTCGATTTTTGCTTTGCTCAATTTGGCTTTGGGCGTTTGATTGGCGGCAGGTTTGATGGGTTTTGGCGCCGTCGCCGCTGGCGAAGACAGCTTTTGTTTGAGCTCGTTGCGAAACTCTTCGCGCTGCTGTTGGCTGATTCGCAGGGCCACGTGAAAGTCCAGGTGGGATTGCAGGGTGTGCTCGGGAACGTTTTTACCGCACTCCGGGCACGGTTTGGTGGTTACGGAAATTGTCGGAACGGGCTGCTGCTGTTCCAGACACTGGAACTCGGCATAGGTCGAGCGGTAATCGAGACCGGAAGTCGACGGCTTGCAATCGTCGTTTGATGGCACGGTTGTTGGAATCACTGCTGGTTCGGATGTTTCTTCAACCTCGATTTCCTTGGAATCGCTTCGTAGAGGCTTAGCTTTCGGCGACGGCTTAGGTGACGGAATATTTTCCTGAGCCTCGTCCAAAGGCAAGGTCGTGTTTGAATAGTTGTCCTCCTCTACGGTTTCGGCAACACTCGCCTCCGGCAGCGGGATATCCTCTGTCTTAACGGCCACGTCAACACTTTCCGAGGTCTCATCTGCAACCGAAGAACCATCCTTTTCTCCTCCCTTAGCGTTGAAAAAGCTTGAAATATCCCTTTTGGTCACCTTCTTGGCCGTCGTTTCAGACTTCGGCGGATCCTTCGACGATTCCCCCGAATTCGGCGCATTGCTTGCAATGTTGTATGATGTCGGCGCATCCTTCGACGTTTCCCCCGGATTCGGCGCCTTGCTTGCAATGTTGGAGAACATCTCCATCAGCGCACTCTTCTTGCCGGTCGCGTTATTCTCAAACTTCCCTGCGCTAATCCCAAGAAACTTGACAGCATTGTTCAGCGCTCCGTTGCTGCCTTGCTTCAGAAATACCTCCGTATTACGTCGAATCGCTTCCAAAGCATCTTTTGCGATGCGTTCCGCTTCGTAACACACCAGCGGCACACTTCTCGTGCTCGAAACGTCGTTGTCTCCGATCTGCTGCGCGTAGCTCACGGTCATCTGACGTGCAGTGCGATTATTTTCGTCCAAGTCCTTCTCCAAACGATCCTGGATCTCATTCGCCAGCTCCCCTAGCCAGTGCTGCAAGGTGGCCAGTCCAGTGATGGCGTTCTTCCCCGGGAATCGCTTACAACAGCCGATGCTCTTTGAGTTGAACTTGGGCGTGACTGCTTCCAAATCGATTCCTCGAGCCATCAAATACATCCACGAACCCATGCGCTCGTCAAAATGAGCTTGCAGCTGCTTCTCCGAAAACTGTGTCAACTGGGACATGAACTCTATCTTCAGCAGCTCGCACACCTGTTCGCCCAGTTTTCCACCCAAACCTTTGACCTTTTTGATCTGTAACGTTTGGTACAATTTCGAGATGCTTTTCAGCGGAAGCACGGTTTGCTTGTTGGGCTTGTGAAACCCTGCCGTGAGCTTGGCGAGAATTTTGTTGTGCGCGATGCCTGCCGAGCACTCGTAACCCGTTTTCTCCTTCACCGCTGCGCGGATCTCGTTGACGATGGAAGCTCCAATCAACAGCTTGATGTCACTCTTCTTGTATGCAACCCGATCCTCTTCGCTTTCCAGCTCTTGCGAGCTGCTACGTCCGTCCAAATCACAAGAAATTTTCTGAACGTACTGACCGACGCTTTCATAGCCCACCGCGAAAGTATTGTCCAACGTCTCCGGCTGCAGATGAAACTTGCCCACGTTCATATCGTGCAGTCTTGCCAGCACTCGTTCCGTTATGTCCATGTAGGCCTTAAACACAAAACAAAATGTAAAGATCCCCAAAGAAACCTGCCTTACTGAGAGCCCACCTCATCGACGCTCGCTCGCTCCAAAAGGGGAGTGAAGGTCTGCAGGACGGCCGCAACCTCTTTCCCCGCATCGCGGTACTTGGAAATGTCGGCCTTACCGCCCCGCTGCGGAACCTGGGGAAGCACAATCTCCGGACAGTGCTGGCGCGCCTCGTCACCGCGCATGTGCCGCGTAACGCCCCTGGCCCTCGCCGGATAGTTGACGGCGATTATCCTACAAATTGTAGAAATCTGTTAGCACCCGGAATCTTTACTGGAGCAATGACTTGGGATTCAACTACTGCTGGATCGATGGAGGGCAAACTTTTGAAATTTATGTTTTGATCGTAAGGCGGAATAAAAACGGCCAATTACCCTCCACCCTGCCACGGATTGTACTGAACTACGGCAATTGGTTGCCCTTTGATTTCTGGATTGAGCTTCTCTTCGACCTGGCAGTAGAAGCAATCCATGTCCACCTGTAAAAAAAACAGGTGTAAGTCCACGTTGTAGGTTCAGTGACTTTGAACTTACCAAAACCACAACTCTGTCATATTTATTGTTAACGTTGATTAACTGTTTAGTTGACATACTTTTACACTAATTTGGTAAAACAAATCGTTGCGGACTTAACAAACATGGATTTTTTTTTTTTATTTTAGCATAACAAAAATAGAACATTAATTTTGCCGCCAAAATGTGCCATCTGAAAGTGCAATGTTGTGATTTGAGACTTGTTTTGATTGTGATTACACGGATAACTCAAAGTACTGATGCGAGAGTGTAAAACATGCACACGATCAAAAAAACGCTACCAAAAATAACCATTAACTCATTCACTGAGCAATTTCTCACCAAGGTGCACAGCACAAAACTCATCTGACATTTGTGAATATCAAATCGAAAGTTTACGTCCGGCTCGCAGTGATTTTCTTTCCCGATAATTTTTCCAAAAACAAAAGCAATTCCTTCAAAAATCGATACCCGTCCGCCCTTAAAAGACTGCGCCGGTGGTCGCAACCATGGGAAGCGACACCAAAATATCCAAAGCGGAGCTCTTCATCCAGAACCTGAACGCCAGCAATGCCAAGAAGCTGGCCCTTTTGATGGTACTGGGATTCACCCTTTATCACGGATTTCTGCATTTACGATACGGTAAGAAGGGGGATTTCTGGCTGGAATGCTGATCACAACCGTTTTTTTTTTGTTTGGCTCAATTTAGGCAATGACTCATGCAAGTGGCTGCTCAGCGACGGAAGATTCAAGGGAGATAAGGAGTGGCAACCGTTCGGGTGTATGCTGCACAAATATACCGAAACGTAAGTGTCCGGATGTTGGCGATTGATTTTGGGCGAGGCGACTAAAAAAGCTGTTGTCTCCCAAAGTTCATTGTAAAACAAAAAGTTGAGGGGTGGAGGAAAGGATGTTTAATTGTAAAAAATACAATGCTAATGTCGCTGGAGAGGATTACTTAATTTATACTAAAAACAAATTGTTTCATCAAGTTCTAAAAGTAATTGTAATTGTAATTTTATTTGGCAACGATATCTTGTTAGTCAGACTTTTTATCAGGGCAAGGAGGTGTACAAACCGGAAATTTAAATTAGGACAATGTAAAATTACTTCAGTAAAAAGTGGTGTTTTTGAAGACTGTAAGCCTGTAGTTAGGCAAAAATTTATTACTCTAATATAACGAAACTATCCGCGCGACATTCCACAGGTCTTGACTATCTTTTTTGTAAGGCTTCGTCTCGGCTCTAGGATTCCGAAGGCTTGTATGAATCAATTTCTCAAATCTAAATTTGAACTGACGACCTTTAGATTACGAGTCCAACCGCCGATTTTTGAGTCACCATTTGTTTTTTTAATAATTTGAAGCAAAGATTGTCACAAATTGCTGAAATTCAAAAAATCCAAATTAATCAAGTTTGATTGAATTTACTATTATTTCATAAAAAATGATTTTGTATCATGCGAAAAATTAAGTTTTTTCTTCATTTTATTACTACGTTAATTACGTTGAAAAATGGGGTCTTATCTTACTGAAATCTATATAAATTAAAACAAGGTAAAAATGATTGAATGAAAAAACACTAATTTATTCCCAGCGACACGCGAAAATGCTTCCGCTATTTGGCCTTCTGGGGTACCCAGAATCACTTTGTCTTCATCGGGGACGTTCGCATCCGGAGTCTGTACCTCGAGATGGTTAATCACTTGAAGCCCCCGAACGATGCGGACAACGCTTCGATACAGTCCACGCTGGGCAAAACAGAAAACTTGCAGTTTGTGGACTTTAAGCTGCGACTCCAGATCAACTACATCTACGCCAGCGAGGTGTCGAAGGTCATGATCGATGAGTTTATCAAGTGGCAGCACGAGGAGGACCCGCCGAGTCTGATCGTGGCCAGCTGCACCTACTCGAGCTTCCACAATGGGAACGTTACCAAGGATATTCAGAAAGCGTTCGAGAAGAACCTGACGAGGATGGTGAAACCGATTGACGCGTTGGTGGCGAAAAAATCCAAAGTGATTTGGAAGCTGCAGGATCCCATCGATCACGATCGGATCAACGATGAGTGGAAGAATGTTCAAAACGAGGACATCGACCGGATCAACCAGGTGGTGTACGACATACTGGGTTATTCGGATGCGAAGATTTGGTCTTCGGGAAAGATGATCGCTTCAGGGCTGCGAGATGAGTTTGTAGATGGACATAAGCTCGGAACGCTCGCGCTGAAACACGACGTGCAGATTCTGCTGAATATGTACTGCAACGATTACATGAACTACAACGATGGAACCTGCTGTAGCAGCGCAGAAACGCACACGATCATCCAGGTCATCACGTATGCTCTGTTGGGCGTTTGGTATGGTGTTAGTTTGTGATTGGTGTTTGAGGTTGTTTCTAATTTTTTTTTATATATATACCGACAGTCTTGCCATCGCCGGTGCCATGATCATCCGTCGCTGGTTTCAGAAGCTGCGTGGTGTCAACATGTACATGCCGCTAAGCCAAACCGCCGGTGTCCAGCAGCATGCAGCGACGTCTTCGCAGTCTCCGGTGATGGCGCTCGCCTCGTTGGCCGTGATCATGGTGTACTTTTACCTCTGCGATCGGACCAACTTCTTCATGAAGGAGAACAAGTACTATTCTGAGTTTAGCTTCTGGATTCCAGTGGGCTACGTCTTTGTGCTGGGTTTGTTCTTCACGGAGGACAGCAAGTTTACCAAGGTATTGCACCGGGATCAAACGGACGAGCTGAAGGGCTGGATGCAGCTCGTTATTTTGATTTATTACATGACCGGAGCTTCGCACGTGCTTCCGATTTACATGCAGATCAAGGTGCTGATCAGCGGTTATCTATTTCTGTCCGGCTACGGACATTTTACCTACTGCTGGCAAACGGGCAACCTCGGACTGGAGCGGTTCCTCAGTGTCATGTTCAAAATTAACTTTTTCACCGTCGTTCTGTGTTTGTGCATGAACAGACCCTATCAATTTTACTTTTTTGTGCCACTTTTGTCCTTTTGGTTCTGCATGATTTATTTCTTGCTCTCTATTCCACCAAGAATCACTGCCCAAAGCTCGGAGAACAATGCCTACCAGTATTTATACGTTGTGCTCAAGTTTGTGTGCATTTTGAGCGTAATTACCATCCTGTACATGTCGGAAGTGTTCTTTGAACGAATTTTCGTCACCCGACCGTGGAAAGCGCTCTTCGTGACGACAGATGACGATGTGACGGTGTGGTGGTACAGGTGGAAATTGGACCGGTACACAATCACGTTCGGCATGATTTTCGCCGCCATATTTCACATTGCACAAAAGTATTACATCTTCGACGACAACAACCACGGAAATTTATTTTCCCGGCGCATTTCCCTAAGCTCAACGCTGGCCGCCATCATTGGCATCGGATTCTACACGACCTGGAGTTTCTTCTGCCGAAACAAGCAGGACTGCGAGGAAATACACTCGTACGTGGTTTTCATCCCGATCGTCGGTTACATTCTGCTGCGAAACATTTCGGGCATTTTGCGAACTCGCTATTCCACCTTCTTTGCCTGGTTTGGCAGAATCTCTCTAGAGCTGTTCATCTGCCAGTACCACATTTGGCTGGCAGCCGACCGGAACGGGGTGCTCGTTCTGCTGCCAGGATTTCCAACGCTCAATGTGCTCATTACTTCGTTCATTTTCGTATGCGTATCTCATGAAGTGCACCGTTTGACCACCGTCCTGCTGCCGTATGCGGTTCCAAACGACTGGAAGTTGGCGCTGCGAAATCTGTTGATTTTTGCCGTTGTTTTGATCCCTATTGGGCGTTATGACGGCATGTTCTAGAGAGAACAAGTGATTGTAGGATAAGTGTAGGAATGCAACAAACTGTTTACGGACCATACTTTTGCATCTTTCTAAACGATGAATGTCCTCGTGATGCTTGAACAAAGAATAATCGTAATTAAAAACATGCGAATCGATGTATGAAAACTTGATAATTTCAATAATAAATTCATTTAAAATCACATAAAATTAAAAAAAAATCTTCCTTTTCAAGAAATACAAATACATTTCGTAAATATATTTATTTACCCTATGCTTTTCAAGTGATTTGAAAGAACATCGCCCTTATACGATATACATGCCCAAATGGTGTGCTTAAAACTAAGTACATGTACACAAATTATCGCCTAAAAAAACAATAAAAACTTATTCTTCATGACGTCACGAGACAGATTAAAATCAAACAAAGAAGCTACAAAATTGCATGCTCTGTGTAGTCCGGTCAACACGCTGTGCATAGCATAGTTCGTCCGGCGAACAGGAACACGCAAGAACGGAGTGTTACGAAGCGTTTGAAGCGGGACCATAATGTCTAGTTCTCGAAAAATGGCTGGGCACTGCAATCTAAAGGTCAGAGCGTCGGAGATTACGAGTGCACAGCTGACATTTCTACGAACTGCTAAGGTGTCAAGGTTGATCCGCTGTAAAGGCTTTCGTAACTAGGCAGATGAAATGGATCCCGCCAGGGGAGTCGACGGAGCGCGAACCGGATGAATCTTCGCTGCACGCTCTCAATCCGCACCGCACTGTTTTCGTAGTATGGACTCCAGACGGCAGAACAATACTCCAGCGTTGAACGGACCAAAGCGCAGTAGAGAGCCTTCTAACAGTAGACATCTGTAACACCTTTTGCTGCACGGAAGATAAAGCCGAGCTGTCGTAAGGCTTTGGAAATCATGAATGATATGTGCTGCTTGTATGTGAGTTCCGTGTCAAGAAGCACGCTGAGGTCCTTGACACGGTTCTCCCGTGGGATTAATGTGCCGCAAATCTGGTAGTCAAACTTGATTGGGTTGCGTTTCTTGGAGAAGGTAATGACAGAGCACTTTGTGGGGTTAACGACCATGCGATTTGTTTCACACCAGTCCGCGAAGATGTTCAGATCCTGTTGGAGGGCTTGAGCGTCGGCTGCATTATTCACTTGACAGTAGATCTCCATGTCGTCTGCGTAGGACAGACGCGGTCCAGAGAAGGAGTAGTTGCAGTCATTGTAGTATAGCAGGAAGACGAGTGGTCCGAGATGACTTCCCTGTGCGATGCCCGAAAAGGCCATCAAGGCAGCCGACAAGCAGTCACCAATCTTGACGTTGATTTTCCGGTCGGCCAGATAGGACTGGGACCAACTGAGGAGAGTCCCGTCGATTCCCATCCTTTCCAGTTTTGCGATCGCAATAGCGTGGTTCAGCTTGTCGAACGCTGCCGACAGGTCGGTGTACACCGCGTCGGTTTGCGATCTGGCGGTGAAGCTGTCGGTCACGAACGTCGTAAACGTGAGTAGATTCGTCGTTGTCAGGTTTTTGCAGAAGAAGAAAACTGGAGCTAGCTCGAAAAGTTTCGAAACGGCACACGGTGCTGATATCCCACGATAGTTGTCCACGTTCCGTTTATCACCTTTCTTGTGTACCGGAAACATAGGGCTTCGGAAATGATCCAATAGAGAGGGATAGATTGAAGATATTTACAAGGAAATTAAACAAATCATAAGACTTTCCAGCATGCTTTCATCAGACTGACTGCGTCCATGACAGGGGACCATTCATAAACCACGTGGACACCTTAGGGAGTGGGGAAAAGGTCCTAAAAGCTATCGGTTTCGTTTCCCCATGTTTAAAGGACTTTTTCAAATAAAACTCTAGAAATGTTAAACATTCTAGGTACTTGAAGTTCACATCAGTGTTTGGGAAATGCAATTTCGGTGGATAATTTTAGCACTTTATGTACTTGTACTACGTCCATGTTAGGGAAGCACTTATTTCAGTGGACTTTTTTTTGCATTCTAGGTACCGAAAAACGGGGTGACTTTGATAGCCGGGGTGACTTTGATAGGTTTGAGATTTTTCCGCATAATGAAGAGAACAAATTACGCACGGAATGGCATTGAATCATACTGACCGTGGTAGAGAAGTGTTCAAAGCACCTCAAGAAGAACTCTTCATAAAATTTTGAAAAGTTTAAACAGTTAGTGAAAAATAATTAAGAAAATGTTGATAAATAGCATTATTTAAATCTTCTCAAAGTGTCATGTTTTTCTCAACGAACATGATTTTGATTCGGAAAACGAAATGCATTTTCCGATTCTTTGGACAATTTTCCACTAGGAGAAGGTAATATAAGTTTGTAAATAATAAATATTATGTGTTTTTGAAACATTAATAAAAAAAATAAAAAAATCCATGGTTTCATAGACATTTCCAGTTGAACAAACACGCACGGAAATTATGTTAGTTTGAATCAACAAACCTGTTTGTTAGAAACACATATCTTGGTTTATGAAAGCAACAAACCAATTTAATAAATTTAACAATCCCATATTATTGATTCCACAAACATTTTGTCAGTTTGGCAAACATGTTTGTTGCCTTTTATTTGATTTTTCTCAACGTGTACTGAAAATTTTGAGTGTATATTCTTCACCCTCACTGAATTATAAAGATGGCCGAAGTGAAAAAGGACGCGAAGTGTTTTCTTTGTACGGCTTTATAAAAATAATGCCGAAGAATGTGGCAAGGTCGTAAGTATTTATTATCTTCAGCATTGAATATTGACAATAATGTGTTTTTTTTTGTGATTGTCGTGAATCAAATATAGGATTACTGGTCCAGTTCCAGCGAAGCTTCCTGGTTTCCTGCTGTTAGCAGGTTAGAGGTCTTTTTTATTTTAACAAAATGTCACTTTGATCAAATCTGGAGTAACATTTGAAAGGGCGGTACGACATTGCTCTTGCGGCCTTTCATTACACGCGTTTAAAGGGGACGAAAGGCCGTAAGAGCAATGTCGTACTGCCCCTTTCAAATGTGGCTCCAGAAATAATGCCACATTGAACTATGCTCAAGGATGTTTATTCTAAAATATTTGCTTATTTTTTCATTATTTTTCCCACATTAGATGACGTGACACCATGGAGTCAGTGGAGGATTTTCTTGGCTGCAGTTGCTGTACAGCAGTGTTATTAGTGGAATATCGAGTGATTATTTTCGTTAAATTTTAATGTAAAATGCTTACTGTGCAAAAAATAAATAAATAGAACATAAACAAACAACACTGTCTTTAAAATAAAGAATAAGACAAGAAGAAGAAAAACGTGTTAAACCAGATTATCAGTTTAATAAAATAGTTTATTCATTCGATAAACATGTTTGTTGAACCATCCCTCATGATAGTTGATAGATTGAAAATGTCATTTTGGGCCATAACAAACATGTTTGTTGGATCGACAAAAATTGTTGGTTTGATTTGGACAAACATGTTTGCAGGCCCTGAGATGACTATCATGTTTGTGGAGTACACCCAACATTTTGCTAGGTTTACAATCGGATTTTTCTGCGTGAATTTCATAAAAAAATTGAAAATGACGAGTTGGCGTTTATTCGGGGAAAGAGGGTTAACACAGAGTGGGTGGTGTTTATATAAAAGATGCGCGTGGCTAAACTAATCACCAGGGCCGCACTTAGGGTTGACTTCCAACACCCCCTCTCAAACCTAAAGTGCTTCGAAGCTTCTCGGTCGAAACAGCTTCGGCCCTTGGTGAACACATCGGCGAGCTGGTCACTTGTCAGGAGGAACTGGCAACTTGGTGTGTTCTTCCTGACCAACTATCACGGATGTTGTTGTTGCGGATGCTCCGAGGTTCATCCGCTTCCGGTCGTGTAGATCTTCTTCGTAGTGTACTTGCTCTGCTCTTGGCTAGCCACCGGAGAGTTGATGGCGATTCCGATCGGCCAAATCGGTTCGCAGGCAGAACAGAATGTTGAGCGGCGATCGTTGATGTCGCTCCCTCGGTCTCCGCCCGCTACTCCCAGCAGCGGATCGACGGTCTCGTTCCGTTTGCGCTCCTTCAAGCTTCGAGACCTTCTTGAACAGCATTCGACACCTGTACCGCTTTTTCCGGGACTTCTGCAGCGCCTTCGCACCAACCAGTGATTTGTTCATCTTGCGCACCTTAATCCCCCTCTCAAATCCTGGAGGCTTCCGTTCTTCTGTCTGGTGCAGCTGTTCCACCGCTTCTGCCGGCAGCTCACGAACGACGATTCGGGCGTACGTTTCTTTGTAGTCGTACCCCGCACGTTGCAAGCCCCTCACGACGAGGCGAGCTTTGTACCTGGCAGCGGTACCGTCTTCTTCCTTCTTGATCGTGAACACCCACTTGCAGCACACAACTCGGCGACCAGCAGGAGCCTCGACGAGGTCCCACGTGAGCAACTCTGTGCGGTTCTTCTCTAGCGACCGCAACTCGTCGTCGATAGCGCGCTTCCACAGCGGCCAGTCGTGGCGTTTCTGCAGCGCTTCATTGGTGTCGAGAATCTTGTCCAAGTAGGCCTTGGCGTTCAACGCAACGGCGACGCAGACGTCGTGGTCGGGCCTTGCCGGCCACTTTCGCTCCAACACGAGTTCGGAGAATCCAGCCGGATGCATCTTCACGCGACCTCTTCTTTCTCCCGCAGCTTCCTCCAGTTCTGCGTTCTCTTCCGGCACTGACACTGGGTTTTCTTCATGCACTTCTGCTTCTTCTTGCACTGTGTCATCTGGATCAGATTCTTCCTCCAAGTCCACATCGTCTTCTTCCGGAATAGAATCATCACCGGCGAGTTCATCGTCCGTGCTCACTTCCGGCACTTTCTCTTGATTCTCCAACTCAGCAACCACGTCTGATCCACACATTTCGAGCTCCACGTCAAGCACGAACAAACTTCCGTACCGCGTTGCAGTGCACTTGACATCTCCGTCCTTCGAAATGCGAGCATGATTCTGGCCAAACGAGACTTCCATTCCGCGCTCAGCCACCTTCTCCACGGAGAACAGGTTCGTCGTCAATCCAGGCACGTACAGGACGTCGTGAACCGTGCAGTTTAACGTCCTTTTTCCGACGCCGGCCTTCATTTTCACCTCTCCGACGAAGCGACTTTCGAGCGTCACTCCTGCTTCGGCCACGTTGACCACCTTCGGGGTTTCCATCCGACGCACATTCACCAGCAGATTCCAATCACCAACCATGTGCTCAGAAACATCACTGTCCAGCACCCAACGGAACTTTCCGTTTGCTTCCTCATTGTTGGCTTCTTCCGCTTCTGGCCCGAACAGCACATCTTCCTTGGCACCGGCACTGCTTTCCGCCGCATGCACCTTCCCCTTCTTCGGCTGCTGCACACTTCCGGCAGCGTGTTTTGCCTTCTTCTTGGGCGGGCAGTCCACCTTCTTGTGCCCCGGATTCCCGCAAACGCAACACTTGAACGGAAACATTCCGTTACTTCCGGCACGCGCTGCTTTCCGGTTCGACACTTCCTCCAGGGCTTCCCAAATCAGCTTCGGCGATGACATTCCACGAACGACTTCCCGATGCGGCTCGGCGATCGTCTTGAGCAGGAACAACTTACACTTTTCGTCCTCTTCCTTCCGGGACTTCTGCAGTGCTTCCTTCCGCACCCGCTCCGCCACGCCTTCCTCCGCAACCACCGTGAAAACGATTCCTCCTCCAGCGTCCGCTCGATACAGTGGTGGAGTTTCTGCGCCTTCAAATCCGCTTCGATCCGGAAACTCCAGCACGAGAAATTCGTCCCGTCGAACGCGTGCGACACAAATTCGTACTCCATCGCAACCAGAAAACGTTCTTTTCGCGTCTCACTTCCCAAAAAATTCAACTCACATTCCGATCGCGAGGATGGCGTCACTTTTTCGAACTCTGCGCACGTGGAAAAAAACTTTTCCTTCCGATCGCGGTTACTATGGCAACGCGCCTCGCGATGTGCTGGGCCACACAACCTGACGAGTTGGCGTTTATTCGGGGAAAGAGGGTTAACACAGAGTGGGTGGTGTTTATATAAAAGATGCGCGTGGCAAAGCCTACTGCGCCTAAAGCTAAACTAAACTAATCACCAGGGCCGCACTTAGGGTTGACTTCCAACAGAAAACTTTAGATTTCTGCTTCTAATTCACTTTTAATGCAATATTTATCGATAATTTTTTATAAAAAAATCTAGTTTTAACGAATGTCAGGCAAAATTTTGACTTTAAAACGATTGTACCTAAAATTTATATGGATTTTGTTGAAAAGCTTATAAACTTAGTTAACTAAATATAAACTTTGTTTTTTTTTCCTTGAAAACTATATAAGCAACCTTATTAATGGTACATTTGACGTAAAAATAAAGTTTGAACACCTTAAATCTGATTTTACCACGAAAAACCATGACTATCAAAGTCACCCCGGAATTCAAACTTAGATTTTTTACGTAACTATTTTTTTAAACACTATTGAAAAAACTTTTTTTCAAAAATGGTGTATGAACCTTGTGTGGGCTACCCCAGTAAAAAATAATAATCTAAAAAAAATAATAATAATCTTAAGACAAACCTCACCAGTTGGAAAATATTCCAAAAATAAATTGAAATCCTATCAAAGTCACCCCGGTTTACGGTACATGAAGTTCACGTCGATGTTTGGAAAAAATATGTAAAATTATGTAGCACATACATTAAATTAAAACCTGACGACTGTTTCGTAATGTACAATTTATTTGGCAGTGACAAATAACAAAACTTTGTTGACATTTGGCGGTAACTCAAGGAACAGATAATTTGCGTTGCCCCACGCAGAAAAATATTTTGTAGAATCAGCCTGTACGAGGTTTGATTCAACAAATTTTTTGTTGAATATAATCAACGCCGATTTTGCGTTGAAACAAATCTTGATTTTCTCAATTCCACAAAAATCTTTTGTTGTTTTGAAAAAGTTGCTTTGACGTTTAGCGTTGATTCAACAAAAAATTTTGATTTTCGAATCAACAAAACGTTTTATTGATTCAAATAATCCTTATTTTTCTGCGTGTCTAAAACTATGCGTTACAGTTATATCAGCTATGTTTATGGAAAGATAATACATATATTACCACTAGTGATTATTATGTAAAAACATAATATGATCTGATTTACAATGCGTTTAAAACAATTGAAATTTAGTTGTTATGATTTCTCAAACACTTTACAACACTTTACATAAAATTTGTAATAACCTTATTGGAAAATAGCACTAGAAGCTTCTAACATTTGTTATTTATTGAAGGTGAAACTACACGTTGCGATCTTCTTTGATTCAATATTATTGAATTGCTTTTTCTCATCTATTTTAAATTATACTTTCTATGTTTCTTTGAGTACAGCTGTAACGTGAATTCTACTAATGTTAGCTTGAATTACTATTGTTATCTTGACTATGATCTATTTTCTCATTTATAACATAACTTGTATAAACGTCGTACCCTAGCGAAATCGTATTATCGTAAAGAACACGGTACTTGGTCGGCAGGAGGTAAAAGTTGAACAACTGTGCCGGTGGCCACACGACCCACTCCGCCGTGTACAACCGAACGAACTTATCCTTCATCTCCTGAATGGTTTCGTCCACGGAAGCCTTCCGAAGAACGCCCAGCGTCGCAAAAAACATAAAGATCACAATCGGCGAAGCTATGGCCTGGTCAATGAGCACCTTCTTCAGCACGACTCGGAGCGTTCGGCCAGGAAACTTGCGGTCCATGAAGTTATACCAATTGTGGCAGAAAACGCCAACCGTCAGGCCCGATATGGACATTTGGTGCGTACGCTGACGGTCCCAGCATTCCAAGGTCCCCGTGTAAATTTCGTAATGCTGCTCAATTATGTCACCCATTCCGGACAGACTGAACGAGATGGCTACGTTCGTGTAGAGCAGATAGCGTTTGCTGAAGGCTTTCCTACTTAAGGCACGGAGTTGGTTCAATATCCGGATCATTTGCAGTGGCTTGGTCCGGTGATGAGACGGCGTCAGAAACCAGGGAGATTTATTTTCGGCCAGCGAAAAACCTTCACTGAAGGACGAAACTGTAGCAGCACGAGATCACCACCGTTTGATTACAGCTGACAAATGATAAACAAGCAAGTATACCTGTAAATGTCAAATTTACGCTAAAATCATACACACAATTACACAAGTTTTTGAAAGTGGGTAATTATAACGCAAGATAACAACTGCGTCAGTGCACATGATCACTGAGTAACAATAATTCAAAAAAATAATCATATTATTCGCTCTACAGCGTTGCCTTGGCGTTCTCGATTGCGAGATTCCTACTCGAAACTAGGTGTTCGAAGGCTTGATTGTTGAGGCAATTGCAAACCTCTTTTCACACCTAAGCTTCCATCCACCCCGGGATTCGAACTGACGACCTTTGGATTGTGAGTCCAACTGCCTACTAGCGACTCCACCGAGGCAGGACCCAGGGAGACGACTCCTACACCTGGACTGAGCTAACGACCTAACCTTTTGGGTTAGACCGGGGCCAACATTTACTTCCCGTCCGGCGGAAGACGTGATCAGACGAATTTCGTCTCGAAAAATGCCACCGGGACCATCTGGGATCGAACCCAGGCCGATTGGGTGAGAGGCAATCACGCTTACCCCTTTACCACGGTTCCCTGCTAACAATAATTCAAGAGTTGCTATTCCCTAACACCGAAGTCGAAATTGAAAGATCGTGTTTTGAAACCCAAGGGCTTTTGTTAATTTGATTTGGTTAACCGCGGTGGATTTTCTTGAAATAATTCTGGGGACTTGTACTGGGGACTGCGGCATGGTGACGGCCTCTGTTTTAATATAGAGTTATCTAAGCCCAAGCTCACGCACACTAAAATTTAACCTCAGACTTTTTCGTGTACGTACACGCAATTCGCGATTAAAAGCTCAAAAATTCCGACAGATGGCGCAAAGCATCGAAGAATGACGATTCAAATTTTTGCTGTTCGGTTACATAGGAATGCAAATTTAAAATTGAATTTACAGCTCTTAGAACAACTTTTGAGAAAAAAATCAAGTGGTACGAGTGTAAATTTTTTGCCCTCTATAAATTAACGCAATAAAAAAAATTGAAAAAAAAAAATTTTGAAAAAAAATATTGTTTAAAATGATAGAGCATCAAAAGTAAACAAAGTATCAGCTCGAATTTTGGCTCAAAAGTTGTTTTGAACGCTGGAATTTAACAAAACAGAATTCGCATTCTGTTCGCATCTGTCGGAATTTTTGAGCTTTTAATCGCGAATTGGGCATGAAGGTGTTATGAGGCTGGCCGATCAAGCCAATTCGCGATTAAAAGCTCCATAAATCCGACAGATGGCGGCAAAGCATCGAAGAATGACGATTCAAATTTTCGCTGTTCGGTTATATCCAAATTTTTAGGCGAAGATGGCGTTACGAATAGTGAACGCCCGAAATTTCAAAATCGTGCAATGGTACCAACATTAGAAAAAAAAGTTTGGCTGTCATACCATGGCACATTTTTTTTTTGTAATATTGGTATCATTGCGTGATTTTGACATTTCGGGCGTTCACCATTCGTAACGCCATCTTCTCCTCAAAATCTGGATAGGAATGCAAACTTAAAATTGAATTTACAGCTCTAAGAACAACTTTTGAGAAAAAATTCAAGTAGTACGAGTGTAAACTTTTTGCCCTCTATAAATTAACGCAATAAAAAAGAATTTGAAAAAAAAAAATTTGAAAAAAAATATTGTTTAAAATGATAGAGCATCAAAAGTTAACAAAGTATCAGCTCAAATTTTTGCTCAAAAGTTGCTGGAATTTAACAAAACAGAATTCGCATACATAACCTCAAAGGGCAAAAATTTCGATCGACATCCTTCGCTCTGTTCTGCTACTCAACACTAGATGTCGCATGTTGTTTAGCTTATGAATGCCAATTCATCTGCATTACCGACGACATGGACCACATGGACACAGTCGACCGAACGTTCGAAGAGGTGGCATTGGTTGTTATGAAAAAATAATCTACGGCAAGCCAAGTACTACAAAAGTTGTCGATGGGTGGGCTTCATGCGATATTTTATCTAGTCATCTCCGGGTCTTCTCGAATGAAGCCCACTAGAAAAACATCAAGCATTAGCCGCCCGGTCGGAAATGGCTGTCGCAATTGTGGCGTTCGTCTGGGGGCTTGCGCCAGCCATCTGGCAGAATTTCCCCCAGATTTGCCCCAGATTTCTGCCATGATTTCTGGCGAATATGACACAAACCGGTCGTGGTTTGGGCCGTGCAAGGTTCAACCGATTGAACCGGTTGATTTTTTTTGCCAGACAGCTGGCAGAAATTTCGTCCGATTTTCGCCAGATTCGTCTGGCGTTACGCAAAACTTGGCTAGAATAAGTGTGCCAAGTGTGTCTGAACTGCACGACAAACGTCCGCCTGCACCAGACACTCAAATTTACCAGATTATTTTCCGAGTGGGCGGTACATTGTTTGTGGTTAACCCTAGAGACCGTAAATAAGGAGACTAGTCTAAGTTTTCTAAATCGATCTGGCGTATGTTTTGAGCTTGGCAACACTGATAAGTTTTGATGGGCGTAAAGGCAAATCTGGAGTTTTTTTAAAGGTCCAATAAACCAAATTTTCAGTTTTTGCTTTTTGGGTGTTTTTGAATAGCCCTGACTCAAGGCGGTTTCAAAAACACCCAAAAAGCAAAAACTGGAAATTTGGTTTATTGGACCTTTAAAAAAAAAACTCCAGAAATGCTCGTTTGGATACGTCAAACTCGTGACTGTTTGGGTAGGGACCCTAAATAGGGAGACTGGTCGAAGTGAATTTGACGTACCCAAACAGACACGAGTTTGACGTATCCAAACCATCCAAACGAGCATTTCTGGAGTTTTTTTTAACGTTAGTTAATTAACGCAATAATTTTTTTTTAACTCAATCCGAATTCTGAAACGAAATCTAATTAGGTTCCGTGTTCGAACCGGTTGTTGCGTTTGAAACGGAATTTTTATACGATTCTAATTAGATTCCGGTTCAGAATTCGGATTGATTTGACTGGGTTTTGCCCAGCAAAACTTGGCAGTTGACAAGCTCAAAACATACGTTGCCAGATCGATAGACAAATCCAGCGAAAGCTCAACGCTGCTTTTTGATGGTGAGAGATTTGACAGCTCCCATACTAAATGTCTCGATTATCATACTTTTTGTTAATTTTCTTTTAAAATAAAATACTTAACATATGAAAACTATATATTTTTAGTGCCCAAAATTCCTGCTGAATCGAATGGTGTACTTATCTCGATTGCTAATTTTTCGAACAGTTTTTATTTTTATAATATTCTAGACACATTTTGTGCACCTAATTAATCAATACTTTTATCATAAATAATCATTTTATTGCTTAAAAATTGAGTTTTCCTGAGCTCCCATATTCAAATACATGGAAGCTGTCATTTCTAACACCATTGGCCACCTAGCGGCCATTTCAAACTGGATTCGTCTATTTAGCAATGTTCGACCAGTCTCCCTATTTAGGATCTCTAGTAAACCCTAGTTCAATCACTAACCTCCCACAAACGTGCACTTCTCAAAACATGACAGATCAATGTTTATGCTCTCTTTTGCGAGTTTGTGTTCTACTCTCTCACCACAACGAGAGCGAGATTTTTGTTTACTCAGTCGCTCGTCAGTTTATCTTCTGCCGTCGGTTGAGTATGAGGCATTCGCTATGTCTCGCTTGTCCTAGTGCTAATGCGATTTCAAAGACAAGAATAATTCCAGTTATTGCCATCTTTGCACACACATAAAAGTACTGTTGTACATGAATATACGTACAAGTGTCGCGTTAAAGATAGAAGCAAAACATGTTTCAATCTTACAAGTTTTTGCGATGATCTGTAATTCTGCTAGAAATTTGTTGATGTAGCTTAGTTTTATTTTAGAATGATAAACAGCATCGAAAATCAATTTTTGTTACCTTGCAAAAAACAATTGAGAAACGCATTTTTTCAATTTTAAACCAAATAAACTGAGCTTTTGATTAATAAAAATCAAGGGAAACTAGACAAAACAACGAAAAAGTGATGTGGACCGACAAAAAGTAAGCCCCTTGTCCGAAAAAAAGTGTTGATTGCTCGTTGGCCTCTCTAAGCAGATTTAGTGCTGGTAAGTGCATGCGTCCTCAATGCGCTATTTACAGTGTATTCGACCTGTTTTCCTGTTGTGATTCAGACTTTGCAAAATAATATAAAATTTATTGTGGTAGCCTTGTTATAATACAATCGTGGTGCTAAGGTACCTTTTCAAAATTGACGATCTCATTTTTAAATAGTTACTAAAACTTGTTTCGGACGTCCAGAAAGTTATGCAATCATATTCATCATAAACTGCTGTTCTTTGATAAATTTTGACAGTTTTTGCTAAAGTTCTTGAATAATTAATGATTTTTACTCGAAAAAAATGGAATCTTGGTAGGTACTATAGTGTAAATCATGTTTAGAATAAATAAATCTCAGAGATGTTACTATAATTTACAGGATAATTTTGTTTAAATGTTGTATTAATTTCTATTTTAAATTTGCAAGATACAGTACTTAATTGTTGTTCTAATATACCTGTCTTGTTAACTTTTGCAGCGAATGGCGAGAAATCTCTGACGACGGCCCACAACAAATAAGTACACAATTGGCAAACGCTGTAATTGGGTTTCGCTTCAACGCATCGTCTGTCCATAGCACCCCGAGCCCCAGCAGTCATGGACAAGCAGAACGAAGTGCTTCTGAACACGTTCGTGATATCCAAGAAAAAATATCGAGTGTTCTACAATGCCGGCGTGTTGGTGTGGGAAGCTGAGAACTCCAAGAAGGGTGGTAAGCGTGTGTGTGATCAAGTGGCTAGATATCTACTGGCTCCGCTAGAAGGAAAAACCAGTTCCGCGTATGAGGATCGCTTTTGCAGGCAATTGGCGCCGCTCGGTTAAGGGGTGGCTCACGAGTGTGTTTGTGTATTCTGTTTTGATGAACCTAACTAGAATAAATTAGTAACGCGAATTGGTTCTAACAAACATAACAAAACATTGATTCTCAAGAGACTAGTCAACAAGTTGGCTTATGATCAAAAAGCTATAGAGTGTGAATGTAAATTGAGGACTTAATACCATTAGAGCTGTTTCCTGATAACTGTGAAAACCCACGCCGACTTCTGCGACTCCGACTCCGGCTTATCGAGACTCTGGCCGACTCCACGCCCCTTTTGAACTGACGACCTTTGGATTATGAGACCAACAGCCGACCAGCGACTCCACTGGCCTTAAATGTACCATTTTGTCTGAGACGACACCTGGACCTAACAAAACACCTTTCGTTGGTGTAATTAATACTTTTGTTCCTAACTGTGTTTTTCCTTCAATGTCAACTTCTGTTTATCATTTGCCTATAATTTGGTGATATTTTTTTTTATTTATCTGCAAAGGAAACCCGCGACTCATAGGTTGTTTTGAAAATTTACTCTAGATCAAAGCTTGTTATCTTTTTTTTTAATTGTTGAAGGACTAACACACAAAATTTTAGACAAATGTGAATAGATGTTTGCCATTAAACTACAATTTGTATTGCATCTCGGTTTTAAACATTCAATTATCTGGAGTGAAATTTTTCCAAGGCTTTCGGATAATCGAGTATGGAACCCTTAATCTGTTCAGATTTTTAAGCAAAGATGGCGTTACGAATGGTGCACACCCGAAATGTCAAAGTGTGGCTGTCATGCTATGGAACGGAACACCTTTTTGTAATGTTGGTACCAACTCGCGATTTTGACATTTCGGACGTGCACCATTCGTAACGCCATCTTCGCTTAAAACTCTGGATAGCATTTTATATGAAAAGTTCTACGGTTCTCTTAAAAAAAAACGCATTTTTGCCGAAAGAACGAAGTCGCTAGAACTTTTTCTTAAAGTTAGATCGAACTTACGCTTTATTTGGTGAAACAAAAATTCGGTTTGTTGCATTTGAGAGCTTTGGATTTCTTCTTTATAATTATGCAAAAATCTCAAGGGGATTTTTGGATAACTCAAATAAAAATTGTTTAAAAAAACATAAATTTGACAAAAATAAACAAGAAAGTTATAGAATAAAAAACACTTTTTCAAAGGGTAAACCTAGCACTTTTCATATAAAATGCTGTAGTGTGTGACGAACTGTCAAGTTTTCACGGGATTCACATTTACTGTCAAACCAAATGTTGGGTAGTAAGTGTGAGCTCTGTGTAAGGATGGTGTCCCTTTCGTTTGACAACAGTTGGTGTCAATCCATCGGGGCTGTAGTGTACAAATGATACATTTTCTGTTAGGCCCTTAGAACTATTTACATCAAATCCAAAACAACGTACCGCCTCCGGAACAAGTTAAAATGTGTACCGGAAAGGGCGTGGATGCCTGGCACGAACACACATAGTGTCCCAGAGTGTTGCTCGTACTGACTCATAGCAAGGGTGAGATGTATGTAGGTGTAAGGGCAGTGTGTGTTCTTTGGGAACCTAATGCATAAGATGGCCCATTCTTACACTGAAAATTGCGAATATTCAAGGAAAGGCGTCATTTATTTCGAAAAATATTTGCAACGTCCAAAGCAATTTATAACAAAAACTTGCATAATCTAAAGATTGTAAAACAAGCATTTGTTGTGTTGTTGGTCCTTCACAAACACGTCGTACTGCATTCAAATTTAAACTTTGCTTATCAGTTTGCTATTCTCGGACACGATGAAGCGATTATCGCATCGATAACAAAATGCTGTTTGATTTGTGAACCCTGTTTTATTGATGTTACAGAGAAAACAACCGTTCCGATCGGAGATATCATATCTGCGACCCTGTCGACGACAGCAAGCGGACGATCCTCCAGCAAAGCAAATGCCCACAATATCGCGACCACCTACGGAACGACCTCCAGCACGCATGCACCGATGAACGAGACAATGGACTACGATCGCATCCCGGTGCTGCCAACTTCTTCGTCGACTACAACGAACGCCACTATCAATACCATGACCACCACTACTACGAACCTGAGCAATAGAGGTGTGTGAAGAGATCATCGCAATTGAACTTGATACTAATTTGTACCTATATGTTTGCAGTGAATTCATACGATATCCTGAACAGTGAGTACGAAGATGACAATTACGGCGTAAGCAGTGCAACCAATGCAAACTACTTGATCATACATTATGCTCGGCTCGTGTCCCCGCGGACAAGCAAGTGGAGGGTCCAGCAGCTATCGCTCTACAACGGCGAACAGCGCATTGTCAAGTTCTGGCACAGCCGGTTATCAGACGATATTAGAGGTACGTAGTATGACCTTATCACACCAATATGCATTGCGATTTATCGACCTTTTTGTGGTTTTTCCAGAGCAAGCCAGACCGAAGAATTTACTGCTGTTCCTTAATCCGTACGGCGGCAAGCAGAACGCGTTCGCGTTGTTTGAGAAATACGCCAAACCGTTGTTTCACCTGGCGCACGTTGATATCAATCTGATAATCACTCAGCGGGCGCAGCAAATTTACGACATCATGACATCGCAAACGATTAAACTGAGCAATTACGACGGGGTCGTGTGCTGCGGCGGAGATGGAACCTTTGCGGAACTTTTCAACGGATTAGTTTACCGGACGATGATAGATCTAGGTTTATGGAGTTTGACCAAAACAGAATAGACCATTCATTGCGACCTTTCTCGTTTCACAGGTATGGACATCAACTGTCCGCCGTATCTTCCCAAGCCGAGCCTACCGATCGGGATTATCCCGGCCGGAAGCACCGACACCGTTGCGTATTGCCTGAACGGAACTACCGACATCAAGACCTCCATCATTCACATCATTTTGGGACAATCGAGTGGCCTGGACATCTCGAGCGTTTATCGCAACGGAAGCGGTGAAAACGATGGCAGACAACCGCAATTGCTCAAACTGTACGCCAGCGTAATGTCCTACGGTTTCCTGGGCGATGTAACGATGGACAGCGAGAACTATCGCTGGATGGGACCGAAGCGATACGATTATTCTGGTTGGTTCAAGACAAACTGTTTAGATAACCCTCAAACTAACCAAATTTTATTATATCTTCAGGCGTCAAAAAGTTCCTCCGGAACCGAGGTTACAACGTGGATGTAAAGGTGCAAATCGAAAAGGAGGAAATTGACGGAGGCCGCAGGGACAAGAACAATCCGCACGACGGAGTTCGGTGTTTGGAGAATTGTCAGCGTTGCCAACTGGCCGCTACAAAGGACCATAGCAACGCAACCGACTGTGATACTGTGGAGGAAGTTAGCGTTAGGGGAAAGTTCCTTATGGTGAATGGTGCTAACATTTCGTGCGCGTGCCACCGTAGTCCACAAGGGTTCAATCCGAACTGCCACCTAGGTGACGGGTATCTGGATTTGATCTTTGTGCGCCACACGTCTCTCTTCAACAACATCCGGCTGCTGTTGGCAATGTCGTCCAAGACGAAGGAAATTGTAAGTACATGAACAAGAATGACGAAAGTTTCAAACGAGGAATTTAAGGAGATCCTAAACCTTAAACCGACTTTTGTACTGCATACTGTTTCGTTATTTTACGATGTCATGGTACTCGCGTTCGTACATCGTTCTTCAGCGGGCTGATTTCCCTAGTTTCGAGGAGATGCTGGCGTATGTCCGCACTGCAAAACTGGCATTGTGGAATTTTAGGAAATGAATAGCAGACAGTTTGGCAAGGAAAGGTTCAGAGATTGATTTTATAGGCTCGGAGTCATGCTTTGGTGTTCCGGACTGTTCTATGAAACTGGAGCTTACACGTTGGAAATTATCAAATGTACAGTTTATTTGGAATACTACTGATATTTCCAGACAGGCCTAGGATTGATACCTAAGAGCATGCAATGGCACTGATCTTGTTGCGTGCTCTTCGGTTGACATCCAAGTAAGGAACATCCTGGAAGGAGCGTAACTAACTACATCCGTAGTTCTGTTAGATCATCCGAATTATCTTGATCAGAACAGTATAGCTCTAATTCCTTGCGTGTGTCCTATTTTCTTACCTCCACGTTGGCTTGGTTTTCATGATGACCTAGCTGGTGGCCTGTGGAAACGGATCGTAAATCTTTGACCACCGCGGGTCAGAGTCAGACGGCTACAAGGAAGGGGCGCGACAATGTGGGAAAGGGAAGTAATTTGTGATTGTAGACGGTATTGTTTACGCTGTCCGCTTTGTAAGCGGATGATTCTTGGTTCGATTCCCATCTGCTGCAACCTTCCATCGGATGAGGAAGTAAAATGTCGGTCCCGGCCTTGGTTGTTAGGCCGTTAAGTCATTCCAGGTGTAGGAGTCGTTTCCATGCCATAAGTACAAACAACACACCAAACCAAGCCTACTCCGGTGGAATCGCTGGCGGCGGTTGGACTCGCAATGTGAAGGTCGTCAGTTCAAACACTGGGGTGGAAGGTTTCTTGGAGTAAAAAGAGGTTTGGGTGCTCTCCCCATTCAAGCCTTCGGACTCCTAGGTTCGAGCAGAAACTTGCAATAGAGACCACAAAAGACCCGGGGGTCGTTAATGTGGATGGTTTGATTTTTTTTGAGTCAGCTGCTGTGGATGTACCTGAAACATCGCACAACGGGGTTTCTCTTCTCTTCATTATCAGCTGCCACATATCTCCTATTTTTATTTGGCTCTACTGATTCCCACTTCTTAACTGATTCTTCTATTTAATATCCATCATTTGATTTTACTAACTTTTGATTCTCTTGTCTCTCAAAGCTTTTCCACTCTTTTTTACCAATTGATACTGCTGTAACAAACTTTGCTTTTTCCTTCCCTAATGTACTAGTAATATCAAGTCTATTTATCATTTGCCTAAGCTTTTTTTTATCTCTATTTATTAGCTATTGTCTAATTTTACATCTACTAATATCCAGCTTCTCATTTTTATTTTTTTAATACAATCATCATTCTCTTACTATTGATTCTGGATTTTTTTTAAAATATATTCTCTTTTACTGTCTATTGTTTTCAATCTTCACCCTTTTTCAAACAAGTGAGGTTCGAGCCTTTACTCAATTTGTGGAATGGTTAAAGGATTAACACAAATATTACTATTGTACTTTTGGTATAAAATAACATGCTTAGGACCAAAAATTGTAACAAAATACCGCGACAAAAGAAATAGCAACATATAAACACGACTCAACACTAGGAAAGATTTCAGGAGATAACAATACACAACTAGTTTTTTAATTCAAACTAAAAATAACAGTTTTTGCTTAAATGAAAGTTGACAGGAACACTATGAATGGTTAGGCGCTTATACATACATCAAACCCTACGCAATGTACCACCCCTGGCCGTGTTAAATGCGTAACCGGAAAAGAAGGTGTGCTTGTCTGGCACGAACACTCAAAGCGTGTTCTAGCGTGTTGCTCGTACTGACTCAGAGCAAGGGTGAGATATAGGTGTAAGGGCAGTGCGTGTTCGTCGGGAACCTAGTGCATAAGATCGGTCAAGGCCCGTTCTTACACTGAAAATTACGAATTGCGAATACTACTGATATTTCCAGACAAGCAAAAAGTGTTATCTTCCTGAATGAGAAATCAATTCGGCAATTACTGAAAAAAAACGTTACTTAATCCACCTTTAGGTGGTTGGTGCCGTCCTCTCATTTATAGAGTGATTCCAACCCACCTAAAGTGTCCACATGGTTTATGGATCTCCCCTAACGTGATCGCCGTACCTACCCTGTTAACTCAATCCGAATTCTGAAACGGAATCTAATTAGAATCGTATACAAATTCCGTTTCAAACGCAACAACCGGTTCCGTGTTCGAATCGGTTGCGTTTGAAACGGAATTTGTATACGATTCTAATTAGATTTCGTTTCAGAATTCGGATTGATTTGACTGGGTAAGAGGTCCTAATAAAAATAACAGACTACCTACAGACTTTTTGTCAAGATTATACAGACACCGCCTTTGAGGAAAATGGCATCCCTCTACACGGCTTTTTCGTGGCGATCAGACCCGACCAGTTGAGGTTATGTGAATTCAGACCATTTTTTAAACTGCTTGTAATTTAAGATAGGTAAGTCAGATCTTGAAAATTTTTACTCCACCTAAAAGGTCTTCTCATATGCTTTCTAAAAATACATAACATGTGACGGTTTCATGAAAAAACCACCCTTTTTACCATAATTTTAATTTAATATGAAACAGTTTTTTTAACATAACTTTTTAAATACATGATAAAACTGCATGAATTTAAATAGCTACTTAGGGGACGTTAAGACGGATCGATTAAAACCATTCCGGCCAAAATCGGTTGAGCCTGTGACGAGATATAACAGTGACATTGATTTGGTACACATGTCTACATACAGCCAAACACACAGACATTTGCTCAGCTGGTGATTCTGAGTCGATATGTACAAATGAAGGTAGGTCTAGGAGGTCTAACTAAAAAGTTCGTTTTTCGAGTGATTTTATAGCCTTTCCTCAGTAAAGTGAGGAAGGCAAAAACAATAAAAATAAAAATAATTTAAGGGTGATCACCGGCTTATTGACCGGCCACTACCGTTGTAAGTATCATCTGTTTAATATAGGGAAAAGGTTCTATTTGTCGATTTTACCAAATGGAAACAGAAACATCAGAGCACTTGCTATGCAATTGTGGTGGTCACTTTATTCCAGAATACCGTCGAAAACCCATTTTTCGCAAAATCCAAAATTGTAGCCTTATAGGTGGTAAACCTTGTGCAAAATTCCTGTAATTTTTGTCGAAATTTGGTAAATTTCCAAAACAACCGAAAATCAGTTTTCTTTTTACAGATTTTGGTAAAGTTGCATTTTTATTACCGATTTATCAGTAATACGCAACGAACTAATCAACATTTTGATAAACTTTGAATTTACCGATGAAATCGGTTACTTTTGGAGATTTTTTACCGATTTCGATAAAAAAAAAAAAAAAACTAAGTGTCATCGATCACAGAAAGATCACAGAACCCGTTTGACAGCTCAATGTGGTGGACGCGTTTTTCCTCTTGTGAAAGATTCCTCCGATGACGTTTTTCTTCCCGTTGTCGGAACGCGGAAGCGGAAGAAGACAAGTGACGACGGAACCGACGTCGGAAATGGCAACGGGAACAGCTCCTCAGCAACGAGTTTAGCCCGTTGGTGGAGAACAACAACAACAACAACAATGGTAACCCAGCCGGGAAAGGAAGCGTCCCACCGGTTCTAGTGGCCACGAAACCACCTGATGGTAAAGAATATGAGCTTCGGCAAGCTGAGGAGTGTAATGTTGTCGTGCACAACCAAGGCAAGCTACATGCTGACTCCGTTTGGGAACAAAGTGGTGTTCTATACCCACGAGCAGCGATGGAATAATCATCATCAAAAGAAATTCTCTGGACGTTCATCAAGAGAAAAATCCGAAAGGAGCATAGCTCTCCTCTCGCGCACGAAAGATCGGTAAAAGAATCTAAAAAATCATCATCTTGACTATTCGGCGGATCATCTTTTTCAATACTACACTTGCAAGTGTAACGTCACACGTCGAAAAATGACATGTCACATTTTGTAGATGGGCAATGTGTAAACAAAGTGAAATAAATATTATTAAGAAGTGCTGACAAGGAAATTCACAAAAAATCATCAACAGATTGATTTTCTTGGAGAACTTCGGGAGCGATTTTCTTTTGCGTGATTTGCCTCCTCTCTCTTTCGCGGGTGAAGAAAGTTCGCAAGCGAAATTGATTTTTTTTGTGATTATTCCATCCCTGCCCACGAGAAACGAAGCGGGCGGCGCAGGAACTGCTTGCTGCTGGGTCATGGAACCAGGAACTGTCACCTCAAGGGGAGGTGCAAAAACTGTGGGGGTCCCCACAAGACGGACGAGTGTAAAGTCCAGGAAGCCTAACCGAAGTGGTGTGCCAACTGCTCTGGAGCCCACGAAGCCACGGACCGCAGCTGCCCCAAGCGTGCGGACTTCATCCGGAGGCGCCAGCAGGCGTCGAAACTGAAACCGCCGGCAAGGAAAGCGGAGAAGCAGTCCCTGACGGAAAACCGTAGGATCGCCCTCGACCCGCAGGAAGCAGTGGCTCCCGAGACGGTGGAGCCACGAAGGAGGAAGCTGGGGAGGTGCTCTACAGTTCGGCAGAGCTGTAGGGCATTTTCTCCGAGTACATCGCTAGGTTCAGGTCCACTAGCGTGCCGAGATCATCAAGGAAAGTGGGGCAACAATATGAGCGAATTTAAAAATTTCGTCGTTTATGGCCACCCCCTGACCAATTTTAAAACAATTTTCTGAGGATGGTGGGGCCACTGCCCCATGTTGCCTAACCCTGTGCACGCTAGTGTTCAAGACCTGCAAGACCCGCGTCAGCTACATGATCTGGAGTGTAGGGAGTTTATTATTTTTATTATTACTATATATTAGTTGTTGACCGATCCTCAGTCCTAACCTGGACACAGCACCTAAAAGGACCTAATAAAAATAAGTTAAGAATAAACAAAAATCGAAAGTTCACGTATCATGATTGCAATTTCGTCGTGACGTGCCGCACGTCGATTTTGGGACATGAAGAGTTAAGGAGGCCACTTTGCACAGCTTTCAATGCCTCATCTTTTGACCTTCACAGATTCCTAAAATATAACTCAGGACTCCTGCAACCAAATTCAACCCAGACTTCGGGAAGACTGTATATTTTCTTTTAAAATTTGCGGCGTTTAGTTTTCATCAGTAAAACATGCAATGCATATAGAAACTAGACGGAACACTGACCTTTTTATTGCTGATCAATTTTCCTAAGTTGATTGACCCGTTAGCAATAAAGATAAAGGGCGATTATAAGTAGGACCGTTCCATGCCCAAAATGTAAACCCTACACGACACCCAAAAGCCCACACCTCATCAGCATTCGCGGCTGCTCGCCGCAAAACCAGTTGGATGACACGTTTTTTTTTCAATCTCTTCCTCCTTTCTCGTTTCTTTTTTTTCATTTTCGCTTCCTCTTTTCGCGCGTTTGCCCCGATGACGATCGCCACCGGCCAGAGCGATCTACCGTTCGTGGAGATTTACCGAACAAAGCAGTTTACGTTCAACAGCCATGGTCAAGGTCACGTAAATGGCGTAAATGTCGTGAATGACGAGGACCAGACGGCGTCGTCGGCGGCGACTACGGCGACTAATTCACCTAAAGTGAATGGGGCCGAGACGCCGAAGCAGGTGGCACACGATAAGAAGCTGTTTTCCAGGTGGAATTGCGACGGAGAAATTTTGCTCGATACCAATGTAACGGTCATGTAAGTACATGCTGAGCGAAGCAGAGCGAAGGAATAGAGTATTGATATTTGATTTTGTTCTTCCAGATGCAATTGCCAATTGATCAACGTGTTTCGCCGGGGGGTCAGCTGCCGTGATAGTACTTGTAAGGACAATGAAGCAAACGTTTTAAACTGTTGTGGATTGTGTAAATAGTAGAATGTTAGGATCATTTATCTGTTTTGTTATGAGTTGTCTTGTTCTACGTTGAGATTAGTAACATCAGAAAAACAAAATTAAGGAAATTATACAGCACATACTTTTACTAGCTTTAAAAAAGGAGTTCAACCTGTGATTACTATGAGCTGGCAATAACATTTCCTAGTAGATAAAGCTCTTCAAAAAAGTTTACGTACATGCAATGTACTTTAACGTAGTTCTGTCAGCACAGATATTAGTATTAAAAACAGAAAATGAAAAACACAAGTATTGCATGGAAAAATTTAGTTACATTCCATAAACATTTATAGCTACTGCGGGTATTTAAGTCAAATGGTCTCGGAATGGGTGAATAGCATTTTGTAATATGACGTCTACCAGGATAGAGCTGTTTTAAATTGTGTAAAGGCAAAGATTGAGGTTTTGGTACTTCTATTTAGATATGTTTGGGACGGGCAACGAACTATTAAACATTACAAAAAAAAATCGTTTAATGTAGTTTGCGTTTCATTTCAAACAGAATTTATACAAAAAGCTATTATAATGGTTCAAAACATAATTCACAAGTGTGTTATTTTTACTTATCACAATCCTTCTCCGTATTTTCAACATGAATCGCAAATCGAAAATTTATGAAGAATATGTAAAGTTTCCGTATTGTACCCAATAACAAAACATTGTTGACAAAGCCTTCGAAAATTACAATTCCACCAATTTATAAATTCAGGTTTCGAACCGATATCCGTTTCAAAGTTCAGATCCAAACCGGTTGCCTAATTTTTTTTATTTTCTTGCTTATAAGTTATTTGCTACCATAAAATAAGAGCTTACTCATCCTCGAAAGATGAGGTGATGTCTCGGATGTTCCATTGAGGAAGATTAGGGCAAATGTCCCTGTAATAGTCTAATAACACTTTTTCGATAACTGTGCACGCACAGTTTATTATTTATTTAATAAAGTCATTCGAATTTCAGTGAAATTTTGATGTGCAACATCAAATCAAATCATATTATTCGCTCTACAGCATTGCCTTGGCGTTCTCGATTGCGAGATTCCTACTCGAAACTAGGTGTCCGAAGGCTTGATTGTTGAGGCATTTGCAAACCTCTTTTTACACCTAAGCTTCCATCCACCCCGGGATTCGAACTGAAGACCTTTGGATTGTGAGTCCAACTGTCTACTAGCGACTCCACTGAGGCAGGACCCAGGGAGACGACTCCTACACCTGGATTGAGCTAACGACCTAACCCCTCTAGGTTAGACCGGGGCCAACATTTATTTCCCCATTCGACGGAAGGCGTGGTTAGACAAATCTCGTCTCGAAAAATGCCACCGGGACCGTCTGGGATCGAACCCAAGTCGACTGGGTGAGAGGCAACCACGCTTACCCCTACACCACGGTTCCCGGATAATGATGTACAACACCAGTTGACGTCAAAACCTCGGTTGGGGCGCACGTCTTTACACTTTCGCGCTGCGAGTTGTTTTTTCGCTAATAGTTGCAACCACTCTCCGCGCTAGGCAAATATTGCCTACTGGCCCGCATCATGAACGAGATGCGTGGCTACCGTAAAAACACGGTGGTGATCGATTTTGGACCGGTCCCAAAACCAACAATAACACAAATCCGCAAGTTCGCCTTCGAGCAGCTCAAACTAGACATCACACAAATTCGCAACCTCCAGCTCAGCATGACCAAGTCATTTGTTTACATCGAGATGAGTCCAGAAATCAGCGCAGAGGAACTGGTGGCAGAGTTCGACATGAAGCTCACAATGACGTCGGAAGATGGAGTACAAACTCCGATCCCGTTGCACACTGCAGATGGAGCTACCGAAATTAAGATCCACGATCTTCCCCCCTACATGCCCACCCAGATTATCGCGCAACACCTAGCAGAGTTCGGCGAGATTCTGTCCATCACAGATGAGCTGTGGAAGGAACACTTCCCGGGTGTACCGACAGGTACGCGGATTGTTCGGATGAGGATCCGGAAACCTATTCCATCCTATGTCAACATCGGGGAAGAAGTGGGGTACGTTCGTTACCGAAATCAGCGACCCACCTGCAGACACTGTTCCCGCTATCTCCACGTTGGACAGAAATGTTCTGACGTTAAGAAGGCTATTACGGGTAGCGTTAACAGCCGCTTGACACTGGCCGACATCGTGTCGGGTGTAAACCCGAGCACCGAAGAAAAACAAAACACCGAAACCCTACCAGCACCACCTCCATTGATGCCACGACCCTCTTCCCGATCGAGACGCTGAACGAGGAACAACTCCTTGCCGATGAGGAGGCTCCGGCGATCCCTGAAGTCGTTCCGGAACAAGAAATCAAAGGAGACTCGACTTTTCCAGAACTAGATTTCGCTGAAGATGAAAACTACGAGATTTCAAGTGATGAGGATACAAAAATGCAGACGGATGAAGCCGAGTCGGAAGCCGATTCAGCTGAAGATACAACTGCAGGGAAGAAACGCCCCGCACGTCCCAAGCCACAGAGGAAGTCCAAACGGCTGTCCGGATCCAAGTCCAAATCTGGCTCCTCCAAGTAACTTTGTTTTCAACTTGATTTGCATCACCACGTTATCTACATCAAACTACTCATCGTCATCACAAACTCGCCACTCTTCAGCAACCATTTACTTCGCGCAACACATAGTTCTTAAAGGTAAAAGCTCCGGTATATGTCCTGCCGAAGCGTCCACAGATACTGCCATCCCATTCAAAGCTCCCAAACTGCTCACAGATTTTCCGAACAAGGCGCTCCTGGAGTCGCTTACTGCCGCACGTCTGGCTCGTCGTCGTTGAAGAAAGAATACCATCACGCCGCTTCACCTGTTCTCATAGGTAAGAAGCTCAAGTCCAGGTATATGTCCTGCCGAAGCACCAGATACTGCCCGCCCCTCAAAAGTTCTCAAACTGCTCACAGATTATTCGAACATGGCGCTCTTGGAGTCGCTCCCCATCGCGCGTCTGGCTCGTCGTCGTTGAAGAAAGAATACCATCACGCCGCTTCTCCTGTTTCTATAGGTAAGAAGCTCAGGTCCAGGTATATGTCCTGCCGAAGCACCAGATACTGCCCGCCGTTCAAAAGTCCTCAAACTGCTCACAGATTGCCTGGCCGCTCTGCATCTATCATCCGCATCTATGGCTCGACGTCGAGCACACAAACTGCTCGCAGATTTTCCTGCCGAGCTGAACTTGGAATCCGCAACCGAAACACACCCTGCCCGGCGATGAGGACAACATATCAACAAGCAGCTTCACCTAGTTCCACAGGTAAGAAGCACAGATATATGTCCTGCCGAAGCACCTCCGGATACTGCCTTTTCTGCAAAAGAATCTCAATTACTCACAGATCGCAGAACACATCGTGGTGTGCAGAAAATTTGCACGGAACTTACCTGCCGGGACGTGCACCGCCTCGCCAACGGCTGGTGATAATTGAAACACGGAAGTTCAAACTCGCATCAACACACGGTCCAAGAAAAAAACAGGTGAAAGCAGCGCTTTTGGAAGTGGTATGTAAACACAAAAACCATGACAGCAGCGCAAGAACAGCTGTTTTGTCAAACTATTTGACAGAACCAGAGACCTGGAACGGACATCAAAACGTAAAGGGTCACACAAAAACGTGCGACACTAGCGGCATCTGTTGGGCAATAGCAGCACTACGCGGGCATTTTCCTAAAGGGTCTAAGTGGATTTAAAAAGTTATAATTTCGTATCTATCAACATAAACAACATCACGAGCCAAACTAAGCTGGATGCGCTGACCAGTTTCATGCGCGCCCACGAAATAGACGTTTTCTTCCTTCAAGAAGTTGAAAACGATACTATAAATATCCCCGGCTACACCATGCTGTACAATATAGACAATCGAAGAAGGGGCGTTGCAATTGGATTGAAATCTACAGTTGAGCATGTAACGGTTGAGAAATCACTGGACGGACGATTAATCGTCGTACGCTTGAGAAATGGGACAACGCTGTGTAACATCTACGCGCCTACTGGTTCGCAAAACCGCCAGTCACGTGAAAATTTCTTCAACTGCACCTGTGCTCACTACTTGCGCAATCTTTCTGGTCCGCTAATTTTGGGAGGAGACTTTAACTCGATCGTGAACGACCGTGATGCTACAGGTGCCACCCCTAAGAGTGAAATGACTTCACGATTGATGACTTCGCTTGACCTGATCGATGTGTGGAGGAGTTACATCGGAATCAAACAAACTACACTTTCGTTCGAGGAGGTTCTGGTTCAAGACTGGATCGTTTTCTTGTGTCGAAGTCAACAAGAGAGCATCTAAGGACAATCCAACATGCTGTTACTTGCTTTAGTGATCACAAAGCTGTGATAGTGCGCATGGTGATGCCAGTTGCGGGTACAAATATTGGTCGAGGAGTTTGGAGATTGAACGCAGCAACTATGGACGATGAGGACACAATGGCTGAGCTGCAACGGAAATGGGACTATCTAGTAAGGCAGCGACGAAACTTCACATCCTGGCTAATCTGGTGGATAGAATTTGCTAAACCAAAGCTGGCTGCCTTCTTCAGATGGCGGTCATCGATCCAAAATAGGGTGTATCGAGACTCAATGGAGCTCTTGCATGGGGAATTAGCTCGACGCTATGAACTTTACATCGACGACGCTTCGCAGCTTACTCGCATCAATCACATCAAAAGCCTGATGCTGAGAATGCAGAGGGAAAGATCCAACAAATCACGCCTGCTATATGATACCTACCTACAAGGAGAACCGACAAGCACGTTTCACCTGGCCGAAAAAAGCCAAAATCGAAAGTCAACATACATTCACCAGCTAGAGATTGACGGAAGAATCATCCAAGGACCGGAAGTCGTACAACATGCAGTGGACTACTTTGAAAACCTGTTCTCAAACAACATTGTGGACTTTCATTCACCTGACTTTGTGCCAACCTGCAGAATCCCTCCAAACAATGAACGCAACGAAGCAATCTTTGAACCTGTGAGCGAAGAAGAAATTATCAAGTACATCAAGCAAAGCTGTTCGAGGAAGTCACCTGGCGAAGACGGTCTACCCAAAGAATTTTACACGAAAGCGTGGGACATCATCAAGCAGGAATTCACGATGATAATGAATGAAGCTCTTCAAGCACCAGACACTACTTCCAAATTTATGAATGGAATAGTTGTGCTGGTGAAAAAGAAGGGTACCGGAAAGGACATGAAGGCGTACAGGCCGATTACGCTGTTAAACTTTGATTACAAAGTCTTAACTAGAATAATCAAACAACGAATCACGCCTCTTGTCGAAACAGTTCTTTCACGTCACCAGAAGTGCTCCAACGGGAAGCATAACATCTTCGAAGCAACGACAAAGATCCTGGACAAAATCTCTGCACTGAAATTCCGTGGCCAGTCTTCCATGCTTGTCTCTTTTGACATGGACCATGCGTTCGATCGGGTCAACCACAGCTTCCTCTTCAGGGTGATGGAGCAGATGGACTTTAATCCTCGCTTGATCAACTTCTTACAAAAATTACTAGGAACTCGTTCTCTAGAATTCTGGTAAACGGAAATCTATCACGTCCGTTTCAAATACTACGGTCCGTAAGGCAAGGCGACCCTCTCAGCATGCTGCTCTTCGTCCTATACATGCAACCATTGGTCGACAAAATTGTTTCAGAGAGGGACTCGCTGGCGACGCGCTGAACGTTTACGCAGACGATCTAAGCATATTTGTACCAGACGGAAGACGACTCACGCAGTTAGTAAACGTGATCAAAGCTTATGAACCAGTTTCTGGTGCAGTTCTCAACCTTGCGAAGACAGTGGCGCTGAAAATTGGAAATGTAGACACAAATGGTATTCCGCCTTGGCTGAATTTCGAGGACTCCTGCAAGATCTTGGGGCTTATCTTCACGGATACCGTGAAGAAATCCATGGAGCTTACCTGGCAAAACATTTTGAAGCAGTTGAAATGGCGACTGTGGATGTGCAAGTCTCGAGTTCTAAATCTGATCCAGAAAGTCATCCACATCAACACCTTTGTGTCTTCCAAACTGTGGTACGCAGCTTCAACACTTCCGCTTCCTAAAAAATTTGAGACGCAGATTCTGAAAGAATTTCGGAACTTCCTGTGGATTGGTGGGAAACAACACATCCGGCTGGAGACTTTATCTCTTCCCAAATCTCGTGGTGGTCTGAATCTTCACTCACCTGGCCTCAAATCAACTGCGCTGATCACAAACAGGATGCTGAAAAATGAAAGTAAACTAGACCTCTTCAGGGACATGCGATACAACACACCTTTCTTTCAGATACCAGCCGCTTACCCACAAATCAAAACAACTGTTCTGGAAATATCAACACTGTCACCACGTGCAATTCAGCAGCCCAGCTCGTTCGTCATCTTCCAAGAGCTCCTGGAGGGTGAATGTGATCCTGCCATCCTAGAAACCCAGCGAGAATGGAGACGTATCTTCAAACAACTAGGAGATCAAAAACTGGACTCTACACTTCGATCCAATTGGTATTGCGCAGTACATGGGAAAATCCAACACAACGAGCTACTGCATCGGCAAAACAGACGATCTAGTCCGAACTGTGACCATTGTCCGCGGACAGTGGACACACTAGAGCATAGGCTATTCGAGTGTCGCATAGTTTCCCCAGTATGGAGTTATGCGAAAACAAAACTGAATGCTATTAGTCCTAACCTTAGACATAAACGGAATGAGTATTTTCTGTATCCATCATTTAGTCGATTGTCACGAGAGCATTCAATTCAAACAAAACTCATTGTTGCCAAATATTTATATTTTGTTTGTAATAATTCTATAGATAACATTAGTGTAGAAAACTTCAAATTTGAACTTTAAAATTTTAAGCGAATAAACAAGGACTATTATAAAAAAAAAAAACACCGCAAAAAAGTTTTGTTTTCAATTTTGTTTCCTCTAATCATACATATTTTGAAAAAAAGGACCAATACGCTCCTTCCAAGAAAAGGGGTCAAGAAATGAAATTACGAACAGCAAAACAAAAGAGACAGAACGATTTTTGGTGCTTTTCTTCACCCTCTTTGGCTTGGTTTCGCTGCTGCTGCTGCCGCCCTCGAGTTGAGCCTGCGCAGAAATTTTGTTGGTCGATGAAATTATATGCGCATGCAGAAAAAAACAATGCATGTTTGAATCAACAAAACGTTTTGTTGATTTGAAAAACATAAACATCAAAGCACCTTTTTCATAGCAACAAAGGTGATTTGTGAAAGTTTAGTTCAACGCAGAATTTGGTAGATCATATTCAACAATTTGTTTGTTGAATAAAACCTCGTACAGGCTGAAGCATAGCATAGCATAGCATAACGGGTCTGCACCACGCTGTAGGCGGATTGTGGTCAATTCAATATTCTTAGACAATTTGATTGCTACCCGGTACAACCAAGAATATCTAAGAACGTAAATTTCCACATAGTGCTCCAAGGCTACGCCCATACAGTCCCGTGGGGATTTGTGAGGGGATGTTTTTGTTGTTCACTAGTGGCAAAAGTGCAGGAACCCATGCGACTTTTAAAAGTGAACGGAATATTTTGGGAGGTTTGGAATCCCCATTAGGGAAATTTCATCGGGCCGATGAAAATGGTTGAATGCGTAATGTATTAAGGGGTTACGGCAAAAATTTCAGAGGTTGGTTCTGTTTTAAGGGAATTAAAATATATATTTTCAACTATTATCAGAATAAATTTGAAGATTTTGTTGTATAATTGCCGAGATATAGCTATTTGAAGTTAGCAGTTTCAAAAAACGGGTGCCACGATATCTCCACACTGCTTTGACCAAATCGGCTCAAATTTTTGGTAAAGCCTCGTTAAACCGGTCTTATGTGCATGACGAAGCCCGATTTTCAAAAAGTTCATTTGAAAAAAAGAAAAAAAAATATTTCTGTGTTTTTCATATAAAAAATTGTCAGTTTTTGATTTTTGTATTTTTTTAAAAGGCAACATTTCAAAATCGGGCTTCGTCATGCACACGGAATATGTCTTGTAAGTCTTCACCTCAAATTTGAGCCAATTTGGTCCATCCCATCTCGAGATATCGTGGCACCCGTAAATCAACTCGGCGTTTAGAGAAAAACGCTCACAAAGTTTGACAGTTCGCTTTGCGCATGGCAAAATTTTGAGCGTAAATCGTCTCTTACTCAGTTTAATCATGGAATATCTTCATGAAACTTTCAGGAGTGATTGAAAATCACATTTTAAGTGGATTGAATAAATTTTCTGAAACATGAAATTTTGTGATTTTCTACATGTATGTAACCCCTAAATGATTTGAATGATTGTAAGTGTAAATGTGAGTCAATAGTGTATTATCTAATAAGCATATAGTTTTGTAATAATGATGAATAATAAATATAATATAGTAAATAGAATAAATATAATAAATATGATAAATATAATAAATACAATCAAGATGATTCCAGGAAGCTGTGAAAAAAAAGTAATTTAAAATATAAATGCTCCAGATGGTTCCCATGCTGTTTTATAAAACCTCGTACAGGCTGAACCTGTACAAATAGGGCTGAACGTACAAATTACGTGAAATTTTCAAATAATGTGTTTCTTTTTTTGAGCTTATTTCTTTCAATCTGCGGACGTAGCCTAAATCCAATTCGGTATTTGTGCCGACTATGGACTCCACGAGACTCCGATCCGTAAATCAATCCGGCGAAGTTGTTATATAAGTCGGATCCGGAGATCCGGAAGATCTGGAAAGTGTGAAAGTTCCGAGTCGGAATTGGAAAAAAGACAGCCCATGTCCCGGGGGTTGCTCGAGCAGTAAAGTAAGTTACAGAAAGAGCCACTTTTTCGTTTGCTGTGATATTATAGAAAAAAGGTAACAAAGTTTAAATTTTACGTTTATTATTACTGTAAAATATCACTTAAAATTTACAAATAATTAGTATATGTGTTCAATCAATTTGCGTTTGTTTTTTTATAATGCATACGATTACCATTTATTATTTTCGTCAAAGATTTTTGTTTCTTAAAAGTTGAAATTATGATTGAACAATGCATACGTTTACTTTCATAGATTGTATTATATTTAAACGAATGTTGGAGTAAACATACAAGATTTATTTAATTATATTTTCTCATATGAAGAAAATTAGGTTTTTTTCAATGTTGATGGAAAAAAAAATTAACGCAAACAACATAAGCAGCTGCTCACACTGTCGCGATGACCGGCCAGCGAATCCGTTATTTTGCTTTAAAAAAAAATCTTCAATTACCGCCACATCCGTCATTATCGCATCATTTCTTGGCCAGTTCATTGGACAGCCAGTCTAAGCCTTCGTACAGGCCGTGGCCCTGGGTTGCACAGGTCGCCTGGATGTACCACTGGAAAAGGGAGGAATAGAAAGACGATTCGAACTTGGGCTAGCTGGCGAATTTTAAACATTAAAAAACACAAAGTTTTTCACCTATGAATGAAGTTACTGATAAAAAATATGGTTGCACAAAAAATCATTGAAATATTTTAAACCTAAATAACAGACCTTAAAGAGCGGAACTGTTTGCGGTCTATTCAAAGTAGGATTGCTTGTGCTTGTTTTATTCCGAAAATGACAGGTAACAGGATTTTTCTTGAAACACAGCTAAATTTTAAAAGTTGACCAAATTGATTGATCACTTGACTATTTAATGATTGGCAAATTGAAAGGGATATAAAAAAGCTTGAAGAATTTTCCGGATTGGTAAGATAATTAAGACACACCATTGGAGCTTGACCTGTTGGTGCCAAATAAATCGATGGAAATATTTTGTGTTTGGCAGAAGCATGCAAACAATTAGCAAAATTGCACTGGTTTTATTGATCTGAATGGAACTTCAAAATAATTCGATAGTAAAATACTAATTTCGTATTAAACATGAAAAACAGCAAGTTTTTTTTTAAACAAACATGCCTCTATTAAATTCCAACTTACCTGTCTATTTCTGAGCTGGTTTAGATGAAGTTTGTCGGTCAGCTCGGCGGCGGTCATCGCGTTCGGCAGATCCTGTTTGTTCGCAAACACCAGCAGAACCGCGTCTCGCAGCTCGTCCTCCTGGAGCATACTCTGCAGCTCTTTCTCAGCTTCGACGATTCGCTCCCGATCATTGGAATCTACGACAAAGATCAGACCCTGCGTATTCTGGAAGTAGTGACGCCACAGCGGACGGATTTTGTCCTGGCCACCGACATCCCAAACCGTAAAGCAGATGTTCTTGTACTCGACCGTTTCTACGTTGAATCCGATGGTGGGAATGGTCGTGACAATTTCACCCAGCTTCAGCTTGTACAGGATTGTTGTTTTACCGGCGGCATCCAAACCAACTGCAAGTGGAAAGAATTGAGGAAACGAATCAAATAATGGCCCCAGGGAGCGGACAGTAAACGGAAACAGAATCCGCTTCCTTTATTCAATTAATTACGGTCAAGTTAGAAAAAGAATAATAATGAAAAGATGGCATGTGACGTCATCTTGGAGCTGATAGTAGAACTTGAATTTTCTCGAAAACTAGTGCACCCCCGTTTGAAAACCTATGTTCCACTCGAAGCAGGAACATTCCGGATACGTACCCATCAGTATTCTCATCTGCTTCTTGCCGAAAAGCCTGGTTAAAACGCTGGAAATTGTAAGTCCCATTCTTGCAGACGTCCACTTGCTTACGAATCAGCCTAAACCGCGAGATGTGACAACTAATCAGAAACCTCCCCGTCAAACACGCACACAGTCGCACGGAGGAAGGGAGAGACAGCGTAAAAATTGTGTACACTCAAAAGTGTAGTTGTTCATGATGTGGGTAAAAATCGAGTACACGGACAGAAAGAATTAATCAAAATCATGTTTGATTTTACTCAAACTCGGATATCGCGATCCGAAAATTATCTGGCGATTGTCCTTTGACTGTACACTCAAAGTATTGTCGCTCTGGTACTAAATCGAAACGAGCGATTTCCACTCGCCGCACTTTTTCTCTCCGCCTTTTTCTGTCAAGCTTAATTTGGTATTATAGATCAGTGTGTAAGCCAAGTCTGTTATGATTCCTCCATCTTGTTCTGACTGATGAAAAGGATTGCCGGCGGTTTTAGGCTAATTTGATAAAAACCAAAATGAAATGTGTACTATTTTTTACTTGCATTAATGGCAAACATCATCATCCAAAATCTCCGACGGCAACACGCAAGCACTGATACTTTTTAGTTAGACAGAAAATGCGGAGAGAAAAAGTGCGGCGAGAGTGGAAATCGTTCGTTTCGGTTTGGTGCCAGCCCGCATAGTCATGAACTATATAACTACTTTATGACAAATAGTTACTCAACTATTTATCAAATGGTCTCTACTATTCATTAAATTGTAACCCAACTATATATGTACACACCAATTTCTCATTACTGAATTCAGTTAAATTTACTGAAATCTGCACTACTGAAATTTTCAGTAAATGAAAACTTGCTGAAATTTCAGCAAAATTTGACAGCTCCATATAAATTTTAACTGAAGATCAGCGAAAAACTAACTGAAAATTTCAGTAGTGTAGTTTTCAGTAAATATTAACTGAAAACGAACATCAGAATTTGCTGTGTACGATATATCAAACCATTAATTCCATTCCCAAAATAGTTTTGGTCGATTTTACTATATGAGAAATTAGTTGTTAGGCAGAAAACTATATGAGGTTTTCATACATATGTAAATATTTTTATAAACTTGGATTTCACGTCAAATAGTCATTGCCCAAAAAATTGACTATTCCCTATATAGTTTCTGAAAAACTACTTTACCGACACTACTTTGCCGACACTTTAAAAAGACCGCAAAAATGAACCCTACAATTGTTGTGATAACTACTTCGGATATAATCAAATTTGATTTTTAAGTTCTATCGATAGTTGGTGAATGTTTACCGCCATTATTTCAATTTCAATTCGGTTTTATTGGTGAATAATCAAGATACAATGAGTTATTTTGAAGTGCATAACAGAGTTTTGGAGTTCCTTACAGCTGTGTGTTGCATCATAATCCATCTAGGAACAATTATTTCTTTAACTAAGGCACTAGCAAGAGTAAGAAAAAACTATAAAAAAAAACTTACAGAAATTGCAAAGGAAAGGGGATAGAGGAAAAGAAAGCTTAATACTAGATCACAGAAAATTTATCCTTTGTAGATGTGTTTGATCATCAGTTCCCCAAGGGCCAGGAATTGTTCTGCCTTGTTCCGGCAGCTCCGAAACCGAGTCATCATCTCCCCCGCGAGAGCAAAGAACTCCGGCAGGGTGAAGAGATCTTCCCCGGTGACTTCTTGCTGGGCCGTACTGCCGCTACCGGCAGCGACCACGCTGGCGAACGAACGCCCCCAACCAGGAGGGAACGCTGAGTTTTCCGCTGGAACCGTACGCTGTCCAGCTGCAGGAACGGCTGCGCTCGTACTTCGCTGAGGAGGGTGGGACGCTTTCTTTTTTCTCTTTTCCTGCTCCTCGAGGTAGACCTTGCGCGCGACGCATCCGCGGTAATTGCCGGTATGGTTGCCGTCACAGTTCGCGCACTTTACGCGCGCCTTGGTTTGTTCTGCCTTGTCCCCAAGTCCGCCTTTCGTGGCAGTGCGCACGCCTCCGAGAGGTGTGACTCACCGCACTTCACGCAGCGGGGCCGGAGGTTGCAGTTCCGCGAGCCGTGGCCGAATTTCTGGCAACGGTGGCATTGCGCTACGTCCGTCGGGTTCTTGGTGTAAAACCGCCAGTTTACCCAAAAACCGTCCAACGTTTTAGTCCGCCGCAGGTCTTGGATCTTGACGGTGCCGCGGTCGAAGTACAACAGGTACAGTGTGTGTGTACCTGTTACCGTTGTCTTGCGCGAGAGCACTTTAATCTCCCGCGGTTTTATTCCGGCGTCCGAAAGGTGACCCTTCAGGTCGGAGATCGGACGGTCTTGATAACCCTGTAAGACGACCTTAACAGGGGCTTCTCGGGTTGAATGTAGAAGTTGAAGTTGCTACGCTTCAATTCTTCAAACACCAGGTCGAAATTCTTTTGGTCAGAGTGATCACTTGCACTGCCGACTTACCGATTTTCAGACAATATCCGAGGCCTTCCAGCAACTCGTCAACATCGTCCGCTAACGTGTCCAAAACAAAAATTGAGGTGGTCTTCGTTCCACTGGAGAGTTGTTCTTTTTGACGTCGGCACTTTTTCCGTGCACGACCATCATCGTCGTCGTCGTCGTCGGTAGTGCTGCTACCGTCAGAGTTGTTATTTTCTTCGTCGTCGCTCAGCATCTGGAACTCGTTCCTGATGGGGATGTTGGCGGATGTTGATGTGCCACTGGTCGTGGCACCGGAAGTACCGGAACGGGTTCGCACTGGTGATCTTGGGACATATCCAGGATGTAGTAACTTTTGTCGATGCCTTCAGCGCTGACGCTCCCTGCGCGATGGCGGCCGACACGGCGTTGTTTTGTTTACCTTTTTGCACACGGCCGGTAGACGAACTTCGCGGGTTTTTCGAGGCCGCACTCGAACTGCCACGGCCACGGCCGGCCTTTGGCATGCTGGAGAAGCAAACTCGCGGGTAACCACAATCAATTACGGCGAAAAAAATCGAAAAAACGATGAAGCACTGAGCACTAGCTGCATGCTCTCGTGCGTACACGGAGGGAGCTGATTACCGCCATTATATGTGATGTTATTTACGTTGCTGCTTAACTGCTGCCGCCTTATCCGATTGATCTATATCTGTTAGTGGTTTTTCAGTGGTTTTGGTGACATGTTGTGTTAGAAGGGAGCAAGCTCGGGGCAAGTATTTTCGATAAGTCCAAGTAGTCCAAACAATTGACTCATTTTATAGTGAACAGTAATAGTCCACCATGTAGTACATATTTTTGGTGTATGGTAAGAACAGCATGCCAATTTCATGAGCCCTCGTAACATTTTTCTTCTTTTGGGAGTTTTCTGATAATCTGAGGAGAAGTGGGGTGTTGAAGGTTCTCTATCATCCAGAGGAATCGACTGTGATCAATTTACTTGATAAAAGTTGAATTTTTTGTACCAATCGTTAAACATATAGTTGGATTATATAACAAACTGTAATTGTACTCCATACTGTTGAAATATTGTTTGAACTATTTGGACTTATAGAAATTTTTAATTCAAAATAGTATGGTGTATAGTAATTTTACTTCATGTAAGTTGACAAATTATTTGGATTATACAAACTTATCGAAAAAAATGTGGCCGCCATCAATTGTGTTCTACTATAGCATTTATAGTAGGTTTTTAGTTCTTACAGGTTCTGTCTATAAAAATCTAAAATCTGTGGAATTTTGCTATATTGTTCTCAATAAAGTTGATAAATTGTTTGAACTATTTGGACTTGTACATTTTTTCGTTGAGTCACGTTGTCTAAACAATCCGAACTGTTTAGTGTAAGGTTATTGTACCCCAAATAGTTCAAAATAGTTAGAATCATTAGATTTACTTCAATAAAAACGTCATCATTTGACGATCAGTTTCGTTATGGTTTTGTATAGTGCCGTAACTATATGATAATGGTTAAGTATGTGGTAACTACACATCTTTTAGTAGTAATATAGTTTGGACTATTCCCCGATGGTTTTTGATTATGGGAGAGCGCCAAATTGTTTTTCAGTGACGTTTAACCTCGCGTTCAACACAACATCTCGTTGCACTCAGAATAAGATTTGATCAGTTTGCGGAGCGTAGTGTCAGATGAGTCGCCGCGAAAATTCGATTTATTTCCGAAACCACAATAAAAAGTATCTTTTTTTCAAGTTCACCCGTCGTCACTAGAGATCCTAAATAGGGAGACTGGACGAAGTGAATTTGACGTACCCAAACAGACGCGAGTTTGTCGTATCCAAACGAGCATTTGCCTTTACGCCCAGAAAAACTTATCAGTGTTGCCAATAGGATGTAACAAAATCACACTTTTTTGCGGGCATTTCAGGGGATGATCCCCTAGGTGTACTGAGTCAGAATCCCAAATATGAGCTCGATTGGTTGCGACAGGACCTGGCGCTCCGGCTTCAAAGTTTAAATGGGATTTAACCCGTAAAATCGGTGCGTTTTGGTTTTTGCCCTTTTTGAGTCCTTCAACGATTTTTGGATTTTTCAAAAACCTCATGAGCTTATAGTTTGTGTTCCAGGGTACAACTTTGCCGAAGACTGCGAAGAGATTTGACCGCTCAAAAAAATGGTACAGAATTTACAAAATCTTTTCTCTTGTTTTTCTGATAACGTAAAACATGTTCTGGCAACACTCGCTTTTGATGCGCGCTTTCGGCAAACTATACAACGCATGCTACGGTGCGTCGCGATGCGTCGGCATGTATTTGTCCAGCGTCGTGTTGTTGTTTTTGTTGTTGTGATTGTTGAGAACGGAAGTTCTTATGGAACTGCAAGAAGTTCTCCGGTTGACTCTCAGGGTTCAGTTGGATGCCCAGGCAGAACCGATTCTAAACCTTGCTCGAGTGCCAACTAACGCGCCTGTCTTGAAAACGCTTTATTACGCACGGATGTTGTGTACATTTTGAATATTCCGTATTCCGGAAGATATTTCGAGAGTCACGCATTTTAGTGAGAGTTTTCACTCGCTTTGTAATCAATCAAAGAGTTATGGCAATTTGGTAATAAAATCGGTCATAAACAAATTAATGTATTGCATTGACAACAACACTATTTTCATACAGCAGACTTCTCTGGCTAGATATTTTGCGAACTCATTAGACACCAATTGCACTATGTTCGAGCACAGGTTCACCATAGACTAATAAAAGACTACACAGTGGACTCTGAACCATGACTCAACCTTTTTATGACCCCTCGGCACGACCGGTTCACTGTCAAAAATGACGGATCGAAATGTCATCAACTGGCAGCTCTGACTTTGACATGACATTTCGCGCAATGTTATTGTTTATGTTTTTGTTTTGATTCAAACGGAACAAGTTCGGATGAGGACGATGATTACTAGAGTGAACCATCGTCCGGGGAATCTCGAGGGTGGTCGAATTTCTAGCGTTTCACATTCCGCGTGTCTGCTGAAAGATGGACGCGCCTCGCTAGAAGGTCATTCCGGGATTTTGCAACAAGCAGCTCCCGATCGATTTCGGACTTTCACTCGTCATCCTCCCAGAAAACGATCACGTGAACACCGTCGGGTTTGCCAAGCGGCCCGCCTTCGGGTAATACCGCTGGGCAAAACCGACTTCCTCCAACCCGGAATCTTCGCCCTGAGAGGCTAGAAAGTTCTTGGAGACGCTATCTAGACCTCGACGTACTACACCTACTTTAAAAACCTCAACACGGCCAAGATCTTTGCCCCTAGCTTTTCCCTTAACTGCCAACTTGGCATTCCCAATCCCAGCGATAACGTCATCAAATGAAAATTTGTCCCCGAACCAGTTTTACCGACAAAGAGTACGACCTCCCTGGCACCGATATGGGCGAGCTGTACGCGGGTGCAAAAACTGGAACTGGCAACGAGGAATACGATCAACCTTCCGCTCAGATTGTCAGCAAGCAGGGCAACAGTTCAGCACAGTTTGTTCCATGTGTAGAAGGACTCTCACAAAACCCGCCGAAACAAAAACGTGGATACTTTGTATCATGTACTTGAGGGTTTATTTATGAAAGTTATTACAATAATTCACATAGTTCTTCTTGACAACTCCTCGTCCTTCTGGATGGTTTTCTTCAGCTCCAGAATGGCCTTTTTCAGCAGCTCCTTCTCGTAGGCGTTCACCTTGGGCTGACCAATTTTCTTCTCGAGATTGTGTTACCCAGCAGCAGCGGCATGGAGAAGTAAATGTCCTCGAAAATATCCGAGCGTACGTACGCACACTCGATCACGTTCTTTTCGTCCCTCATGGCACGGACCAGGGCGAGGGCAAAACGGGCCTGGCGTAGGCCATCGAGAACGTGGCCGAACCGGCATCGGCCTCCTGAATGTGTTCCGTCAGGGCGGCAATCTTATCCTGGGGAAGCTCTGGGATGCACTGGGATGATAGTGTCGCCGGAATGACCACTAGTAAATCCCGCTCTTTCACCAAACAAATATTGCTGCACAGCTGATTGACTTCTTCGCAGGCTGCTACCTTGATTGCAAAGCAAAACAAAAATAAACAAGATGCGCGCGTAAATCAGCACAAAACGAAATCGAAAAAGTCAGCGCTGCCAGGTCGATCTGTCATACGAGGGGCTAGCCGATGCGGTTCACCGTGGTACCCGCGGTTCACAGCTTATGAGTCATACTTTTTTGAAAATTTTGTTCGGAGTGTTTAGTCTTTAATTAGTCTATGGGTTCGCTAACATGTCCCCCAGCACCACAATTGGTCGCGACGAAAAAGATCCACACGGGTTAAAGACAGGACCAGGTGGGCTAAGAACTAAATCCTGCGATTCACTGCCAAATAGAATACCGGAATCTACGACAGATTAAAAGAGCAGCACCGGTGATCAAATCCTCCGGCACCATCGAAAACATAAGCACAACATCCAAATAAAGCATTTTCTTTCCATGTGTCAAACTTTGACCGTTGTACGCTGGATGTTTTCTCGCTGCTATAGTAACGACGCCTGGCTCTGGATGCGCGCGTTCAAAGAAAGTGTTGCCAATACTAATCAAACAAATTAATGGCAAAAAGTTTTTTTATTTTCAAATTATTGTACAAGCAGTACTAATTATCAAATCTCTTCACAGTCTTCGGCAAAGTTGTGCCCTGAAACTCAAACTATAACCAATCGAGCTCATATTTGGGATTCTGACTCAGTACACCTAGGGGATCATCCCCTGAAATGCCCGCAAAAAAGTGTGGTTTTGTTACATCCTAGTTGCCAAGCTCAAAACATACGTTGCCAGATCGATTTAGCAAGTTTAGACCAGTCTCCCTTTTTAGGGTCTCTAGTCGTCACCCTTTAAAAGGGTATCGAAAATGTCGAGAAAATGTATATATACAAAATGTATATATATAGTATACTGAATTTGACATACACTCAAAGTCAGAAGTATCCCTCAAAAGGGTACTTTCAATCCTTTAAAAGGATACTTTCTATCCTTTTTTAAAGTTCACCCGTCGTCACCCTTTTAAAAGGGTATGTCAAATTCAGTACATTTTCGATACCCTTTTAAAGGGTGACGACGGGTGAACTTGAAAAAAGGATACTTTTTACTTTGAGTGTACCCTTTTAAAAGGGTGACGCCGGGAGAACCTTAAAAGGATAGAAAGTATCCTTTTTGAGGATTGAAAGTACCCTTTTGAGGGATACTTCTGACTTTGAGTGTACACTGTCGATAAAAAAAAATGTAGAACCTTCCCAGTTAACTCAATCGGAATTCTGAAACGGAATGCAATTCGAATCGTTTACGTATTCCGTTTCAAACGCAACAACCGATTCCGTGTACGTACCGGTTGTGGCGTTTGAAACGGAATACGTAAACGATTCGAATTGCTTTCCGTTTCAGAATTCCGAATGAGTTAAGATTTAAGCTAAGAACAAGATACACTCAACCCCCGGTGGTTGGTCACTTTTTCGTTTGACACTTTTTTAGTTTGTACCCCGTTGGTTGGTCAAAGTCAAACTAAAAAGTGACGAACTGTCACTTTTTACACGGCGCTCACGCACACTATCAAAACAAACGTTTAGTAGTGTGTGTGAACTCCGTGTAAAAGGGATGTCAAACTAAAACGTGACCCCGTTCGTTTGACAACAGTTGGTGTCAAACCATCGGGGTTTGAGTGTAGTCCGTTCGACGCAGTGCTGAACGCAGAACGCTGTGCCAGTTCGATTCTTCCATCAACTGTCAGTCAAACAATCTGTAGGGGTGCTTTGTTCAATGGTCGATGACTGGCAGGCTATGATGACAGGCGAAAATTTTGCGTTTGCGTCCAGGCCTGACGGACAATCTTGTTCTTACCTTTATAGGGTAGAGGACCCAGAAATCGCCCACTTTATAGTGGCAATCTAGGAAATATGATGAGAATTTGATGACAATTTATGGTTTTTGGTTCTATTTGATGTAGAACGTTGATAAACTATTTGATTATAAGTTTCCACAAAGTTTTTATCATTTACATGTTCATTTTTGATAAAATTTTGCGTTTTCATAAAGTGCTCTGAAGAGCCTATTTTCGCCCCCCTCAATCCAATTTTCGCCCACCCTTGGAACCAGTTTTCGCCCACGACAAAAATCAAGAAATCAAATGAAATTATGACACAAAGCTAAACAAATATAGTCTCCTATTGATACACAATATGTTCCCGAAGCTAAATTTCATTGATGTGCACATATTTTGTCGTACATGTTATAAATTGAGGTTCAAAAAATCCTAGGAGTTTGTTTTTAGATATCCTACTTATTTTGAGATTCTCTGTCTATTATAACTAAAACCAAAACATGTTCTCAGCTTAGGGGAGCTTTAACCCTATGGGTCATTTGCTCCCGAATTGACTCAATATAAAACATCGAGTACCTCTTAATAAAAATATTAAAGCACATGTGTAACTATTTCTCCATCCTCTGCTTAATTTGTTCTCCTATGTACCAACATTACAACATTTGAACCAAAACCCCTTATGAATGAAAGTAATTTAAATGATTATTTAACCTTTAACAATAATCTAGAATGTTCCAAATATATTTTCAAGCACAATTCGATGCGATTAGGAAAGTTTTTATGGTAAACGAAAACTGGTTCTAGATAAAATCTTAAAACACAGTACTAGATTTCGCCCTGGTCGAAAATTGGATCGAATGTTTTTTCATGACCCCAGAAATCGCCCACTTTATTTTATTGAAATAACCTTTGGTAATAAACAATAATTAATAAATAGGTAAATAATAATAAACAGGTAAATCACTAGATTTTCATGAAATTCAGACATGTAGTGAACTAATGAATTATTCATTTACATTATTTTCGGACAAAATGAGTTGTTTTCCTCATTAACATTATTACCCGCTGTAGTCTAAATTGACAAAAATATGGCGGCTGCAGTAAGGCTTTTTTGAAAAGCTTGTAAAAACTTAATAAACAATATAAATTCATTAGGAAAGTTTCAATTAGTACTAGAAATGAATGAATATGTAAACCTGCATAATAAATTCAACCAAAAACGGTATGAGTTTGCTAAATACAGATTAAATCCAGTAGGTGGGCGAAAACTGGAGCAGGGCGAAAACTGGGTCCTCTACCCTAGTCGGATTCGGTTGGCGTACATCCAGCGCGTCCGGTTCACCTGATCCGGCCAGCCTTGGCGACTTTCCGAATGCTTGGCTTGCCATAGAGTTGCGCCAGCTCGTGGTTCATCCATTCTCACGCACGCCGCCAAAGATCGTCCTAAGCACACGCCGTTCGAAAACTTCAAGCGCTTGCAGATCCTCCTCGAGCATCGTCCACGTTTCGTGCCCGTAGAGGACGACGGATCTTATCAGAGTTTCGTACATGGTACACGTTGCACGTCGGGAAAAGGTACCAGACCGTAAGGCACGAGATTGAAACTCGTCTGAGAAACCTGTATCATTTTCTCATGCGAAACAGTGGCGCCACGTGGTGGTAGCTGCCCTGTTTATTACACTGTGAAATTATCCATGGCCAATCCAAGGAACCAGAAGGTGACAACGGAAATGTCCGTCCAAAATAGAGTTATCTAAGCCTGAGCTCACGCACACTAGCACTCCATTTGTTTTGCTGGCGGGTACAAAACTTAACCTCAATCTTTTCGTGTACGTACACGCAATACATGCGCACGTAGATAACTCTATGGGTGCTGCAAAAACTTATTATTTTTGACAAAAACTTATTATTTCAAACAAATCAGCAATGAATTACAAGTTTGACAGTCGAACTTCACTTAAAAGTGTCAAAATATTCGTAATCACTTTTTGCCTCTTGGTGGCGCTTGTGTTAGTATGTGTGTGGTCTATAGAGTTATCTAAGCCCGAGCTCACGCACACTAGCACCCCATTTGTTTTGCTGGCGGGTACAAAATTTAACCTCAATCTTTTTCGTGTACGTACACGCAATACATGCGCACGTAGATAACTCTATAGATCTTTATGACGTTTCGCGTACGCACACTAGTGCACCATTTGATTTTGCTGGCTGACAAAATTTAACCTCACTTTATTTTCGTGTACGTACACGCAATACATACGCGCGTAGATTACTCTATGTTTGCAGACGTGCACGCAGAACACAGCACAGTAAGGACTTGCGAAAATGCTTAACTTTCTTCTGATACAAGTCGCCATATTGAAATTGCTTGAAGATTCATACCCATGCGTAAGGTCTTGTGGAATCCATAGTAGGCACGACAACCGGTGATGATGCGCCTCCGAATTTCTCTGCTGCAGTTGTTGTCCGACATCACCAACGATCCAAGGTACACAAACTCTTCAAAACCTGGAACTAGTCACCGTCGATCGTCACACTCGGTCTTATGCGAGCCCTAAGAGGCTCGGTTCCCCCTGCTAGCAGGTACAGTAGTTGTGACCGAATGTTGCTCGTTAACTGGGCTGAACAAAAAATAACGAGGGGACTACCGATGCATATTTTCCAGATGAAATATATAAACAAAAGTTACTTAAATTTATTTACAGTGCTTACTTTTCATATTACTTTAGTTGTAACTTGAAATCAAACAAAAGCTTGAAAAAAGTTTTTTTTATTTATTGAATATGATTTCTGCATCCATTAACCCCTCGCTCATTTTGGTTTGTTTTGGTTTTTGACGTTTGTCTGCTTTTAACTGGGCGACGGCCCAATTATCGAGCGCCCAGTTAGAAAGCAGCCCAGGCCAACAACGCCCAGTTACCGAACAACTACTGTATTTCGTCATTGCAACATTCACCTTCAATCCAACCTTCTCCGCTTCCGCTTCAATTCGGTGCACCTCCTGGCCACCTCCTCGAACGTTCTGCCGACAATGTCCATGTAGTCGGCATAGCAATTGTACCGTCTCTTAACACCTTCAAGCCCAATGTTGAAACAGAGGCCGGAGATACCGTCGCCTTGTCACAGTTCCTTGCGCAATTCGATCGGGTAGGACATCGCTCCCGAAATCTTCACGCCGTGCCCCGTCCATCGTTGATTCTACCAGTCTGAAAGAATATTTATTTATTTATTTATTTTTTATTTATTTATTTATTCGTCAAACATACGTAGACTACATGATCGTTGCTTAGTTTCTAATTACAAGGGGGGAACATCTATCTTTGATTGTAGAACTGTTTTTTCATGGTGGATTTTGTCATTGTGAAATCGATTATGTTATTATATTTGTTATAAGTTTCCATCATTCTATTCATGGGCCCGTGTTTAGCGTAGTCAGTTCTGTGAAAATGCAATGCGAATGGCTCACGTGCTCTCAATACGCGTGTGGGTTCATAGAAATTTAATGTTTGTAACAACTCTGGAGAATTAATTCGGTTTGCAATAAGATCATTTACGAACGAAAGAGAAGCGAATTCACGACGCTTTACAAGTGTTTCTAAGCTTATTAACATACAGCGTGCAATATACGAAGGAAGGGGAAACACTGTCCACCCTAGTTTACGAAGAGCAAATAGTAAAAATTGTTTTTGCACTGATTCAATACGGGTTTCGTGTGTTTTGATGTGTGGACTCCACACGACGCTACAATATTCAAGAATAGAGCGAACATAAGCTATGAACAATGTTTTCAATGTATAGGGGTCCTTAAAGTTATAACTGAATCGTTTTATGAAGTTGAGCATATTAGTTGCTTTGAATACCATCGTGTTGTAATGTTCGATGAAAGTCATTTTAGAATCAAGTATGACTCCTAAATCTCTAACATTTGAACAGGTTTCAACTATCTGGTTGTCTAGTTTTACGTTTATATTTGGCTTAATTATTTTTCTGCTGAACAAGATCGATGTACACTTTTTAATGTTAAGTTGTAAAAGGCTACGACAGCACCATTCAAAAAATATGTTGATTTCGTTCTGGAATCTTGAAGCGTCAGTTTCGTCTTTAATTTTCATAAACAATTTCATGTCATCTGCGTAAATCGAAACGTTGATATGCTTAAATATAAAGGATACATCATTTACGTAAAGAATAAAAAGTAATGGGCCTAAATGAGATCCTTGAGGTACCCCGGAAGTAACATTGATGAGCCTAGATATGAGGCCATTAAATTTAACACATTGTGTGCGTTTTGTTAAGTAAGATTTAAGCCATGAAAGTAGATTAGAATCAATTCCGATTTTATCCAATTTGAAAAGAAGCATAGGAATGTCCACTCTGTCGAAGGCTTTGCTAAAGTCAGTATAGAGTGTCTGTACAGAGTTTTTGTTATCCATTTCATTCAATGTGTAGTTTACGAACGAGAGAAGATTAGTTGCGGTTGAGCGCCCTTTGAAAAATCCATGCTGTTTTTGTGTTATGTAGTCTTTTAATTGAGCAAACATTTTGTTGTTAACTATTGCCTCAAAGAGCTTGGGAATACATGAAATAAGAGCAATTCCACGGTAGTTTTTCACGTCAGATTTTTACCGGATTTGAAAATTGGAACTAAATATGATTTCTTCCAAGCACTTGGGAATATTCCTGATTTTAATGATAGATTAAATAGCCAATAAAGCGGAGAAGCCAGTTCAGAGGCTACATTTTTGCAAATTTTGGAGATATTCCATCTGGTCCGGTACTTTTGAACTGTCAAGAGCTTTAAGAGCCGCCTGAATTTCATCGAAGGATAAGCTATCGACTGTTATTTCGTTATTCGCTTGGGGTATAAAGGAAAAGTAGCTTCGGTCGCGATCGTTTTCATCAAAAGAGGTGTATACGCTTTCAAAAAGTTTGCGAATAATTCACAAATTTCTGCACTGTTTTTGCCAATTTTATTGTCGAGAGACATATTTGACGGAAAATTACTACTTTTTAATTTTGATTTGACAAAATTGAAAAACTGCTTGGAATCACTCTTGATTTCCGATTCTACCTTTCTATGATACTTTTCAAATTCAAATTGGATGGTGACTTCTAACTGACTGCATATTTGTAGATACTCATCAAGTTTTTGGCTATTGCTTTTGTAAGCTTTGTGAGCTTTTTGTTTTCTATTTTTAAGATTTTTAACCTCTCTTGTAAACCAAGGCGGGTGTTTGTCAATTGTGCGTCTTTTTCTTCGTATAGGGACGCTTTCATCGAGGATGTCGTATATAATGCTATAGAAAGTGTTAACTGCTAGCTCGATGTTCGTTTCTTTCTCTAGTAATGCTTTCCAATCAACTTCTAATAGTCTACGTTTGATTAAGGGATAATTGGCATTATTGTAATCAGGAATTTCTTCGTAATCTGAACCATCTGGTCTGTTATTAGCCTTATGCACGAAAAGTGAAAATTCAATTGCTGTGTGATGAGCTTCATTTTTCCAAAGTGGATTATTTGCTTCAGTCACACAGAAGTCTTCAGTCATATTAGTAAAAGAAGATCAAGAAAGCGATTATTTTGATTTTTAACATGATTAATTTGATTTAGGCCGAGAGAGTACATTTTATCAAAAATTACTTGTAATCTATCACTTTCCCTAAGATGAGAATAAGAATAGACTCGTTTTCTGCGTCAGCCATGAAGTCGACAGCACCGAGAGATTGTAATAAGTTGACTGGTTGTTTTACTAAGTGTTGTGCAAGCTGATTGTGGCACAGGCGGTGAAGCCGGTCGTTACGTTGTTCTAAGTGGAAATTGTTGTCAAAGAAGCTGTAATCGATCTCATCGAGGTCGTCTGTCCCGGTGTAGCTGGAGCGCCTATGTTGCCGACGCCGTTTTCGCTGATTGGCTTTACGTCTCAATTTAGATTGCTCCTTTCGGCGTGCTGTTCGGATATCGTAGTCAGTCCAGTCAGCTTTCCATAGCCGTTTATTGCCGAGTGTGCGCCATCCAGAATTGTCTTTAAGATTGGGACTACCTGAAGCTGAGCTAGATGCTAACTCATCAGCGAGAGTTTCGTGATGAGCCTCGGTTTGCTCAGTACCAGCCGGGAGATTGGCTGAGATTGCCTTAATCTCCTCGAGGATTTCATTGACAGCAGGACCAGGGTCACGCCCAGACAAAAAATCAACTCCGTGTTGATATTCTTAAGTCTTTCACCGATCATGCTCTGACTCTCACCAATTTGCTGAGTGACGGAGGTCAGTGCGTCGATTTTGACCAACGTACTGGCGTTGTCCGCTGGTGCTACGTCATCTAAAATTGACGAAACTTTTTGCATACGTTTAATGTAGAGTCATCGATTTTTTATCCAGTCTGTTGAGTTGCTGCTGCATTTCGCCAAGGAGGGTGGCAATGCCCTCATATTCATCTTGAACAACTTCGATTTTGTTGTCCATTTGCTTGAAGGCATTGCAAGCCTTAAAGTTAGCATCAATCAGAGCTTTGATATCGCAAGTCAGCTTTTGCTGTTGCAGGAGAACGGCGCGAGTTGTGACTTCAACCGAAATAACTCCCTGGCAGTCTCGGCACAGCGGGATCATATAATTAGTTATTTCGTTCTCGTAGTTCCTCTGTGTTCCAGCGCACGCAGCATGGTAACTTCTGCCACACGAACCGGAACACTGCATCAAGTGCGATGCGTCGGTGATTTGGCAGTTATTGATATGGCAGGGCATGTTTCGCGAGTTGAGAGGGTTAAGTCGACACAAAAAATGAATGAATTCGCGGTTTATGCTTACACTTCAAAAAGCGCGCGGAACGACACGGACTTAATTAAAAATGCGACCGATTACCACGACAGCTCGATTACGACTCCCGGTGGTTGGTCACTTTTTCGTTTGACACTTTTTTAGTTTGTACCCCGTTGGTTGGTCAAAGTCAAACTAAAAAGTGACGAACTGTCACTTTTTACACGGCGCTTACGCACACTATCAAAACAAACGTTCGGTAGTGTGTGTGAACTCCGTGTAAAAGGAAGTCAAACTAAAAAGTGACCCCGTTCGTTTGACAACAGTTGGTGTCAAACCATCGGGGTTTGAGTGTACATTGTAGAAAAAAGCAAAAACTGCTCGAATGGAAGTGCTCTATTGCAAATCTCTTTAAACACCCGAGATTCGAACTGACGACTTTGGATTGAGAGTCCAACTGCCTACCAGCGACTCCACCGGCACAGGCCCCAGGGAGAGGACTCTTGCGCCTGGATTGAGCTTACGACCTAACTTCTAGGTTAGACCGGGGTCAACATTTACTTCCCCGTCCGACGGACAGCGTGATCAGACAAATCTCTGTCTCGAAAAATGCCTTACCGGGACATTCTGGGATCGAACCCAGGCAGACTGGGTGAGAAGCAGCCACGCTTACCCCTACACCATGGCTCCCAGCTACTTTACTACTACACTTTACCCCAAATCACATAAAATTCGTTAACTTACTCAGTTCAGAGTACAACAACGCATTCCTGAGTAACTTCGCTGCCTACGAAATTAATAAAATAAATTATTTATTGATTGAACTTGAGTGATTTCGGAGAAACGTGCATATCGCTGGCGTTGTCATCTAACAAACGCTTGGATTTTTTTCAGTGGATTGCTTTGTTGAGTGACATTTTCAGTGGCGGCTTGTGTTTATAGTTTCTGTTCAAGTTGCTTGTAAAATTATAAATTTAATCAATTTTAACATTTAAACGAAAGAATTTTGTGAAGTAACGCAATGACCGATTCAGAAGGAAGGACGCCCGTTAAAATAAAAGAAGGTACGTTTTAAGTACCAAGTTATATTCTTTCAAATGTTCGCAATAACAAAGTCATTAAAATGTCCACAACATAAAAATTTCTCGCGTTATTTTTGAAAACGGCTAGAGGCTTGGTCGTAATGTAATAGAGTAATATTTCCTTGTGGAATTCATTACTTGATTGGGCAATATTACTCGGAACTTTGTAATTAATATTTTTTGTAATCGGATGGATTTTTTTAAAAGGAAACATTATTTTGATGTTATCAAAATTTGGATCCCCCTTTGTCTCTTTTTTCATGTATTTAATTTATTTTCAGAAACTGACGATGAGCCCAATTTGATGAGCTTGGAGAAACTTGACCGAGGAACGCCAGAAATATGGCCTGAAAAAGGTACTTATTTAGAAAAAAAAAAAAATGTTTTAAACTTATCACTATTAAGAATGGAGTAATTCGATCTTTAAAAGGATTGACGGAAAAGAAGTTATTGCTTGATCCAAGTATTTAAAAACCTTGAACGAGTTGAAATGAGCACTTTTCGTGACTCTTATTATTTTTTAATTTTGTAGCAATATTTGTGTCCATGATGCTCAACATTGATCAACGATGTTGTCTTAAAATAATATTTGAGAGCTTTGTGAGGGAGAAGAATTGTATAAAGTATAAACATTTTTGTTTTGTTACAATGATTATTACAAATATTTCACATTTTAAATTTTCAGCATCATTGGACAGCTACACAATTATTCAAACCTTTGAACACAATGAATCGAATCTGTCCGCGCTTCCGTCAAAGTGGGTGAACAAAAAAGGCTGGAATGGCGGAACTCCAGATCGAATGTCGGTGATTGCCGGGAACGATCTGTGCTACTGGCCTAAAGGTGCGTCCGGCTATCGCCTTCTGGAGCAAGCCAAGCTGGATCCTACCATCGCAATTGACAAACGATTTCTGTCGGCATTTCGGTGCAAAATTTTGAAAGAAAATATTCCAACGTATGTTGAGGTGAGATTTTCTTTTCATTACTTCAATGAGGAAGTGGTTTAAAAATGTCGAATTGTTCCTTTTTCAGGCTATCTGCGAGCAGAAAACTCTGGAAAAGGAGTTGAATGAGCTGAACAAGCAGCCACTGCCAACAGCTTCCGCGTCTCTGCAATCGGATCAGGGAGCCGAAGGAAACGTTCTACTGTCTCAAATTCTTTCCTCGGTGGAATCGCTGCAAAGGCAAGTGCAAATAATCGCCAAGGATCAGCAAACGACAAAGACGCAAGTGAATAAGTGCTATCACTTGTTGCTGCAAATCAACGACAGACTCAACGAAGGCCCTCCTCAAACTCCTCAAGCGCTGGGCGTGTTGGAAATCCCAAGCTCCTCGAACGCGACAGACCCAACCAACACGATTCCGTTGAAACCGGTGAAATCTTTGGAAGATATGGAAGCTCTACAGGACCACGCTCGCGACCCACTGTTTGTGCAGAGCGTTATAAGGTCCATGGGGATGATCCACGGCAAGTGTCGCCACATGGGCGAAGGTCGAACGATTTGTCTGCGCGTTGTGGACTACTTTTTCGATCGCCGCTTCATGTTGACCTGCTCCTGGACTGGCACTGCCCGCGGCACGGAGAACAATGGCGCCAGGGCCACAAAAATCCCCTTCCAGAGGTTCGACAAGGTGATCAACCTGTTTTACCAGGTGGTGTTGTACTCGGATCCGACATTTCTATACGACGACTGCCTAACGTTTCTGCACCGGTGCGTGAGGAACGCCAAGCAGCGGTTCGCCGAGGTGAAGGGCATGCGGCTGTCGGTTGCGCGGAAGCGACGCAGACGGATGGAGAAGGAACCGGTGGTTGTGATCGAATCCATCGAGGCAGATGAAGACGAGAGCAACAGCTGCGACATCATCAAGGAAGAATTTGATCTGGAGGGCCTGTAAACGGTCGAAGTTGTTGTTCCACAGTATTTAAATAAAAAAAAATGGTTTTCTGATCGACGTGTAGTGGGTAGTTTTTATTTATCTTCGAAATTCATAACAAAATCCAGTTTGGAAATGTTTACACACGCCCAATACTGTGATAATGTCTGTACAGTAAATCTAAAGCATCATATTGCTTCTTCCTTCAGCTTCCGGCATGCGGGGATTCGCCACACCAAACTTGAACTTCTCGCCGCCCGCGTGGACCAAGGGCCTGACCCAGGATGATATAAACTCAATGTACCGTAAGTATTAGCACATATTTGTTCTGTTATAGGTACCCAATAGCAATCCTGAATAAATTATTCATTCGAAACAGTTTGAGGGCCTCGTGACGCGGTGGTCAGCGTAAAAGAGGTTTTGGGTGACTCACCACACATAACCTTCGGACGCCTAGAAACTTGCAATAGAGACCACAAAAGACCCGGGGTCGTTAAAGTGGATTGCTTTGCTTTTTTTTTTGCTTTTTTCGAAGCAGGTTTGAAAATGTCGTGCGTCGTTACGCAAATCGCCACTAAAAGATTTTTCATCTAAAGTCAGCGAATCCGAAAAGATCGTGACATAAACAAACCAACTGCCATACAGTAGGCGACCTAAAAGGCATTACAAGTTTTTAAATAGAAAGGAAATGTGACTATTGATGGATAATGACTATTTTCACAGCAACTTTTCATTACTTAAAAAGATGCTTTTTCAAGACGATTCTTTAAGTGTTTTGGGACAAAGTAAGGGAAATTCTCGTATGTTTGGCAGGTTAAGCACTCGCTCATAACTCCATCCACTTTGCTGATTTTCACTATAGAATTATCTAAGCCCGAGCTCACGCACACTAGCACTCCATTTGTTTTGCTGGCGGGTACAAAATTTAACCTTAATCTTTTTCGTGTACGTACACGCAATACATGCACACATAGATAACTCTATAGAGCTATCTAAGCCCGATCTCACGCACACTAGCTTACCATTTGTTTTTGCTGGTGGGTACAAATTTTAACCTAAAAACCCTTCGTGTACAAACACGCAATACATGCGCACGTAGATAACTCTATAGAGATCTCCACGGTTTCTCTCACGCACACAATGATTCTGTGTTAGTATTTGTATTTGAAGTATTGTTTTGGTTTTGAACGATTGTGATTGGCTGAATTCCAAGCAGCTGATTTTGTTTACACTTTTTTTACGCAGACATAGGCAAATCAAGTAGATCAATCGTCTGTAAAAACCAGCTGTTTACCACGTGCTCGTGGTATAACAAAGGACACAGCTGATTTTGACAGACGAATCATTCTACTCGATTTGCCTATAGAGTTATCTACGTGCGCATGTATTGCGTGTACGTACACGAAAAAAGTGAGGTTAAATTTTGTACCGATCAGCAAATCAAATGGTATGCTAGTGTGCGTGAGAGCGGGCTTAGATAACTCTATAGAGTTATCTAAGCCCGAGCTCACGCACACTAGCACCCCATTTGTTTTGCTGGCGGGTACAAAATTTAACCTCAATCTTTTTCGTGTACGTACACGCAATACATGCGCACGTAGATAACTCTATAGAGTTATCTAAGCCCGACCTCACACACACTAGCGCACCATTAATTTCGTAGCCGGTACAAAATTTAACCTCAATCTTTTTCGTGTACGTATACGCAATACATGCGCACGTAGATAACTCTATGTCTGCATGTAAATTTTGTTATAAACTAACACACTCTCGCGCGTGGATATCTCTATTGAAACAATTATTTTTGTAAAACTTTTGATAACAACTTGCGATTGTCAAACAGACGATTTGACAGATGCGCAGCTGCATTCGCTGAGAAGCTTTCTGGAACAACAAATGAAAATGGGGGTAAAATATTGGAGCCTTGGGCGTTGGAATGTTAATATGTAATTTTTCGTTTTTAACATTACATTTTAGTTCACTGACCCACAATTAGTAAATTTCCTGTAAAATTACATATTCACAGATCACAACCCAGAAAAAAACAACGAAAAATTTTATATGATTCGTTTTATCCGAAGTGATGTTTATTCGAGAACTTCGGATTATCTGGTATGGATTGTAACACCAAATCTCTTTGCAGAACTTGGCGCGCTGTCCACTAACGGAATCATAGCGGAGGTGAAAAAGCTCTACGACCAGGCCTACCAGCTGGGCGTGCAGGAATCGAAGGAGATGACGCGTGGCAAATATCTCAACATATTCACCAGCAACCGTAAGAAGTCGTAACCAATTGTACATAACTCAACCTAGGCGAATAAACTTTTGAAATAAACGCTTTCTTTTCTTTTGAGAGAAAAACTCATGTGCAGTAAGTAAAATGTAGTACACTTTATTTTAACAGCTATCATTTACAATTAGTTACATTGTTGTTAATTTCTGGCTACCGACAATTTATCTTTCCGTTTTAATTGTGTGTTACAAAAATCATGTAAACATTTTAACTCTACTTTGCGGCACATTATTTTCGAATTTAAACTGTTAAAATACTCGGCTTGTCTAAACGTAATTTTAAATTAGTTTATGGTTCTATTTTTGTAACACGTTCAAAATGCTAAGTAAATATTCGTACACGGGTTTAAAACAAACATTAAGTAGCAAATATAACAAGGAAACTTTTAATTACCTGCTGTTATTACCCTTTATGAACGCTATAAATATGAAAATATGTTATATTCCGACAATTTCTTCGTTTATAAACTTCAAAGACACTTTTGGCATTTTATAAGAGTTTGCGTTTAAGCGGAGAATACTTATTGTTCTTTTGCTTGCATTTTAACACGTGCGGTCGTTTTATTCCGTTGTAAACTTTTGAACAACATGGTCTCGCGTAGAACAATTTTTTACGATAAATTTCCAATTGTTATTATTGCTACCTCTTTCACTTGTTTAATAAAGTTGAAACTTTTCAAGCTTACAGCGTTACTATTTACATGCAAGTTATTTTAATATATATTAAAAACAATTGTGTTACACAGTGTTTAAATAGCACAACTTATGTTAATTTTTCGTTCGTTTTTCCTCATTTTCGATGGGTTCGCTCAGTTCCATCCGCCCGTTAGCTTGTGGAAGAGCTCCTCGTTCAGGGTTTGGTTCGTTTCCTTCGATCGCATCGACATGAAGATGTAACCACCGATGAATTCGTGGATTACCTTGCAGTCGGCGGACAGCGAAGAGAAGATGACACTCTCGCCCTGGAACTGCACCATCATGCACTTGATCTCCCAGTTGACGTTCCAGGCCTGAAACAACAGTATTATTAAACAATTTTCCTACCTACAGACTTACTCCAACTCACCTTCATCGTGTTGTAGCGCCAGGTTTTCAGATGATCGCCCGTGTTGATGTCCATCTTCATGATCCGGTTGCTGGCAACGCCCAGCAGTTCCTCCTTCTTGTGGCCGTCAAACTTGATCACAAACAGCGTGACACCAAAGTCCGGCAGGCTCTGCCACGCCCGGATGTAGTTCAACTTGGCATCGACCAGCGACAGATCCTTCACGTTGGCGTGCGCCTCCAGCATCCGCATGACGGACTTATTTTTAAGCTTTTTCGCGTACCGCGGCGACAGATACTCGTTGGGTTCGATGTTGTTCGGATTGATGGTGACTGCCGGCGCTTGGGCGGGCTTCTGCATGCTCAGGAACGACTTGATGCTGGCGACCTCGCTGTCGTACGAACTGTCCGCCAGGGAACGACCCTTGGACGCTAACCGACACGCCGCCATCCATTTCGCGTACTGATCCTCGTTGTCGCACCGAATCCACATTTCGCTGTTGGTATTGTGCTCGAGCGGAACCTCCAGTTTAATGTTGAACTTGCTCTGCGACAGGTTTACTTCCGGCGTTACCTCACACCCTCGTAGGTTGATTGACACCTGCGGTGGATTGTTAGATCGGGCATCATCGCGACTCTTGTACAAATGCAGATGCAAGTCTTTGTACGTGAACCAGTAGCGTTTGTATCCTTTGAGGGTAAACTTTTTGGGCCTGTAATGAGAACAAAGCTATCGTTAGTTTTTTTTTTCAAACTAGATAATTATATCTAAAATTATGTATTGGTTACATATAAATAAAATGGCATATTCAGCAGTATCTTTTAAATCTGTTGCAAAGTATAATAATATAATATCGAAAATAACTTGAGGTAGGTATGGCAAGTTTAAAATAACAGTTTTAAAAACGGTCTGCACGCTTCAAATAAAGCTGCAAAAATATGAAACGGCGCACTGCCCACAATTAAAATTGAGTCTATGGGGTCGTAGATGGTGTCATTTACATTCGGATCAATGACTGTTGATGATGGGTGTGGACAGCCTCCCCAAACCATGCAGCCCGTTTACACATCGAACAATGTTTTCAGTGCAAGCGAACCTCAAACCAACCACAATGAACCATAATGAAAGGCCGTAAGGGCAATGTCGTACCGCCCCTTTCAAATGTTGCTCCAGATGTTCCGTATAAGTTTACCCCGAAAAACCTCGAAACAATAGACGAATCCAGTTTAAAATGGCCGCTAGGTGACCAATGGTGTTAGAAATGACAGCTTCCATGTATTTGAATATGGGAGCTCAGGAAAACTCAATTTTTAAGCTATAAAATGATTATTTATGATAAAAGTATTGATTGATTAGGTGCACAGAATGTGTCTAGAATATTATTAAAATAAAAACTGTTCGAAAAATTTGCAATCAAGATAAGTACACCATTCGATTCAGCAAGAATTTTGGGCACCAAAAATATATAGTTTTCATATGTTAAGTATTTTATTTTAAAAGAAAATTAACAAAAAGTATGAAAATCGAGACATTTAGTATGGGAGCTGTCAAATCTCTCACCATCAAAAAGCAGCGTTGAGCTTTCGCTGGATTTGTCTATTACTTCTCACTCTCTCTCTCTGCCACAACCAACCCTCTGGCACCACTGTAAATGGCTAGAACGTTTGACAGTCACCAAAACCTCGAAGAGCCCACGTAGTAGTATTAGTGAAGAGCCCACGTTGTTTATCGTGGGCTCTTCACTAATACTACTGCGTGGGCTCTGTGAGTGTAGCAGTATTGGTGTTGCCTGTTTGTTTACACCAAATTTTCAAGAAACATCACTTTTTGTGTGTGCAAATCTGTTACGAAAAAAGGTGAGAACTGTTGCTTCCGATTGAGCGGGAAGATTTGCCGGGTTGTAATGGACCGGGGACTGGTCAAGTCCCGCTGTTGATCCTTCCGAACAACTCGCTGCAATCTCCGGCAGGGAGTAACCGACCAAGTGCAGAAACATCCGTGATTCCGGTGATTGTGCCGGAGCTGGTCTTTCCGAGCATCCTTCGATAACCTTCTCCGAGGACTGGCCCACTCCCGCTGTCGACTCGCACAGGGAATCAAAGGAATTGTGTAGAATCCGACCTTTTGCGGACTTACAAGAAGTTCATCGCGAAGTGTTCCGAACAAAGCTGAATTTTGAACTTACAAAACGTCTTCATCGCCACTTCGCGGGGCATTTATCCATAGTATCTGGCGGATAGGGTCCTTCAGGAACATGTGTTTGGAAATCCGTCCCGTGTCATTATTTTTTCATGGAAATCATTTCAACATTATGAAATTATGCCTTTTTTTGCCACGCGGTTTGTTTATTTTCAAACTTTGACAGCAAATGCATTCTTCATCTTCTTTGTTGTCTTCATATTCGCGTCGAACATTTAGGTTTCATAAACATGGCCGTCGTGACAGAGGGCTGGCCACAACACAATCTTGTATGAGTGACAGACAATAAAATGCCACTTTGCTGCAGAGAGAGCGTGGAAGAACTATTTTGGTCTCTTTTGTGCTTCGTCGTTTGCACGGTGTTTGTATGCAAGGTTCGGGTTGAAACGCGAGGAATGATGCCTGTGCGAGTACTGCCTGTACACGGCAGAGCTAGCGGCAGAGTCTAGATTTGCTTGAACTTTTGAAACGCGGTACATGGGATCACTGCTTAAAAGTAAGAAAATAAAGAAAAACGGAAAAGAAATTGTTCATGATTCGTTTTCTGAAGTTCCATACAAACCTTCGGATAATCGAAACTTCGGATAATCAAATCTGAGGTATTTGTTCCTATATTGGGTCTACCACCTTTTTTTTACCTATTTTGGATCTACCCAACTCAATTCAACGAAATTGTGCATTGCACTTGAGAATGATACGTGCTATCATGATCTTCATTTTGGTGGGCAAGAATAATTCACTTTTTCCTCTTGAATTAAAATTAAAGCAATAAATATATCACTCCTTACAATGCAAGTGGAATCAACCATTCTAATCTAGAGTTTTTTTTTTAAAGGTCCTATAAATATTCGAAACACAATAGCTTAAAGAACTTAAAAAACTCTGGTAATGTTGATTTGAGGCATAAAACATCACAATGTTTTAGCTTGTTTGTCGACCGAATTTTTGGGGCTGTACTGTACGAGCTGGGGGTGAACGGTACGTCAGAAGAGTTCGCCACGTGCTTCGAGATTCCAACCAATCGGAAGGTAGGTCGAAAATAGGCACATTGAAGGTCGGATATCAGGAGCAGTAGACTCATAATAGGGACAAAAAAAGTTTTAGTTTTTCGGGTTTTTACAGCGATATAAGGTAGGTCCCGCCCGTGTGGATCAATCGGACCGCGCACTAGACTCATAATCCAGAGGTCGCCGGTTCGAATCCCGCGGCGGGCGCTCCAAAATTCTTTGTGTAAATATGGGTATTCGGCGCCGTCGCTCCGTGCCATACTTTCATACACTTAGGAGCCCAGGGCGGCGAAGTCCTTGTAGATAAAAGGAAGACACTAGTGGTTGGTACTAGCAATGGTGGCCGACAGCTATAAAGTCAACTTCGTTTTATAAGGTAGGATATATACAGCGATATAAGGTATATATACCAAATTAAAATGCGTTCTGCTTAGTAGATCCAAAATAGGGACAAATACCGTATTTTTTAAAATAAATTTTGGATGACGTAGTTTTTTAAACATTTAATCCTGTGGTTCCCAAACCAGATACTTACTTTAAAAATCTTAGATAATCCGTTAGTTCCGGTATATGGGTTATATCTCCCGCTGTATGGCCATTGTTTGGGCCCTCGAGTGTAATCTGTAGTTCCCGAAGGGCCGCGTCCACATCGTCATCTGCAGCATTGTCCAAACTGGACGTGTCAATGCCGGAGTCAGGCTGCGGAACCTCGTTCTGCAGGTTGACCTGAAACTGCAGCGCTCCAAACATGAGCATTTCCTCCTCGGTGCAATCGATTTCTTCGTTCAGCAGGTGCCACTTGGCCTGTTCGTACAACTGGTTAATGCGCACCTGGTCGTACTTGGGATTGAGGTCAAAGAAGGTGTAATACTTGAAGCGCAAGCAGAGTGTATCAAACTCTCGGATGCCCTGCTCCATGATCGACAGAGACGAGTCCAGCCAGCCCACGTTCATCCGGGCCCGCTCGACGAGTGACTTTGGTCTGACCAAACGTGACCGTGCTTCCGGACTGGGGGCACACGGGCTGTACGCCAAATTGTCGATCGCGTCACCCAAGCTCGAAGATGACTCGTTGAACGAAGTGTGTCCATTTGCATAATTGTGCCTCAAAGTCTGCGCAATTAAAAAATAGAGAGAAAAAAAGACAAATTTGGCGTGAGCGAACGGGATATTAGAGAAATTCAGATTTCGAATCTTACCCCCGTGGGAGAGCTGATTGGCGTGCTCTGCAGATTTGGCCTGTTGGGTGTGTAGTGTGGATGCTGTACTGGTGCGCAGGAAAATGGTCCACCGTTCGCTGGTCCATCCAGACTTCCGCTGCTGCCGTGAAAGTTTGTAGCTGTGGTTTGGATAAACGTGTTCGTATCTGGAGCTGGCTGCACAAAATCTCGTCCGTTGCCATTCTGCTCGATTGGAATCTTCTTTTTCGGTAAATCGGCATAGTTTTTCTTCAAATGTGCCGGCTCCAATGGTTTACACAGTGACAACTCCTCCGGATGTCGAATGCCCAGGTCTTTGCAAAGTGCCACAACGGCTCCGAAAGTTTTGATCGAGTAATCCACCCGGCAGTCCAGGTATCGCAAATCCGGCATCTGTGGGCAAAAAAAAAAAAAAAAATGATATGTTTGAGTGTGTTACTCTACAAGCCTTTTGCAAGTTTTGCGTCCTACGCACTCGCGTCTCATTAATTCAGAACCGACCGCGCGGCCCGCGAAAGCGGTTTATTGCCGTTTCATTCCTAATATCGACCTGTTGGTTGCAAAACGTTGTACGGTCAGCCAACGCTTGTTTTTAAATTTCATTCAGAAATGAGAGGCAAAAAGGTGTTAAAGGTTGGCTGGCTGGAACAAACCATTAAGTTTACGAACACATGTGCGAGTTTCATACACAAAAATGTCACAAAAAGTAATTGATGATAATGATATTTACGCGCCAACACCTACACACAACTTTTGTTCGACCTGCTGTTCCGAGCGACAGTAAAGTGGCTAGCAATGGTCGAGGCCATTTAAACCACGTGAGTGGATAAACTATTTGATCGAGATTAGATTTACTCTTATTTCTACCACCCAGAGGATTTTTTTTTTCTAATGCAAAGATTGAGATTTGATAACTTTTTTTTATAATATTGAAAAGCAAAAAAATATAATAATGGTTTCTGTTATTATTCATTCGAAAGCTTTTCAGGGGATCTGGAAAGTTGGCCCAAAAAATCAGGAAGCAAAAAATTTTTTTTCAACAAACATCAAAATTTTAATGGAAATTTAAGTGCAATTACCGTCAGTGGGGGTGACATTGGGTCTGGGGGTGAGATTGGGTCAAAGTGATTTTTTACGGATTTTACCATTTCTCAGGTTCTTCTCAATGTAAATGAATTCTTTTGGAAGGGTTGTGAAGGGGACATCTTAAGATGACTTCGCTTAAAAAATCTCGTTCCTAGAACAAATCCTGTTATGTTGGCAGATGTCTAAAGTTGGGATACGTTTTTGGCCAAAAATGACCTCTCGAAAAATCATTTTTCTAATATTTTTGTAAGAATTGCTCGAAAACTACCCAAATGTTTGATAATCTCCACTTCAAACATTGTAGCGTGTCAATACGATTCCCTCGAACAAGAAACACTGTTGGTTGACTTGTTTTTACCATATCGTTGTATTTGAGCATCATTTTAGTTTCATTTGACCCAATGTCACCCCCTCTAAGGGGTGTGATTGGGTCAATTTTCAAACAATTGGCATTTAAGGTAGTGTTCATCAAAATCCACCATATTTTGGGAAAATGTTAGTAAACTATCTAAGAACAAATCTACGTTGAAAGATTTTCGATGTTATTTAAATTGTTTTTGCTATTAAGAAAATATGAGAGGTGTATCGTTTTTTGACCCATAGTCACCCCCACTGACGGTAGCTGAAATCCATTTAAAATGCATTCCCCTGCATTTAGAATAATTTTTAGCATGTTTGGGTTGATTTGAACCCCACCCCCCCCCCCTCCCTCCCTCCCTCCCTAACTGCGTTACGTAGTAAAAGAACGCTCCCTTGCTGCTTGCTATCTTTATATTTATCGTCTGCAACAGATAGGACTTGTTTCTGTGACGGCGTTTTAAGGGTCAATATGGCATCATTGTGAAACGGGAAAACGTCGCCTTATCGACACACCGACTCGAGCTTTTTAAAGCAATTTTATGGAAAATACCGTAAGTTAAATAAGATCAGACGATAAACATAACGATAGCAAGCAATCTTTCAATTTTAGAAATTAAGTTAAGTTGTAAAGAATTGTCGTCCCGTTTCGCCTTAAATTGACGTTGGGCATGGGTTAATGCATGAAATACATTTTACAGAGAATCGTTCGTTAAATGTTCGACTCGTGCTTAAAGTCAGCATATTGCAATAATTGCAAATTATTTGTTGCATACACCATCAATTCAATCAATTTGTATATTAGTGTAAGTATAGTAGTATAGATAAACTGGGTTAAAAAAATACGCATTATGCATTGTAATGAGTTATTAAAAACAGGTCCTGCTTTAGGAATAGTGATTTGTTTTTAGTTTTCCCAGTGAACTCATTTGGAATTTTGAAACGGAATTCAATTCGAATCGTTTACGTATTCCGTTTCAAACGCAACAACCGATTCCGTGTACGTACCGGTTGTTGCGTTTGAAACGGAATACGTAAAAGATTCTAATTGAATTCCGTTTTAGGATTCCGATTGAGTTGACTGGGTTATTATTGAGGAACTTCTCATTTTTGCACAAAATTCAGCGAGCGAAAAAACATGAAAACCAAATTTTAGAATTTCGTACATGCTTAACCCTTGCAAATTAGACATTTCAATTATATACATGTCTCGAGTTCAAAGAAAAGTACCAGTGAGATTTTTTAAGCGTTTTGCCTTCCTCGCCTTACTGACGAAAGGCTATAAAATCACTCGAAAAATGAACTAGGTACTTAATTCGACCTCGTAGACCCACCTACAAGTACAGCTATCGAATTAAATTCTGAGCAAATGTATGTGCGTGGCCTCATTCGATCGGTCTTGGAGTCCCATAAGACCCTAGTTAATATTGTGAACTTTATAAAAGTACTTCAAAAGTTATGTTAAAAAACGGTTTTGGCCAAAGTTCGGAAGATTCTGACAACCCTATCAAAAGTTATTAACACTTAGGTGTTTTTATACGCCTTTTAGAGGCCGGATCTCAGATATGTTGATGAAATCGTTGTCCGGATCTATCAAGCGACCAACCACGTTATGATGATAAAGTAACTCCAAATGATTTGTCAAGTTAGAAAGTAATTTTAAGCCACTTTTGGTCGTCTAACAACTACTGATAGAGGACAATTCATAAACCACGTGGACACTTTATTGAAAATCTCAACACCCCCTCCCTCCACCCTTCGTGTACAATCGCCAATCAAATTTTTCAATTTTCACTTGCTTTTTACTGTTTTGCTGTTGTGGTCATTATAGTCTATAAATTGGCAGTAAAATATATAATTCGACCTTCGGCACATTGTCCCACTTTCAGTTTTTTATGCACTTGTTGGAATCAACCACGGAATGGAATGTTCAGTTCACCCATTAACCTACCCCCCCACCCCTCCTCTAAAGCTCACCTGTACTCTGAGGGTTTTGTGCATGGGTGTGAAGTGCAGCAAGGCGTCCGCGTGCAGTCCCACCTGGTCCAGCGTGGACTTGGTTCTGGTAAGCCACATGTTTCTCGAGGGCCACCATAGTGCGTGGTCGGACCAATCTTTGGGGTTTTCTGTAAGGAGGGGAAAAAATGCAAATTTAGTTGAATTGCTTCAATTGCCAATCGACAGGTGACAGGATGGACTAGTTAGGAATTGTCTCAAGAGGAAACACAAAATAAATTAATTCTACTTTTCTACGAGAGCATAATTGTCTCCATTTGTATGAGCAACTATTTCTCGTTACCAATTTGGGGTCGTACTAATTTGGGGAGTCTAATGTTGTTCCGAATCATTTCCGATACTATTGTATACTCGCGTCAGACGCCAATGGTACGAGGAAAAAAAACATGAACCTGGCGCCAAACCGCTGACCTTTTGTGAGTTTTGTATCGCTCAGAAGCAGTGCGCTATTCCGGTCTACGCGGTGATGATGGCGTCATAATAACACATGTTGGTTGGCGTTGGAAAGTCGTGCTCGTTGGATTAAGCCATTTGCTACTGTTATCTGTGCCTGCACGACGGGACTGGGACACGCAAGAAACGCACATCAGATTCCGGCTCGCCAAACTATAGAGCATGCATGGGCTGGGCCAACCAATAATGATGGGAGAGGAAGTTAATTTGGTCGGATTTTCGATCGACCATATAATTTTAGTAAGTATATCAAGGTCACGAATCGTCTGCCTGCCTGAAACTCGTTTTTCATTTGCTAGATGTGGTCCCACAACACACACTTACACGCGATGATGGTTCACACAGGAAGGGGATATTATAACGTGGAGGAAGCATAGAGTCGCCATAGAGTGATATTCTAGACGCATATAGGTACAAACATGTTTTTTTGTAAATCGTTGCAAAAATATACTGTATAACTTCAACAAAAGTCAATCAAAATGCATCACTTTTCAAAATTTGAACAGCTTGTCACACAACGCAAACATCTCCATTTAAAATAAATAAACTGTTGAGAAAACAGTTTTTACCCATGGTTTTTTATGGTCTTCACTGCCCCTGATCGCATATATGTCCCATATGCATTTTCATCGCTTTTGAGTTGTTGATGCAGTTTGGTTAAAAATAGTGAGCTCTTTCAGAAAAGTCTACAACATCCAGTAATTTGTTGTAGAAATCAGGAGGAAATCCAGTTTTATTCGCGAAAACTTAACACGTATCTTAATGTGTGGGACAAATGCGTTTTTCTCAGCTTGCTGTTTTTGCATTTATGCATTTATGAGACATTTATGCGAACATGGGCAGTTCAAAAGCTTCGCTTGGAAAATCCTAAAAATATGGTGCTTTCGGGAAAGTTGCTCAGAATTTAATTAAATTCCTATATCCTAGAATTGCCAAGGGTTGCACAACTATTGCGCTCTCTAATGGCCAAAAATTGAAATACCGTCAACTGTGGTTAATCGGGACAACAGTCTCAATTGGGACCAATGTCCCGTTTCGTTCCGTTTGATTCAAAATGTAAAAAATATACAATGTTTAAGTTATGCTCGAGTTTTGCAAAACAATGAACTGCTAACTCGCTGTAGCCGTGTCTTTACAACTCATGTATGCCGATAGCTCACCAATACAACGGCGGCGTCAACCGACCGATCCGGTAACTGCGACAACTGGAAGACGCATACACCACACGCAACGATCGATGTGACACGTTCTCGCGATGGGAAGTCATACAGTTAAGAATTATGTGATGAGCATTGGTAATATTTTTTTTTTAGCGTAACATTAAATAATGTTTTCATCAATATAATGTGTTGGTAAATTCTCAAAATTTTCGATTACCATTGTTTTATTTTAATTTTTGTTTTTTTTTACCGTGCTTATTCAGACGACGCGGGATGACGCGGCGGCGACCGTCGACGACCTCGAGATGAATGGGACGCGGCCCGTTTACAACTTGGCAGCTTGCGAGAGGAACTTGTCGTTGGGAGGCGGCGTGGCATAGGTAGACTTTCTACATCTTACATTTGCTGCGTTCGCCAATTCATGTGTAACATACACACACAGACGAATATTCAGTAGCACGCACGCATGTCATGCGAAAGTTAAAGCTTAATTAATCGCATACATCAGGTGCTTCGAGTTGGTAAATATGGATTTGGCTGAACTGAGATTGTCACAAGTTCATAAATTTGAATAATGCTATTTATATTTGAATTTTCAATTATTTATTTTTTCATTGTTTTACAAATGAAAATGTTTATGAAAATAAAAACCGATCGCAGAATTTGCGCTGTATTTTAACGGAAACCGTACGCCCCCAAGCTCTCGAGCTTGACAAAATCACCGATAAAAACGAATTGGCGGTATTTTATGGTAAATATTCCTCCCTCTGTGGATTACGTCATCTCCGCCGACGAATACCGATCGTCATCGTTATAACTGGCTTGCGATCAATGCTCTCGCTTGGTGCGAAGGTTATTGTGACGATTTGCTGACCATTTTTGGTATCACCTGTTGGTCGGTTTGTTTAGTAAGTAGTAAAATGAAATACAATTTATTTAAATTCTTATACATTGGTTCGATAAATATTATTGGACCTCAGAAAAATGTCAAGTGTTTCTGTCGTCAGGCTGGCGATTTGTTTTAAAAGCCCAATTCTTTACACTTAAAAATGTGTGTATCTAGTTAGTTTACATGCAAACTACGTATCCATTTGTCTTAAACTTTGTATCTTGTATTAATCTAGCTTCCTTCAAGTTGATGTTTTTTGCGCCATTTTTATTTAAGTAACGCTCAGGAATTCCTCAAGCACGTGCCATCGATTAAAACAATCCACACATGTGTGCCCCACACATAATATGTAGGGTACTACAAATTGCAAAACTCACCGCGTATTGACTAGACAGCTCCACACTCTGTCTGACACTTTGCTTGCTCCACTTGAAGCGAATAGATCAAGTGGGGATATAAGAACCGTGCCATCTTGAAATTATTTATTCTGGATTATAGATTGTGCGCCATGCGAACAATTTCCAAAACAAATTATTAGCTCAATTTGTTTCAAAAATATAATCGTTTTAATAAGAAGGGCAAAGAAAATTTCAAAGATTTATGAAATATTAAGCCAGTCAATCATCATTGCAACAGTCTTTTTATCGATCGTTTTATCAGCTTGATTTTCTAGCATGTAAATGAGTAAAAAAACATACTTTTGATCATAATTTCTCTTAATAATTTGCTCTTAGTTGATAAACTGTAAGGAATGATTAAAAAAAATTAGGACTAGGCGAGAACAGTGGATTTGACGATAGAATCGATAAATTAAGCGAAGTCTAATCTAACCGATGCCTTGTTTTTAGGAAACTACAATCTTATAGAAAAATATGCTTTTCTTGGCATTGTAGTAGATGTTTAATAGGGTTTTCTAAACACGTTTTTCTTGTATACTGGATTTCAAGTTTAAACTAATAGAGTCCTAAAGCCCTATGCAATTTTTATATACAAAGGTAAAAACACAATTAAAACCCATTTCTGATCACTTTTTATCATTTTAATGCAAAAATAAATAAATTGGCAGGGCAACATTCTTTCTATGGATCAACTATGATCCCCTTGGAACGAACTGTCAAGTAGAACCATTGATGTCAAGCAGGGCCACGAAGTAATTTTTTTAAATTGATTTAAAAATCCATTCTAAATACTTTGCGGTTGTACAAAGTGTCAATGTACTCAGAAAAATTAAGCTTTATCGTTGTGAAATTAATATCACAATTTTAAGCCTAATTTTAGGACCCAATTCTAAATGGAATGATCCTGCCTGACAGAATTAGTTCCACAGTGTTACTGTGTACAACGTGACTTTAGAATGTTTCTTTATGAGTAGATAGATAACAATTTCCAACGTTTTGTTTAGTGTATTTGATTGAGTTCTCGTTAATTTAAAGGATGCGATAGTTCCTCTTCTAACACTTTGAACGAATGTTTCAGAAATTATACCGATTATTCATTTAACCTGCTGACACGTGTTTAATGAGACTGATTCATGAAAAATATAGATGAATCATAAATGCAACAAATGTCGTACATGCTTCATTAGATCCGTTGAAAGAACAAGGCAAGCTTCCTTTTGTATGTTGTGAGGGATAGCGTGAGTAACAAGATACTAATAGTGCTAATAGAAGATAAAATTTAGAGTTTTTTTTCGAAAAGTTTCTATAAACATATAAAACACAATAGCCTATACATTTAGAGAAAAAAACTCTAGAAATGAAAAGGGTTTAAAAAACACTAATTCTTTATTTGTTACAGCAAACACGCAAATGCAATGGTTCTGCTCTATTTGAGTCTAATTCCAGAAATCACCTGCCTCACAAATAAAACTTCCAACTGCTCCTCGCCAAAGCCTCGAATGTTTTTATGTTTTAAAACTGCTTCAGCATGAAAACTCCCCTTTCTCCAGTGCAACGCGGCGAGGGTGAAAATTTCTCCAGAAGCCAGAACCAGAACAAACAATTCCTCTGGTAATGCTAAACAACGCGGGGCTAAAAATAGGCACCCTTCCTTCTCCTTCTCCAGTTCAAGTGAGCATCGCTGATCGTTTTATTTCGTTACGTTCGATTTCGTGTCGACTAAGCTGACTGGCTTGGCTTGGGCAGTGCAGTGCAGTGCAGGGCGGAAAATAAGTGATGCATTCCATACGGAACTAGCATCAGAATGCGGCGGAAAGTGTGTATTTCTGTTCCTAAAGTGTGGCATTAGCTTCGGAAGAGGTAAAATTGTTACAAAAACACGAAACCGGACGAACTGACGCTGCAGAAAAATATTCAATTTCCTTTTACAAATGGTTTTGATGTTAAACGGAAGTGGATTATTTGTTGAACAAAATTACAGATTTTTCAAACTTTTCAATTACAGAAAAGTTTTTTAGAATGATTTACTAACACATTTGCTCATTTCTCAACCAGCTGGCCAAACTAAATAAGTCTCTGCCTGAGAGACAGTGAGACTGATTGGCATAAATAGAAAATAGCACATGACATCACCATCGTTCTATTTTCTGCGCGTTCGGACAGCTAAGTTTCACATCTGCGTGAGGGATTGATCGCAGAATTTTCAAAAGTACTCATTAAGAAATGTCCTAGTCAACATGTGTGCATTTGCATCTATATGCCAATTCATGCTTATCAGAAATGCTTTTAAGTTACCAACACAATTCACATGATAATAAGTTTTGCCTACAATGTCTCTGATAGCAATATAGATTCCAGATTTTATATTAGTCTGGACTAAGAATGCAAATGATCATTCGTATACGAATACTTTTTTTCTGCATCCTTGGTCCAGAATAACATGCAAAATTTGAATTATCATAGATATCATTATTTAGGTTTCTGTTCTTTAGCCCATTTTATTAGTTGAAAGAAGCTAAAACATAAATCTAAAAAAATGTATTAATAAAACCCAAACTAACGCTTGTAAACTGATTTAAATATGTATTGTCATATTCATTTATTTTCTCTACAGTCGAATTGGTACACTGCCCCTGATCGCATAAATGTCCCATATGCATTTTCATCGATTTTGAGTTATTGATGCAGTTTGGTTCAAAATCGTATGCTCTTTCAAAAGAGCCTATAACATCTAGTACTTTGTTCTAGAAATCAGGAGAAAATCCAGTTTTTTCGCGAAAATTTAACACGTAGCCTTATGTATGGGACAAACTTCAAATGCGTTTTTCTCAGCTTGCTGTTTTTGCATATGGGACATTTATGCGAACATGGGCAGTACCGTAATTGAAAAATTTTTGGTTCAAGATCAGGGGTTCACCTGCTCATAGTTTTTGGATGCCGGGCCAAATGTGATGCTCAAATGAGCTTGCCGGCCAAATTTGCAAAATAGGTTATTGAAAATCATTTGATATTTTTTAACATTTTCGTTATTTACAAATAATAGAAATCACAAAATTAAAGTTTTCTTTCGGTATTGTTGACGGCGTAATTTTATCTTCAAAGTAAGTATGACTAATGATCGTTGAGACTAAACATCGTTGAGAACCTAAATTTCTACACTCAATGTAAAACATGTATGAAAATGCACAAAAATGTAAGATTCGACAAAAAAACATTTCAGCGAAAAAATAACTATTAAACAGAAATTCACTAAAATTCAAATTATTTTTTAATAAACCCGAACATGGTCAAATGATTTTAAACGCAGAAGAATGCATTTTTAATTAATTTATGCTTATTGCGCTTATATTTTCATTGATTTATTGAAGTTTCTTAAAAAAATATTTTTGCCTCTCATGTTTCGTGCCAATTTTTAATAATGGGGGAAGGGGGAGAGTTGGTCGTCAAAAGCTTTGTGAAATATTTGCAACAGCCTTATTCATCCGATTTCAACATTTTGTCTGCCTGCATCAGATGGTAGTCAGATTCGTTATCCAACTGTCATGAGTTCGAATCCCAAGGGAAGGTTTCTAAGTACAAATTAATTGTGAGAGTCAGTTTTCAAATTATATAGAATATTGGGGCAGTGGGTGGCCGAATGGTTACGCTGTCCGCTTTATAAGCGGATGATTCTGGGTTCGATTCCCATCTGCTGCAACCTTCCATCGGATGAGGAAGTAAAATGTCGGTCCCGGCCTTGGTTGTTGTTAGGCCGTTAAGTTATTCCAGGCGTAGGAGTCGTCTCCATGCCATAAGTACCGTAAACCGGGGTGACTTTGATAGGATTTCAATTTGTTTTTAGAATATTTTCAACACAACACACCAAACCAAGCCTACTCCGGTGGAATCACTGGCGGCGGTTGGACTCACAATCCAAAGGTCGTCAGTTCAAACAGGTGGAAGGTTCCTTGGATTAAAAGAGGTTTGGGTGCTCTCCCCATTCAAGCCTTCGGACTCCTAGGTTCGAGCAGAAACTTGCAATAGAGACCACAAAAGACCCGAGGGTCGTTAATGTGGATGGTTTGATTTTTTTTTTGAGAATATTTATATTATTGCAATTATTACAGATTTGTACTTAAGTAAAATTTAAACGTTTTATAAATATTTCCAAAAATGTTTGATGATAGATTTGACAATATTTACTAGTTTCATTCACATTGAAACGTGTGAAATTGTTTTAATTATTAAGATTTTTGAAATAAATATTTTATCCTTGAATGGGGATCAAAAAATCATTAATAAAAAAAATTAGCATAAAAAAATAAGACATTAACGTAAATTTTTTAAAAAATATAAAATCTCTGTACAAGTGGCCATCGGGCCATTTTACATGATCATTCAAAATAGGTCCGCGGATCACAAAAAATCACCACGTTGGGCCCACGGTCCACACTTTGGTCACTCCTGGTTTAAGTAAAAACTCAAATCTGGAAACCCAAATCAAATCGAGTCAAAATCGATTATCGACGTGCTAAACACACAGGTTGGTCTGGTAAATCCTGTTGAAATGTTAAATATGAGCAAATTTTCTCAATAAGAAATTTGAAAAATAGATGCAGGATAGAAAATGACCGATTCCTCCCAATACTTTGATGTGAAACTATTCGATGCCACACTCTTGCTTGATGAGAGCTTAATGTAGACGTTGACAGAATTATATCCCAATCGCCCTCTATTGATTTAATTCGAACAGATCAAGTGATAGTTTCAAGTTAGTATGTATCGTATCTAAAATATAGTTTTAAGGTGCATGCTTATTCATTCAAACGCCTTTGTTGGCCAGGAATACATCAAACTTTAATGAGAAAAATGTTAGTTTTTTTTATCTGTACCAAGAAGTTTACTTTTCGCAAGTAAGCATTCCTTGTTCGTCATCATCTTGGTTCTTGGATTGTGAGTCAGCGTCAATGTTGACTCGTTTTCCTGCGCGCGGTTTTATGACCAGAGGCTTCCTTAAATTGTCGAGCATGGTGTCTCGTGCGATTTAAACCGATAGTTAGGTTTCAAAATAAAGATAGATTTGATTACAGTGTGGCACTGTAAAAAGAAGATTGTTGAAGTTGATAAAAATAATAAGTAAACAGATAAATTTAATAATTTATGCGAAAACAAAATTTCATTGAAATAAAAGTAGCTCAAATCCACTTCAAATGATTAACTTAACTTCGAACCTTGCTGCTCTCACATTTTTGCACAGTGCGACGACGTTGCGATTTACTACGCGACGCCACGCTTGTATTGGTGCGATTTTTGCGCGCGCACTCAAGATGTTGGCGAATATCGCGCAAATATGGTATGAAAGCCGGATTCGATGACGACTCAAAAGCAACCTTACCGTGAGCTGAGCACTGAACCCGCACGGGAACGGGTTGAAGTCTTCGGCGATCCGGGGTGCTTCACGATGATTTTTTTTTTCCTGTTTATTGACACTGCTGCTGCACACACTCATCGGCGACGGCTGATTGGCGAAATTGAATGCCATTGCTAAATGTTACAGAAATACCAACTCACACTAGTGGAGATCGAAATTATTTCCACGTGGATGATAAGCTTTATCATTTTATGATCAATTTAAGGTTAGACAAAACACAGACATTTTTGAAAGCATTCCAAAGACTTTGGCTACCACCTTTTTTGCAAATCCAACTGAAAGTAGGAATGTCACGTACTATTGTGATTTATGTACATGAGAACGTGTTATACTCAGCACCGTAACATTTCACGGCACATTAGTAGGTATTACGCCAACATTCTATTATTTACATTGCTTGCGTCAAGGTTGCATTCCTATCTTTCTAAGTATTTTAAGAATTGTCAATCTCTTCAAATCTCTTCGATTGAAACCAGCATATTTTAGTTTTATTGCTATATCCATTAAAACCATTTCAGTAAAACTGCGTCAATAAATCACAATTAACGCTATCAAGCGGGTTCTGAAGATGAGGGAAAGTTTCATCATTTAACTGCAGTGGGGATATTTTTTCCAATGTCCGTAGAAACAACTTTAGTCCACAAATTGTCATACTGCCAGAACGGCACCTCCTTAAACAACGACACAGGTAGATTCTTGTTTATTAACGGACAAGAATTATTGTGGGGAAGGAACGACGTAATGAAGGTATATGCCCAAAACAGGTAATGCACACGGCGGCGTGGTTGTTAGGTGTTAGAACAAGGCTCTAAGTTCACAGATTCTTTGGGTTTACGATACAATAGCATTTGCGATCAAGTTGAACAGGACAAGGTCTTATTTGTGTTAACTTCATGTGACTTCAATCAGACTTTAAATCAAGTCAAATACTTAATTCTCTATCGCCCATTAAATGCAAACAAAAATCAGCCCACGTTATGAGGGAAAAGCAAGTCGTATTTTTGTTGAAAAATAGTCCAAACTCGATTATCCGAAGACAGCAAAAAAAATCACTTCGGATAATGTGATGCTTATCTGAAAAAAATGTGTCTTGGTTGATATGGAAGAATTCAAATATGACCATAAATCGTGCTTGCCATTTCATTAGGACATATAACTTTTTTAGACAAGAGTGTGTCCCTTTCACACCATATGTAAACTGTCATTTGAGTGAAAGGGATACACTATTGTTTAAAAAAGTTATGTGCCTTTTTGAAATGTTAGGCTCAAAACGTGCTCTGAAGTGATAACGGTAGTGACATATTGAAAAAAATATATTTGGTAATGTAACAGGCAATAAACCTAAAATATGGTCGCAGAAATCGAATTTCTAAAACAACATTTGAAAAGGGCGCAAAAGCATAATTACAGCTTGAACTATTTTGTAATTTCCTAGACAACAGGTAGCTGGGGAGGCCAGCTATTGTTTAAAACTGGGTGATGCATAGAGAGAACGCGTAACGTGATTTTCGAATTATCCCACTTTGTTTACATCTACAAAGAAGGAGGATGTTCAAGCACAAGCATGATTTTTTTCTTACTGGTAAATGAACTGTTTTATAATCAGTAGTATGGGTTTTATGTTGTCTAGTTTCTTACATTTTTGCTGGAAAATTGTCGCTTTTCGATCGGTTAGAAGAGATTTTTCTTTTTTTACGGGTGACGAAGAACTGCGGCGAGACTGTAATTCTGCGATGTCGCAGATAAATTCCCTGGCTGATTTTTAAATCCTGCAGTTCTTCCTGATCCAGCGAAAAAACATCGCTAATTCTAGCGAAGCTGATCCAACAAACAGAAAGAATTTTCACTAAACCAGGTTTGCAAATGGAATCAAACAATAAAGACAGCTTCTGGATGGATACAACCGCATCGACTCCATAAACAACTTCCATTCATAATTATAATAAAATACGATCTCGCCTTCAACTTTCTTTAGGTCTCTTGACTTTTACCACAATTTTTAATGATCGATTACAATACTCTCTACTTTTGGCGAACAGCAAATTGGTTCCACTTTGACAGTTCAAAATTGAGGCCGTTTTGCAAACCATTATTCAGCACCCAGGTTTAAAACTACCGTAAAACGAAGTGATTTTGATTGGTTTTTGAGTTAAAATTATTTGTCTATTTTTCATTAATTACATCAAAAATTGTGTTTTGAGAATTGATGCATAGCACGGGTATGAATCTTAAAGCAATTTCAATATGGCGACTTGTATCAGAAGAAAGTGAGGCATTTTCGCTAGTTCTCACTGTTCTGTGTTCTGCGTGCACGTCCGCAAATATCGACCACACACATACTAACACAAAGCGCCACCAAGAGGCAAAAGGTAGTTACGAATATTTTTGGCACTTTTGTTTAAAAATATGCGGTTTTGCAAAAACAAATAACAAAACCAACTTTTAAGTGTATTTCGACTATCAAACTTGTAATTCGTTGCTGATTTGTTAGGAAATTTCTTAAAAATGAAAAGTTTTTTGCAGCACCCCTTTTGGGCGGACATTTCTGTTGTCACCTTTTGGTTCCTTGGATTAGCCATGGATAATTTCACAGTGTAATAAACAGGGCAGCTACCACCACACGGCGCCACCGTTTTGATTGAGAAAATGATACAGGTTTTTCAGACGAGTTTCAATCCCGTGTGCATAGGGAGACTGAATACCTAGCTTGTATGTTATGCTTTTTTCGAGAAAGTATTTAACACTGTAAAAAAACTAACGGTTCTTAAAATAAGGTTGAGGCACACAAATTTTATTAGAAAAAAATATCCAAAAAATCATTGAAATCCTCTTTATTATTTTGATTTGTGTACAAAACATAACAACCACTCAAATTTGAAGGAATTCAGATTTAATTTAAAAAAAACAAAACTAATTCATTAAAATATAAGGTCGATCTTCCAAAATACAATTTGAAAAACGACCTTAAATTTTAATGAATTAATCGTGTTTTTTTTAAATTGAAACTGAATAACTTAAAATTTTACTGATGACTTAAAATTTTAGCTGATGTTTGGTAAATTTTTGCAATGTTTTAAGGCCCATCTTCAAATTAAGTAGCTTTATTAGGATGGGGAAAATTCCAAATTGAATTAATATTATTTGTTGGCTCAAACGTAGATAAAGTAATCGGAAAGTTATTTTGAGGAAATCACTAACATTCTACATATAAATCTCCGATATTTTCCATTACCTTGAATGATGAAAGTTTTTAATTTCATTGACACGACAAATCTAGCTAAACATTGTAATAGGGCCGAAGCCGAAGTGTAAACAAAGAGTCTATCCTGCTCGTTCCAAATGTAAACATCAACTGACGTGAGCAGGATAGACTCTTTGTTTACACTTCGGCTTCGGTCCTTTTACATTGTTTTGCTTGAAATATTTTAAATAATTCACAACTTTTGAAACATTGATTCCTGAGTGAGATAAATTTCTATTACTGGTAGCAGAACACTCTTCTCATTGCACAGAAGTAGCCAGCAAAACGTATGTAGACGAAAACAGTGGCAGCTGGCAAACATCCTTTGTATTCGGAATAACATCTTTCCGAGCTCAATTTAGAATAGGGGGAGGCTATTGAGAGTGCGAAAAACAAAATAAAATGGATTTGCGGTGCGAAATGGATTGCAACTGGAACACACTGTTGTTCTCTGCTGTGCAGGAAACCTTAGAAGCGGATCGAATTGTTCTGTTCCTTATTATTGTGGAAATAAGCCCACAAACACACACATACACACAAACACACACACAAACACAAGGATACTTCAAGTTGAGCATGATGCTATAGGAATCGCACGTCATGCAATTTGCGGCGGCCACATGAGAGCGTCTGAACTTATGCTTGACGATTATTTCCGGTGTTAATAATAGTACAAGCCGGTGAGCTGCGGCTGGCGCAAACTTTTACCAAAATCAAGTCACAGAGTCTGCCGTTTGTAGGGGGAAAGCCAAGAGGTCTATAGTTGTTTTATATTTATACGTGATGAGGTCATCCATCAACAAGTACCCACGTCAAAACAGTCTCAATTTATATATTTGTATCAGACCGTGAGCGTAACTTCAGTGGAACGCGAAATGCGCAAAAATATGTCGTGTACGCGATATGGAATTGAGTCAATAATCAATTACCGCGAAGTCGGAATTTACCCACATACTCTCATCTCCAGTAAATGCTACTGAAAGTACGTGCGATTCTCGTGTGTATTCCGTTAGTAGTCGCGAATAACCCACAGACCAACACGTGTGTACATTCGATAGAACTTGGCAGTGTTGGGAAACCCAATACTACCATGTACTAGCAAGTTTGTGTGCGAATTTATAGTACATTAGGGCGTTTTACACTTGAGATCGAGAGGGAGCAAAAAAAAAAAAAACCTGTTGTAATTTGTGATCTTCTGGGGCGTAGTCCCCTCCTTTCGTCGTAAATCATTCAATGGAGCCGTTTATAGGAATGTTCGATTTCGTTCTCGGTTTTCGTTCTCGAGGCTAATTGACCCCCCCGTTCGACTTTGGACAAACAGATGCTTCCCCGAGTACGACCGCGGCGGCGCCGATGAATGGCCACGAACACGAACTAACGAACGGTCGTAGTCGCAGTTATTTTTGAACGGTTTACGTGGGACAGATTTCACGGACACGGTGGCGGTGTACACTCACGCGCCGTTCCGTCCGTTGTTGTCCCACACACGGTATACCGTGTGCCAAGCCAAGCCAAGATTGTGCAGCACCTTGTGCTTAGGTTTAGCTTGTTGTTCTTTTTATTTTATTTTCGCTTTTGGTTTCTCATCTTAATGATTACTCCACATGGATTCGATCAAGCCGAGAATTTTAATCGCGAATTACGAAAAAACATATTTTTAGACTGCCAGCGTGTTGCCTTGTATTGCCGCCTGGTTACTCTGGGTTCGAACAAGGGTTGTCCACAATTGTGTAATTCATTTCTTTACCAAAAGCAACTGATACGGTGAGTTGTCTTGAAAACTGAATACATTCCGGTACAGTCTTTCGAAACACGTTGAAGCAGGCTGATTTGATAACTATCACAACATTCCAACGGCCAGGCCTACTGCGTAAAAGTTAACCGCGAAGAAGATTCATTGAGATGTGTTGAGTTTGCAATCAAGTTAACATTTTTCATTAATTTTTCTTCAAATAATTATTCAACAAAACTACGCCAGTAGTGGTTTAGCTAGAACAAACAATGGCCAAGAAATATGAATAAATCATTAGGATAAAATATTTTAACCGAACATGCATTGAAAACTTGCATTTCCACAAATATATTGAAGTTTAACAAAAGTGTTTTAAATAAAAAACAAGAGTTATTCTGTATTTATTTAGTCTTCAACCCAAAAAATAAAAAAATCTATCTCAAAAGTTTTTTTTTTTAATTCAGCATGATTACATTTTCTGCAATTATTTAAATTTATACATTTTTTGATTGAGTTTAATAGATTTGTCAAAACTATTAATTTTGCTAAAACGGTACACCGTTTGACGAAATAGACATCAAATTCTAATGCACCTTTTCCATCCATGACTCCCTGTTTAGTAGTGGGCCCGGGTAAAAAATCAACCGTATTAAGTCGCAAACAGATAAGATAAGGTCGGCATGTCGCCGTAATTTTCTAGATTATTCTTGCGCCAGGGTTACCAGAGGGAGCTTACAGTACAGTATTCCGCTAGAAATATTAGTGGCAAATGTGTCCTACCTGGGTCGACGAGCCGCAGCATGACGCCTCCGATGTGCAGATCACCCCGGACGCGCAGGATCTTTTCGACCTGAAGGTCTGTGATGAATACCCGGATATTCCATGTGTTGTCTCCTACGTGAATCATCTTGCCGTGGCACTTAATTCGAGTATTTTCGGGGGGAAATTACTCTCGGGGGTATCACCACTTTTTTTTGTTGATTGCAATTTGTTGCGTTTCGTCGTACTGCGCTGGAGTAATTTCGAAATGCTTATAAGGCAGTCTCTGCCACAACTGCTGCTGCTGCTCTCTTCTATTGGGCGGTATGCCAGCGATAAATTTCTCTTCACGTTTAAGGCACTTCACCCTCTTCCTCTTCCACTCAGTAATTCCACACCTTCCGCTTCTTCGTTACTTCGTTTCGATATATATGTGTATGAATATTTCTCAGAAGTAGATGTACGCGCCAGGTTTGCTTACATCACATATTGTTTTAAGGTCACCACACCAATCCGCTCCCACAAAAAGACTCTTTTCTAAGCACAAACTTTAACCAATACTGGTTATACTGCACCCGAAGAATCAAACCCAATTTTGTGCGATAAATTAACACTGAACTATCACAATTTTTACGAATTTGTTGCGTTTCGTCGTCGTTTGAATGCTTGAAAGGCAGCGCAAGTAAAGATGGAAGAAGGTATAAAACACAGGAAGGGATACAAATGAAAAAGAATTCACTCTCAAAACTAAATTAAGAAAACGCACAAAGTAACAACGAAACACGTCATTTCAACACGACTGGCCCTCAAAGACTGACGAGAGAGAGCTGAATGAGCTCAGCGTGAATGGTTGAACAAAATGAATGGCATGAGGGTTCAGTCATGTGGTATAAGCTTCGACCTAAAGTAGTATGCTATAAAACAGTTCATTCTTGTAGCTTAGATGCAACCCACCCACATGAATTATACCACTCGGCAAAAATATATTTAATACATCAAACGATTTGAATCCGTTTCCCAGAGATTTTTTTTTGTTTTATATTTATTTGTATTTTATTGTTAAACACATTTAAACATCCAGTGATATTTTCTTATTGAAACATTTAATTATAAGAATATTTTCTTAAAACTTTATTTTATTTCGCCATCGTGCTCCACGGGAAAAATTACCTATAAGAATCATAAAAAAAAACAAGAATCTTTTCAAACCATTCCAAGTGCCTGAAAGATTAAAACATTGAAATGCACAAAAATGTTGTGAAAACTCCAACAAAATTTCAAAGTGTCTAAAGTCACACCGAATTGTGGTAGTTTAACACCTGCAGATTTAAGGGCAAATCGAGATTATAACAAACGAAACCATACCTAATCAGTTCAAACCAAAGGGATATGGATTGTGGGTTGATCGATGAATTACCTTTCAACGATAGCTCATCGACACCAATCAAATTATCTGCAAGCCCTTTTCTCATCACCAGCTGCACAATAAAAGTTTGTCTCAATTGCAATAAAATTTTCTTAGGTGATAAGATATATAAACGGCGACTTCGGGAGCCCAACGTGGACAGTTCATTGGGTTCTAAGCTACCGTGACGGAAAGAAAGATGAGTCTCACCAAAGTGCACAAAATAGGATTAGGCGCCGTAGTTATAGTGGCCATTTTAGGACTAACGTTAGGACTCGTGCTTGGCTTGGATGAATCCAATGGGCAACAAAAGCAGGTTAGATTTTTTTTTTAAATAAAAGACAAAGTGTTTGTGTTTTTAATGCATTAACGAAATTTGAACTAGTGACCTCTGGATTTATTGATCAGTGTTGTTTCATAAAACATAAGAACAATGTTATAACACCTAAATTTCACCACACAGTAGAAAAAATCATGGTAATATTAAATCCAAGAAGGGGTAATTTTACCAATGAAAATGAGTAATATTACCACTTTTCAGACCGTTAAAATTGGAATTTTAAGTGTAATATTCAATGTATTTGTAAAAGTGTAAAACTATTTGTGTATCTGCAGTCAACGAAAATGGTCCATTAAAGGGTGCACACCAACCGGGAAAGGTGTGTCTTCTTCCAAATTGATACATTTATTGGTCGTTAAATTGGATTTAAATAAATTCTTAAACAAATAAAAACTATTTGAACTTTTTAACTGATCATAGCTGATTCCAAATTGATACATGTCCAACTTTTTATCACTCAAATGGAGCTAGTTCCACCGGGCATTATTGTTTTAAATCCCATCTTTCATCTTCTAGTTATTATAAATGTAAACAGAAACAATTGTTTTGTATAAACTTTTAGAAATGAAGAGAAAAATGTGTTTTTACTGGTTTTTCAATATTCAATCAAGGTATGCTAGATTTGGGCTCCCTTAACATGCTCTAATCGAAAGAATTGAATTTTATTAAAAAAAAACCATCCACATTAACGACCTCCGGGTCTTTAGTGGTCTCTATTGCAAGTTTCTGCTCGAACCTAGGAGTCCGAAGGCTTGAATGGGGAGAGCACCCAAACCTCTTTTTACTCCAAGGAACCTTCCACCCCAGTGTTTGAACTGACGACCTTTGGATTGCGAGTCCAACCGCCGCCAGCGATTCCACCGGAGTAGGCTTGGTTTGGTGTGTTGTTTGTACTTATGGCATGGAGACAACTCCTACACCTGGAATGACTTAACGGCCTAACAACCAAGGCCGGGACCGACATTTTACTTCCTCATCCGATGGAAGGTTGCAGCAGATGGGAATCGAACCCCTCAATAAATAAAATAATAATTTCGGGTATTATTGTATGAAATTTAGGGAGCGTTCTTTTATTACGTAACGCGAAAAATCGGACTTTTAGACCCTCTCCCCCCCCCCCTCGTAACAAAATTTCCATACAAATTTTAAAAAAATTGTATGGAGCGTAACACGGCCTCCGACCTCCCCTCCCCCCCTACTGCGTTACGTAATAAAAGAACGCTCCCTTATACCTCGAAAAAAATCAAAGCGTAATCTAGGGGTACAAAGATATGCCCTAAATTTTGGCCATCTGCCTATTTTTACATGCAGAATCGACTACCAAATGTTCCGATCGATCACGGTAATGGGACAAACAGACATGATATTGTTATCAAAGTGTATCCGACCAAATTTTGCGTTTTGGAAACATTTTCAAAAAAATTCTACTAAAATGATGAACAGTTCGACAAATTTGAGCGATAGTTTACTAATCTTTTATTTTATGATGGTTTATTTATTATTGCAATCAATGCAAACACCAACGATCTTGAAATAAATCAGTTTACAAATAAATATGTTTATGTACTTGAGTTCAAATGTGCCTTCTCTACAAATACAATCATAGGTAGGTACTTGAGGTTGTTTTGTATTTTGGTGTGGCTAATATGAGAAAATTAGTGGACTTTATCAAAACGTTTTAAACGGAAAAATTAGACATTTTAAATTTTAAAGATACAAATTAGTCACCTTTGTTAAAACTATGTATGCAATTTCATGATTGTTCCTTTCCGATTACAATTAAAATCTCTTAATCTCTTCTATTAAGAACCTTTTTTTCAATACTTCAAGCAACGTAATATTGATAAAAAACAGACATCGTTTTTTTTAAGTTTACTATAACAATGAATGAAAATTAAATGACGTAGGTACGTTTAACACAACGAACCGTCTCCAATAGCTAGTATTTTATTATTAATAGTGAGAGTGAATTTTGTGGAAATTTGGTTTCACGCGTACATTCCACATGCGCAATGTCCGCGCTCTCTCCTGTGGCCGGCATTTCTGCTCGCACTTTCATTTCCAGTTTCTTAAGCCACCAGAGAGCCGGGTGTGTTTGTAGAGTTCGTTCCACGCGTTTGTAAATTAGTTTGTACCAAACCACTAAACCATGAGCCATCTTCTGTCGGATAAAAAACGCAAGGTATGTATACAAGATTAATTAATTAACTAACAACGAGTGCAAAAGTTTGAAAAAAAAAACTAGTCACCATTTAGAAACAACTTTTTACCAAAGAAGAAGAACAGCAAGGTTTTCTCGGACAAGCTCCTGCTACTGTAATAAATGTGTGTATACCTGCCTGTATGCCTTATCAATGCAAACGACCCGCATGATGTGTGATACGTGCCGTGACCAAAACAGAGAGTGTCGTATAATAAAGTTCGATTGTCGTTCGAAAAATGGTTGATAGCATTGGCGCTCCATCAGTTGCCTCAATAAAATAATGTTATATCAGTATGTGTATTACGGCAGAGGCAAACATGCTTGCGCATGAGATATTAAATTACTTCTGTATCGGTGGATTTGAATAAGTAAATGTAAAAACTTGAAATTTATTAGAAATAATAACCATAAATGGCCCTGTGTGATCCGACATTCCTATCGGGAATCGTCTGCCGAGGTTAGTCGCTGCGCGGAGTGTGGGCTCACGTCCGATTGGTCCAACTGTCAGCCGAAGAAGGAGGAAAAGTCTGCCCGGAACTCTTGCCTGTGTGAGTGGCTCTCACCGATCAGGTTTGATCTGTCATTGCAGGGCTGGACAAAGGGGAACTCAGTGGAGTGCGCTCATTTACACCACAATAGGGTGATCTACACCACACATCTCTCCTCTTCTCCATTAAAAAAAAACAGCTCTATTTTTCCTATAAAATGAGTTTGACAAGAATTAAGCAAGCTGTCTTTCGTCATTCAATTCAACAACATCTTTTAGTTCAACAACTGTTCACTTGCGTCTTTACTGAACAGCTCCGGCTGAATCCGTCACTAGCGTTTGGCTGGACTTGATCACAGAAATTATTTTTAATAGGACTGAAGATCTTCAAACAACGTCTTGTCGCACACCATGTTGTAGGGATTATGGGTTGCAGGATTGAATATGTAATAAATTATTAAAATGGTATTTATTATAAGATTGATAGAATTCATAAATAAGAGTTTAGAGCGCAACAAAAAGTGCGCACCTTCATGAATATTGCCTTGTTAGCTGATTGCGGATGGAGTGCGAGAGCGCGCTAGCGAGCTGCGAGAGAGAACAACAAGCGAGAAAACAACGAGATGCGCGCGGCTGGCGAAAGAGAGAATGAAGATTGTCAAATCAGTTTTGTGGTTAATTTCTGTGGAATAAGACGTGTTGTTTGTTAATTGCAAAATATCTGTGTTTTTATTATAAAAAAGAAAGTCCCCGATCACGACAATGGCACAGTCCGGTAAGTCGAACCTTTTGATTCTTGAAAGATCATTCGTTTTGCTTGAATTGTTGTGTTGTGAAATCCAACAGTTTTGTTTACCTGCCAGAATGCAGATGCAAAGTTTCGCTTTGTTGTTTTGCCTGTGTTTTGAAACAGGTAGATTTTTGCTTGAACTTGTTATTTGAAATTGATAAAAGGCATAGAACTGTCTGCGATAATTGACGGTCTTGAATTTAATGAATGATTTGCTTGTTGTTGTGATTTTGGGAACGAATGTTTTGTTTTGAAGTAGTATGTTTGGCTTTTCGTTGTGATAATTGAAAACCAATGTTTTATTCTAAGTTTATGGTGGAATTTTGTACAATCACATTTTTGCTTTAGATTTGATTGTTGTTGTTTTGATTGACGACCAATGTTTTGTTTTTAATTTGATGCAATGTTTATTTATTTGATGCAATGTTTGTTGTTGTGGAAATTGAACTCCAATGTTTTGTTACGAATTAGACTTCAATTTTTTTTTCTTATTTTTGTGATTGATAAAAATCAATATTTTGTTTATAATTTGACAATAGATTTGACAAGATTGTGGAAATTGAAAATCAATATTTCGCTTTGAATTTGATGGAGGATTAGTTTGCGATTGAAGGTAGATAATTTGTTTTTAATTTAGTTGTTGTTTTGGTAATTGAAATCAAATTTGTTGTTTGAATTTTATTGTTGTTATTATAATTGACGACCAATGTTTTGTTTTGAATTTGATGCAAAATTTGATTGTTATGGATTGTTGTTATTATTGATGATCATTATTTTTATTTTTTATTTTGGATTGGATGCTGGTTATATTGGTTATTGAAGACCAATGTTTATTTTTGAATAAGATAAATGTTTGTTTCTTGTTAGTTTTGTTTTAAATTTAATGAAAGATATGCCTCTTGTGGCAATGACTTGATGCAAAGTCCAATAAAATCACAAATTACAAAATTTACAGGTTTAATTTTGATTGAAAGATTTGATTGCTGATGAGGGAATTAAACGCCAATGTTTTGTTATGGTAAGATGACAAATTTGCTTATTTTTGCGATAAATGAAAACCAATATTTTGTTTCGAGTAAGATACGAGGTTTGATTGATATTGTGGTAATCGAAAACCAGTTATTATTTTGAATATGATGATAGATTTGCTTTTTGTTGTGGCAATCGAAGGCCATGATTTGTTTTCTGAATTTGAAATTGTTATTGTAGAACGGTATTTTTTCGGTTTTAAATTTCATGTAATATTTGGTTGTGGTTTTATGATGGGCAATTTTGAGTTTTAAATTTGACGCAATATTTGATTGTTTATATGGTAATTGATGACCAATGTTTTGTTTTGAAGTTGATACAAAATTTGATTATTAATGAAAAAATATTAAGTTTTCATTTGAATGAAGATTTGATTGTTGTTATTATTGACGATAAATTTTTACTGTGAATTTGATGCAATATTAGATTGTTGCTTGATGCTGTGGAAATTGAAAACTATCGTTTTAGAATTCTAATGAAAATTTTATAGATTTATGCAGAAATTGACAATCAATGTTTTGCTATGAAATTTGATTTGAGCAACGTTTTTTTGCCGTTATAATTGATTAGTCATAGTTAATTTTGAAGTCTCTTCTGTGTTGGAGCCTGACAGACCTCTGCGATGGAAGTCAGAAAAAAAAGTCTCCTCTGTGTTGGAGCCTGACAGACCTCTGCGATGGTAGTCAGAAAAAAAAGTCTCCTCCTTGTTGGAGCCTGACAGACCTCTGCGATGGTAGTCAGAAAAAAAGTCTCCTCTGTGTTGGAGCCTGACAGACCTCTGCGATGGTAGTCAGAAAAAAAAATCTCCTCTGTGTTGGAGCCTGACAGACCTCTGCGATGGTAGTCAGAAAAAAAAGTCTCCTCTGTGTTGGAGCCTGACAGACCTCTGCGATGATAGTCAGAAAAAAGAGTCTCCTCTGTGTTGGAGCCTGACAGACCTCTGCGATGGTAGTCAGAAAAAAAAGTCTCCTCCTTGTTGGAGCCTGACAGACCTCTGCGATGGTAGTCAGAAAAAAGTCTCCTCTGTGTTGGAGCCTGACAGACCTCTGCGATGATAGTCAGAAAAAAGAGTCTTCTCTGTGTTGGAGCCTGACAGACCTCTGCGATGGAAGTCAGAAAAAAAGTCTCCTCCTTGTTGGAGCCTGACAGACCTCTGCGATGGTAGTCAGAAAAAAGTCTCCTCTGTGTTGGAGCCTGACAGACCTCTGCGATGGTAGTCAGAAAAAAAGTCTCCTCTGTGTTGGAGCCTGACAGACCTCTGCGATGGTAGTCAGAAAAAAATCTCCTCTGTGTTGGAGCCTGACAGACCTCTGCGATGGTAGTCAGAAAAAAGTCTCCTCTGTGTTGGAGCCTGACAGACCTCTGCGATGGTAGTCAGAAAAAAAAGTCTCCTCTGTGTTGGAGCCTGACAGACCTCTGCGATGATAGTCAGAAAAAAGAGTCTTCTCTGTGTTGGAGCCTGACAGACCTCTGCGATGGTAGTCAGGAAAAAAGTCTCCTCTGTGTTGGAGCCTGACAGACCTCTGCGATGGTAGTCAGAAAAAAAGTCTCCTCTGTGTTGGAGCCTGACAGACCTCTGCGATGATAGTCAGAAAAAAAGTCTCCTCTGTGTTGGAGCCTGACAGACCTCTGCGATGGTAGTCAGAAAAAAAGTCTCCTCTGTGTTGGAGCCTGACAGACCTCTGCGATGGTAGTCAGAAAAAAAAGTCTCCTCTGTGTTGGAGCCTGACAGACCTCTGCGATGATAGTCAGAAAAAAGAGTCTTCTCTGTGTTGGAGCCTGACAGACCTCTGCGATGGTAGTCAGGAAAAAGTCTCCTCTGTGTTGGAGCCTGACAGACCTCTGCGATGGTAGTCAGAAAAAAGTCTCCTCTGTGTTGGAGCCTGACAGACCTCTGCGATGATAGTCAGAAAAAAGTCTCCTCTGTGTTGGAGCCTGACAGACCTCTGCGATGGTAGTCAGAAAAAAGTCTCCTCTGTGTTGGAGCCTGACAGACCTCTGCGATGGTAGTCAGAAAAAAAAGTCTCCTCTGTGTTGGAGCCTGACAGACCTCTGCGATGGTAGTCAGAAAAAAAAGTCTCCTCTGTGTTGGAGCCTGACAGACCTCTGCGATGGTAGTCAGATTTAAAAAAAAATGAATAATCTGTGCTGGATTTCTGTGAAAGCAGTCAAATAACAATCTCCTCGATAAAGGAACCCGACAGACTTTTGTGATGATTTTTTTTTAAATAACTTCGCAGAAGGAGCCTTATGGTTTTTAAAAATATATTGTTCAGCAAATCTTTTCATTCAATTAAGGACCGTCTTTAACATCACAAAAGAAATTGACCTAAGAAAATGAATAAATAAATTTTAATGTGAAAGTGAGCACTTTTTGGTTACCACAGATAAAGCAATATGTGTTTTGGCGTTATGTCTGTGAACTACCTAAAAAAAATGATTTTAAATTCATCGAATAGGACTAAAACGGTTGTCACTATAACTAACACTGGAGTTGTCCTCTCTTGAAAGATAAACCTCTAAATTGAAAGACGTTAATGATTAAGTATTCCATATTGATAGTTGTTATTGTTAATTGTTACTTTAATCGATTTACTCAGCTGTGATGAAAAAATTCTTGAAACCCAACATTATTTCACAGGGACGCAAAAATTTAAGTAATCGTTAACATGAACAATACATTATTAGTTAAAAAAAAGGTAAAATAATTCACTTAATAATTAATTTGATGTATTTTAAAATAATAAATAAAGGAAAGATAAATCGTCAGAAATGTTTAAAATATAATTTAAATTGTGAGAGCGTTGCGTCACTAGAGAAAATAATACAAATATTTAAATATTAATTTTGAATTGAGCAACGAAAAAAAAAACATAATTTAAAAAAAAAACTTGGAAATATTTATATTAATTATATTGATTTTTATTTTTCAATGCAATTTCTGTGATTTGTATCAAAATAGTTCAAAATCATTCATTAATTTCGATAGAATTACATTTTAACAATGTATCATTTTATTGAGTTAAAAAAAAACTTTCAGAATTTTAGTAAAGTAAATATATCAAAATTAAATTAAGAGAAACATTATTTTGAAATAAATTAAAGAAACATTGGGGTTCTTTAATCGATTGTACTTAATTATGAAACCAAACTTTTTCAAATTACATAACAGGAGTTTATCAGCAAAGAAAAAGTTAAAATTTTAAATAAGAAGAGAAACCATTGACAGGGATCGTAAAGATCGTGATTAAAAAAAATTAAGTTTCTGTGAACAATCTACTGATGAAATATATCAAAGGTGCTTGGAACCCATTTTACATTACGAGAAAAATAAATCAAAATATTTAAAAATAAAACATTAAAAAAATCTTTCAGCTATTTTTAGATAAGCAAGAAACGTTTTGAAGGAATTTATGGTTAGGATATTGTCTCCTCCGTGTTGGAGCCTGACAGACCTCTGCGAAGGTAGTTTGAAAAATGTTTCGCCTGAGCTGGAACCCTTTGAGAAAGTAGTCAGATTGCAATCTATACATCTATGCATTACAAGAATAATTGAATAAAATATGTTTTTTGTTGTTATCTGATAAGCACAGTACATTTTGAAGGTATTTATAAATAAAATGACCTTAAACATTGTTTTGGTCATGATTAAATGTAACATTGGATAATCTAATCTACGGTAATATCAAAAGTGCTTGAATCCATACCTTTAGCTACAATAAATACAATTTGAAGAGAAAATTAATTTGACATATAATAGAAATCGAATATAGCGGAACGGCATTTATTTCAGTTTATATATTTTATTTTTATTGCAACAATTTACCACATGATTTTGTTTTATTCATCAGAATAATATTTTCTGAACCATGTTTTGTTTCAAGATAAACAAAAATATTATTAAGTAGACACAACAGAGAAAAAAAACTATTCGGTAAAAACTATCGTTTGTTTGGTTAAAAGATCGCGTAAGTGAATATTAATAGAAAGTTCAAAATGTTTAATATAAAAGTTGAAAAATGTTGATACTACCATGCATTTACAGAACAAAATCGTTAAATCGGTAAAAATGTTTTTTTCAGAAAGCTTTTGTGGCAAGAATAAACAACATTTGATTTTATTTTTTTATAAAACAATTTATTTTGTGCAGCAAAGCACAATTTGAGCATTAATTGAATTATTTATATTATTTTTGCAATTTGCTTCATTTATTGAGATTGCTTTTCAAGAAATCTTAAACTGAAATATGGACTATTTTTTATTTTATAAAAGTATACCGGTACTGATGAAAACAAATTCTTCAAAAATATTACTGATTTTGCATTTTAGTAATTTTTGCCATTATTTATTAACAGTTTCAAGTTAGTTAAAATGCGGTAATTTTTGATACAATGTTAGGCGGTGTATGCACATCGGAAGGAACCGGTCAAGAAAAAAATTCAAAAGGGCAGCAGTTGAAGCGAAAGCAAGCCAGATAGGGCGAAGAAAAGCCCCAAGAAAACGCTCCCTCTACTTTGTTCTGCTGTTCGTAAAGCTGTTTCTTGACCCCTTTCCTTCCGATCTCCATACTGGCCATTATTTAAAAAAAATGTAGTTTGTTTTAGCTGTACTGCTTGGTTGGGAATAAATTACAGAAAAGTACAGATTAAAATATTGAAAATGAGGAAGGAATAAGCTTGCTTGTAGATCCATTTTGGGTGTTTTTGGGTATTAATTACAAACATATACTTTTCGTCACGTCTGCATTTAAGGTGTAGCCGTTGATCATTTTCGAAGAAATTTGATCATCACTCTAAAAAGCTCTGTATTGAATTCAATTTAACGAATTTCTGCACCAAAATGAATCAGCATGTGCCGGTTGTTGCCTTCTTAAGGCCACTGAAAGAATTTTTGGTCTTAATCAAATGTGTTTCAAAATTTATATAATTTTGTGGTACAGTCATTGACGCCCTACTTGACAATCATTGATTAATGACGATTTCCACAACTTTGCAAGGAATGGGATAATCGTTACCAAAAAGTATCAGCATGTGTAGGGCACTATTCTAAACAACTTGTAGAAGGAATTTTGTCAAAATATTGATAAGGGTGCCAAATTTATATCTTTGAACGTAAAATCATGGCAATGATGGAAGTCTTCACGTTAATATTAAAATCAGTTTATGTTTACCTTCAAGTCCCGTCTGGTGGATCAATCGGACGTGGCACTGGGCTTGGGCTCATAATCCATAGATCGGTTTGAACTCCGTGGCGGGCGCACATAAATTCAAAGTGTAAATTTGTGTAAAAACAATATCTGTGCCTGTCATAGTTTTTGTTTCAGATTTTTTTTTTAAATAAGTTAAATAAATTACCACATTGTATATATTTTTAGAAATGTTTATTCTTTGTTTTTTATACTGTACACATTAATTTAAAACTTAAAAAACGCCAGGATTATGCTTCATTTGTTATTTAAGTCAGCAAAATGTTAGATTTTTGAATTTAGAACACATTGTTTTATATTTCATATTCACAAAATGATAATAAATAAAAAAAATGTGATTCCATTTAATTCGAAATGTTTAAAAAAAAAATTGCTTTTGAATTTGAATTATTATTTTTTTTTAAATCGTATTGTGTTGTTTCAGCAATGTTTGTAAAATTTGCTTTTAAATTTTAAATTACATAAAATTTGAAGAAAATCAGGTAAACAATCACTAATCTCGTATTGCATAAAAAATTGATAAACCTGCGTTTATTTGAGAAATATTTGTGGTTTTTGTTTTTCGCCTCGTTTTTTCTTTTTCTTATATTTTCAGGTGTTTTAAATTTTCAACCTCATCAACGCATTCCATTTTCTACAATTCCTGCGATCGGATGTCAGTCTTGGACAACATAGATGAAACATTTCGAAGACTGCGCTTTCGTATTTAGATCAGCATGAAAGCAAAGTCGAGGAACCCGACGAAAATCTTTTAGGAAATTTAAGAAAAACATTGATTGAATGCTAATTCATGTAATTTTTCGGTTAGGAATTATGATTGATATTCGTCATCTTGAGAGTAGAAAAGAGGGAGAATGTAGGGATTATGGGTTGCAGGATTGAATATGTAATAAATTATTAAAATGGTATTTATTATAAGATTGATAGAATTCATAAATAAGAGTTTAGAGCGCAACAAAAAGTGCGCACCTTCATGAATATTGCCTTGTTAGCTGATTGCGGATGGAGTGCGAGAGCGCGCTAGCGAGCTGCGAGAGAGAACAACAAGCGAGAAAACAACGAGATGCGCGCGGCTGGCGAAAGAGAGAATGAAGATTGTCAAATCAGTTTTGTGGTTAATTTCTGTGGAATAAGACGTGTTGTTTGTTAATTGCAAAATATCTGTGTTTTTATTATAAAAAAGAAAGTCCCCGATCACGACAATGGCGGCTGGCGAAAGAGAGAATGAAGATTGTCAAATCAGTTTTGTGGTTAATTTCTGTGGAATAAGACGTGTTGTTTGTTAATTGCAAAATATCTGTGTTTTTATTATAAAAAAGAAAGTCCCCGATCACGACACATGTGTTTTGTTGAATCAGGGTCGTGAAACTTCTCGATTTTTCCTCTTCCGTTATCTATAGAAATGACACGCGCTGTGTCACTATTATTGCTTTCAACAGCATCATCCACCCAACGATGTAAAGACTTGTTACAAAGAATTATTTCTCTTCATAGACAAAAAGAAAACCACTCGCGCTTATCTTAGAAAAAACATGTATTTCGCGTCCTTTTCGCCCTCGCTTTTGGTGGTTCTCAAGGCCTTCTTTGACCAACTAGCACACTTCTTCCTTCCGCCATCTCTCACCCTCTTCCCCCTGCTGCTCCTCCGCGCCGCGCCGCAGCCTCATGGCTGGCCACTCCGCGTCCGACGAACTCCGCACGTTCCAGATACCGGCAGACTTCTGGGCCCCGCCACCAGTTCTTTCGCGCCGCCACGTCTCGACCGACCACGTCGCGGTCTTGTGCCCGCGGCCTCCCGCCGCACGCGCTTGCCCCGGGTTTGAGCCGAGCTTTTCCGGTTCCGGAGATAGAACAAACTCCTGGTGGTGCGCGTGGCTACCGGTCCCTTAGTGAACGCCGATGACCGCCGTAGCTGACCCGGAATGAAAACCGATTGCAAGTTCCGCCGGCGTCACAAACCTCTCCCGACTAAAACCTTTTTGTTTCGTCGACTCGCGCAAAAATTCCCGCAAAAGTGCGTCTAGACGCTAGCACAGGCTGGGACGAACTGGCCGAGCCCGACGGCTGACGAGCCGAACTCCCCGCAAAACTCTCACGGCCCTCATTCTCTCGTCTCGTGCATCGCTCTCTTCCAAGTTTTGCTCTCGCCTACTGTCGACCGGACCGGAAACCACGTCCGTGTGGTGGTGTGATCGGGTTTGACAGCTAGTTGTGTGTGAGGGTGAGATGATGGGCTGCGTTCAGTGGCTCAACATACTAACTCTGATCTGCTTTACACCAACCAGAATGCTTAAAATTTCTTCTTTCTTCTCCAACTTACATCAACAAATCTTCAAACGCTACACAACCCCAACGCAAAAGCGGAGTTTTTTGCGAGCTTCGAACAGTAGCTCGCAAAAAACTCCCAGACCTTCTCTTCCTTGGGCGCCGTGCCAAGACTCAACAAATCGTGTTTGCCGAAGCAAATAACCTTAAACAAACTGAGGTACGCGAGCCTACGATGCTCGCCAGATCAAAAATCACAAATTCCTTACACTAAACTGAACTAAATGCGGCAGCGAGTCCTACCAGACGTGATTTGAGCACCATCTTCATGGCAGATTTTCCTGGCACGGCCCCTTTTCCTCCTTCCCAACCACTCACAGAAATCGAGATCTAACTAAGTTTGTAGCTCAAAACTCATTGATCACACGTGAAACAATTATTCAAACAATTGCACATTTGCTAGGCCAGCTCTTCCATGTGGGTCTTTTAGTTGGGCGCCATGTTACAAAGAATTATTTCTCTTCATGGACAAAAAGAAAACCACTCGCGCTTATCTTAGAAAAAACATGTATTTCGCGTCCTTTTCGCCCTCGCTTTTGGTGGTTCTCAAGGCCTTCTTTGACCAACTAGCACACTTCTTCCTTCCGCCATCTCTCACCCTCTTCCCCCTGCTGCTCCTCCGCGCCGCGCCGCAGCCTCATGGCTGGCCACTCCGCGTCCGACGAACTCCGCACGTTCCAGATACCGGCAGACTTCTGGGCCCCGCCACCAGTTCTTTCGCGCCGCCACGTCTCGACCGACCACGTCGCGGCCTTGTGCCCGCGGCCTCCCGCCGCACGCGCTTGCCCCGGGTTTGAGCCGAGCTTTTCCGGTTCCGGAGATAGAACAAACTCCTGGTGGTGCGCGTGGCTACCGGTCCCTTAGTGAACGCCGATGACCGCCGTAGCTGACCCGGAATGAAAACCGATTGCAAGTTCCGCCGGCGTCACAAACCTCTCCCGACTAAAACCTTTTTTTGTTTCGTCGACTCGCGCAAAAATTCCCGCAAAAGTGCGTCTAGACGCTAGCACAGGCTGGGACGAACTGGCCGAGCCCGACGGCTGACGAGCCGAACTCCCGCAAAACTCTCACGGCCCTCATTCTCTCGTCTCGTGCATCGCTCTCTTCCAAGTTTTGCTCTCGCCTACTGTCGACCGGACCGGAAACCACGTCCGTGTGGTGGTGTGATCGGGTTTGACAGCTAGTTGTGTGTGAGGGTGAGATGATGGGCTGCGTTCAGTGGCTCAACATACTAACTCTGATCTGCTTTACACCAACCAGAATGCTTAAAATTTCTTCTTTCTTCTCCAACTTACATCAACAAATCTTCAAACGCTACACAACCCCAACGCAAAAGCGGAGTTTTTTGCGAGCTTCGAACAGTAGCTCGCAAAAAACTCCCAGACCTTCTCTTCCTTGGGCGCCGTGCCAAGACTCAACAAATCGTGTTTGCCGAAGCAAATAACCTTAAACAAACTGAGGTACGCGAGCCTACGATGCTCGCCAGATCAAAAATCACAAATTCCTTACACTAAACTGAACTAAATGCGGCAGCGAGTCCTACCAGACGTGATTTGAGCACCATCTTCATGGCAGATTTTCCTGGCACGGCCCCTTTTCCTCCTTCCCAACCACTCACAGAAATCGAGATCTAACTAAGTTTGTAGCTCAAAACTCATTGATCACACGTGGAACAATTATTCAAACAATTGCACATTTGCTAGGCCAGCTCTTCCATGTGGGTCTTTTAGTTGGGCGCCATGTTACAAAGAATTATTTCTCTTCATGGACAAAAAGAAAACCACTCGCGCTTATCTTAGAAAAACATGTATTTCGCGTCCTTTTCGCCCTCGCTTTTGGTGGTTCTCAAGGCCTTCTTTGACCAACTAGCACACTTCTTCCTTCCGCCATCTCTCACCCTCTTCCCCCTGCTGCTCCTCCGCGCCGCGCCGCAGCCTCATGGCTGGCCACTCCGCGTCCGACGAACTCCGCACGTTCCAGATACCGGCAGACTTCTGGGCCCCGCCACCAGTTCTTTCGCGCCGCCACGTCTCGACCGACCACGTCGCGGCCTTGTGCCCGCGGCCTCCGCCGCACGCGCTTGCCCCGGGTTTGAGCCGAGCTTTTCCGGTTCCGGAGATAGAACAAACTCCTGGTGGTGCGCGTGGCTACCGGTCCCTTAGTGAACGCCGATGACCGCCGTAGCTGACCCGGAATGAAAACCGATTGCAAGTTCCGCCGGCGTCACAAACCTCTCCCGACTAAAACCTTTTTTTGTTTCGTCGACTCGCGCAAAAATTCCCGCAAAAGTGCGTCTAGACGCTAGCACAGGCTGGGACGAACTGGCCGAGCCCGACGGCTGACGAGCCGAACTCCCCGCAAAACTCTCACGGCCCTCATTCTCTCGTCTCGTGCATCGCTCTCTTCCAAGTTTTGCTCTCGCCTACTGTCGACCGGACCGGAAACCACGTCCGTGTGGTGGTGTGATCGGGTTTGACAGCTAGTTGTGTGTGAGGGTGAGATGATGGGCTGCGTTCAGTGGCTCAACATACTAACTCTGATCTGCTTTACACCAACCAGAATGCTTAAAATTTCTTCTTTCTTCTCCAACTTACATCAACAAATCTTCAAACGCTACAGACTTTGTGGTTTTTCCTGGTTCTTTCCGGTTCCGTTGCTCTGGTCGTCTCTTTTTCGACAATTGAAGAGAGACCAGAGCCGTCTATTAAGCTCGGTTGTCCTTTTCCCTCCTCGTCAAGCAGGCGTTTTTTAACGTTCTCCAAAAGGGCTCGATCGGTAACGAGCGCGTTGAACGATTCAGGATGCGCCAGCAGACTTTCTCCGTTAATTCTCCGTTCCATCTTAACGTCGGCCACCTTTTACTCCCGTAGAACCTTCTAACTGGAGGAGGAGCGCATAAATGTTTCCCAAATATCTTTTACTATCCGCATCCGCTTGTCCTTTACGTGCTCCAGCTGGTCCTCTGCAATCCGGTCTATTAGTAGGTTCTTGCACCTACGGTTTCTGACTAGCCGTTCTACTAGAAACCGCAGTCTCGCGCACATCTCCATAATTTCCGTTCTCAGCGAATTCGGACATTCCCAGGGCAATCCAACGGGCCCTTTTTCTCCATCAAGATGAGACTTTCAGTTGGAAATTTAGCACCATCGGACAGGCACCTCATACTCACACATCTTGAACAAGTTGAACAACATGTTCGTATGTTTCTGCTATCAAAAATAAATCGTAACTTTTCTATATATTCTATGTATTATTATCCGACGAGCTGCTCTCCTTTAACAGGAATTAATCAACTCAAAGCTTTTATATTCACCATTATGATCAATCGCGACCTTCCAGGCTATTTACCACGGCGGGTCCATTTGACCCACCGTGCCCAACGCGACTCTTTCCTTTTTTTGCAACTGATCGCGGCCTTCCAGGCTATTTACCATGGCGGGCCCATTAGACCCACCGTGCCCAACGCGACTCTTTCCTTTTTGCAACTAATCGCGGCCTTCCAGGCTATTTACCACGGCGGGCCCATTTGACCCACCGTGCCCAACGCGACTCTTTTCTTTTTTGCAACTAATCGCGGCCTTCCAGGCTATTTACCACGGCGGGTCCATTTGACCCACCGTGCCCAACGCGACTCTTTTCTTTTTTGCAACTGATCGCGGCCTTCCAGGCTATTTACCACGGCGGGCCCATTTGACCCACCGTGCCCAACGCGACTCTTCTTTTTTGCAACTAATCGCGGCCTTCCAGGCTATTTACCACGGCGGGTCCATTTGACCCACCGTGCCCAACGCGACTCTTTTCTTTTTTGTAACTGATCGCGGCCTTCCAGGCTATTTACCACGGCAGGTCCATTTGACCCACCGTGCCCAACGCGACTCTTTCCTTTTTGCAACTAATCGCGGCCTTCCAGGCTATTTACCACGGCGGGCCCATTTGACCCACCGTGCCCAACGCGATTCTTTTCTTTTTTTGCAACTTATCGCGGCCTTCCAGGCTATTTACCACGGCGGGCCCATTTGACCCACCGTGCCCAACGCGACTCTTTTCTTTTTTGCAACTGATCGCGGCCTTCCAGGCTATTTACCACGGCGGGTCCATTAGACCCACCGTGCCCAACGCGACTCTTTCCTTTTTGCAACTAATCGCGGCCTTCCAGGCTATTTACCACGGCGGGTCCATTTGACCCACCGTGCCCAACGCGACTCTTTCCTTTTTTGCAACTGATCGCGGCCTTCCAGGCTATTTACCACGGCGGGTCCATTTGACCCACCGTGCCCAACGCGACTCTTTTCTTTTTTGCAACTGATCGCGGCCTTCCAGGCTATTTACCACGGCGGGCCCATTTGACCCACCGTGCCCAACGCGACTCTTTTCCTTTCTTGTTAGAGTAATGAGAAACGCAGTGGATTAGAAATACGCAAGGAAATACGTCCAATCGGTAGAAGTTTATTTTAACTAATAATTGTAACCAAGCTGCCGGCACACAGTGCCTACTTGATTGCGCGCAGTCTTCAACTCAACACTCCTCCTAGACTGCTGCGGTCAAGCCTATCATCCCAGCCAGCTTCTCCGTCCTGATCCTGGCTAGTGGCTTCGTGAGAAGGTCCGCCACCATGTCCTCCGTTGGACAGTAAACGCAGCTTACCTCCCCCTTCTCGATCTGGTCCTTCGTGAAGTGGAATCGCGTGGCAATATGCTTCGTCCTGTTGCTGAACTTCTCGGCAGACAACATCTTCAGGCAGCTTTGGTTGTCTTCCTGGATAACGACTTGCTGCTCGTCGTTCAACTCTCGCAGAAGCACCTTCAGCCACAGCGCCTCCTGCACCGCTTCGGAAAGCGATACAAACTCGGCCTCGGCGGTTGAAAGCGAGACACAGCTCTGCTTCCTGCATGCCCAGCTTACAGTTCCGCCGTTGACCTTGAACACGAACCCGCTGTTAGATTTCCTGTCCTCTCGGTTCTCCGCCCAGTCGGCGTCGCAAAATCCAACGATCCCGTTGTCGGTTCCGTTCTGGCTCAGTCGCAATCGGTAATCCTTTGTTCCTTTCAGATACCTCACGACCCGCTTCAGCTCGTTCCAGTCGTCCTGCGTTGGCCTGCTGGTCTTGCGGCTCAAGATGGACACCGCCGCCGAGATGTCCGGCCTCGTGTTGACGGCAATGTACAGCAGCTTCCCAACCAACTTCTGATACTCCTTGTTGTCCGGAAGAGGCTCCTCCTTCGACTCGCACTTGATGTACCCCGGATCCAGCGGAACAGTGGATACCTTCGCGTCCGCAAGTCCGCTCGAATCGATGACTTCTCCGATGTACTTCCGTTGGCTCAGGAAGTAATCACCTTGTGCGTTCTTCTCGATCTCCATGCCGAGGTAGAACCGGATGTCTCCCAGAACGCTCATCTCGAAGTTTTGCTGCAGCGCTCCGGCCAAGGCCTCGATCATCTTCGGATCTTCGCTCGCAACAATCAAGTCGTCCACGTACACAAGAACATAGCACCAACCACTAGCGTGCCCAGGGTGGGGCAACATGGGGCAGTTGCCCCACCATCCTCGGAAATTTGTTCTAAAATTGGGCAGGGGGTGTCCATAAACGACGAAATTTTCAAAACTCTAATATTTTTGCCCCACCTTCCTTGAGGACCTGGGCACGCTAGTGGCACCAACGTCCAGCTCGTCGCTTGCGGTACAGGCACGTGTCCGCCACACATCGCTCGAATCCTTGCCGCTTCAAGGCATCGTGAAGCTTCTGATTCCAGGACCGCGCCGCCTGCTTCAGTCCGTACAGGCTCTTCTTCAGCTTGCACACCTTGCCTTTGGCGCCTTCGAATCCCCGTGGCTGACGCATGTAAATCTCCTCCTCAAGATCGCCGTACAGGAAGGCGGTCTTGATGTCGTACTGCTTCACGGTCATGCGTTTCTTCGCAGCAACAGCCATCAGCGCGCGAAAGGTCGTTTGTCGCACCACCGGCGAAAACACCTCGTCGTAGTCGGTCCCGTATTGTTGGCTGAATCCTTGTGCAACCAACCGTGCCTTGAACCGCAACACGCGACCATCCGCGTCCCGCTTGATTTTGTAGACCCATTTCGAGCCAACAGCTTTCCGACCCGGGGGCAAGTCGACGAGAGTCCACGTCTCGTTGGCCTTGATCGACTCAAGCTCGTCGACCATCGCTTGCTTCCAGCGCTCCGCATCCGGCGACGCCATCGCCTCCGCGTAGGTCCGCGGCTCCGCAAGTGGATCGTCTCGGTGGCCAGTTGCTAGCCCTCCAAACTCAACATCATCGGCATCATCGTATTCGCTGGAGTCGCTCGAATCGTCGTCGAGTGTCTGAGAAATGGTGGACACAGGTAGACCTTTGCCAGAAACGATAAAGTCTTTGTACTTGCCTGGAAGGATGTGCTCCCGACCGCTGCGCCCCAACACCCCTGACCCGGGTGGTTTGGAAATGTTTTGCGGAGGGAGCACGTTGGTCATGGTCGAACTACTGCTAGCTACTTGGTCATCGACCACAGCATCGGTCCTAAGCCCAGGGACCGCAGCATCCACCACAGGCTCTTCGTGGCCGTCGTCTTCGAGGACATCATCAACATCGAGAGGCTGCTCCTCCTCAACGGCATCCGGTTCCGGCGGAACCAGTCCAGGCTGCTGCACGGCATCAACCTTCGGAGTTGTACCGAAGTCAAGGGAAATTACCTCCGGTTTCTTCTTCGTGACAGCCGCTTTCTCGCCCAAGCCTTCGTTGATGAAAGTCACTTCGCGACTCTTCAGGAAAGTCTTGCTCGCGAGGTCGTACAGGCGGTACCCCTTCGTGTCCTCTTCAAAACCAATCAGCACACACTCACGCGACTTCGAATCCCACTTCTTGCGCTTGACTTTCGGCACTTGCACCATCGCCTTCGTTCCGAACACGCGAACGTGAGAGAGATCCGATTTCTTTCCACTCCACATCTCCTCCGGTGTGAGACTGTGACCACTGGTTGGCGATCGGTTCATGAGGTAAACTGCAGCATTCACCGCCTCAGCCCAGAATGGTTTCGGGAGCTTGGCCTCGAACAACATGCAGCGCCCTCTCTCGACCGCTGTCCGGTTGAAGCGTTCGGCCATCCCGTTCTGCTCTGGAGTGTAGTCGTTGGTGGTCTGGTGTCGGATGCCCATCCGCTTCAAGTACTCCCGGAATCCCTTGTTGACGTACTCTTTGCCGTTGTCCGTACGCAACGTCTTTAACTTCCGGCCTGTCTGGCGCTCCGCCAGAACATGGAATTCTTTGAAGCAAGCCAGTACTTCGTCCTCCGACTTGGTCTTGAGAAAGTACACAAACGCTCGTCGGGACTTGTCGTCGATAAACGAAACGTAGTACCGACAACCGCCGACGGACGGCAGCTCCATCGGGCCAGCGATATCAGAATGAATTACCTCAAGCAACTCCTCGGCGCGGGAACCACTCTTGCTGAACGGCAATCGAGCTTGTTTCCCCATCGGGCAAATCTGACAATCGTCCATGCCGTCTCCGTTGATCTGCACACCGCTGGCTACACCGTTGGCCAGTTTCTTGATGCTGCTCACGTTCAGGTGACCCAGGCGCTTGTGCCAAGTCTCGAGAGTCTCCACGCGCGAGCACGCCAGCGCCTTGTTCTTACGCTGGTCCACCTTGAACAGGTCATCCTCGATAACACCGGTCGCAACGACGCCGCCATCAGCATTCCGGATAATGCAGCCGTCCGCGTTGAACAGCACCGTGTTGCCCTTGCGTACGATTTGTGCGATCGACAGCAAATTTGTCGAAAGATCGGGGACAAAGTGCACATCGCTTACCGGAACAGGTTCCTCACCATTGAAACACGACGGGAAGAGCATGGCCGTTCCGCATGCCTGGATCTCCATCGACTCCTTGTTGGCAGCTACAACCGTTCCGCTCCGGTCCCGCACGTCCTCCAGCAGCTCCAGGTTCCGCGTCATGTGCTGTGTCGCACCTGAGTCCAGGTACCAGTCGTCCGTCCCGGCCGACTTGAATGTTGACAGCACCGTGCACAACGCTTGCTTCCCGCGCACGGCATCCTTCTCGGGGCAGTGCTTCGCAATGTGGCCAATTTTGTTGCACTTCCTGCACCGTTGGCCGCGTTCCTCCGGCTGACTTTTTCGCGAGCCGTGGTTGCTACGAGAGCCGCTCGCTGTTTGGTCGTCGCCATGGAAACCGCCCGCTGTTTGGGTGTTGCGTCGGTAACCACCTGGCTTGTTGACTCGCCGCTTAGCAACGAATGTTTTTTCACCTGGCAACAGCTCGTCCTCCTCCTGCAGCAGAATCGTCTTCACGGAGTCCCCCGTGATCGCCATTCCGGAGTTCTTGAGCGCCATCACCATGGGCTTGAACCGGTCCGGCAGCCCCGCCAACAGCAACGCTCCTACGAACCTGTCTGGAATCGGGAATCCAATGCTTTTCAGCTGGTGGCACGCCGAGATGATCTGGTTCGCGTAGATTTCCATCGTTCCGCAGCTGTCCAGATCAGTCCTGATGAGCTTGTGCAGCAATCCGACCTCCCGCGTGAGTCCGCTCTCCTCGAACGCGTTGACCAGATTCTTCCAAGCTTCTTGCGCCGTCTTCGCTTCTCGAACGTGGTAATAGTTTACCGGTTCCAGGAACTGGATGATCTTCCCTCGCGCAAGCTTGCTCTTGGCCGGGTCGACCGCTTCCACCGTTCCATCCGCCTTCACCTTCGGTTCGACGGCATCCCACAGGTCTTCAACTTCGAGGTGGGTTTGGACCGCAAACTTCCAATCGGCCCAGTTCTCCCGACCGACCAGCCGTTCGATCCCGTAATTCCGATCGGACATCTTCCGCTAGTCTTCGCGCACGTCCGGGCTCATAACCTCTTGTTAGAGTAATGAGAAACGCAGTGGATTAGAAATACGTCCAATCGGTAGAAGTTTATTTTAACTAATAATTGTAACCAAGCTGCCGGCACACAGTGCCTACTTGATTGCGCGCAGTCTTCAACTCAACATCCTTTTTTGCAACTAATCGCGGCCTTCCAGGCTATTTACCACGGCGGGCCCATTTGACCCACCGTGCCCAACGCGACTCTTTTCTTTTTTGCAACTGATCGCGGCCTTCCAGGCTATTTACCACGGCGGGCCCATTTGACCCACCGTGCCCAACGCGACTCTTTTCTTTTTTGCAACTGATCGCGGCCTTCCAGGCTATTTACCACGGCGGGTCCATTTGACCCACCGTGCCCAACGCGACTCTTTTCTTTTTTGCAACTGATCGCGGCCTTCCAGGCTATTTACCACGGCGGGCCCATTAGACCCACCGTGCCCAACGCGATTCTTTCCTTTTTGCAACTAATCGCGGCCTTCCAGGCTATTTACCACGGCGGGTCCATTTGACCCACCGTGCCCAACGCGACTCTTTCCTTTTTTTGCAACTGATCGCGGCCTTCCAGGCTATTTACCACGGCAGGTCCATTTGACCCACCGTGCCCCACGCGATTGTGTTGTCAAGGCTCGCAAACTCCACCGCACTTTGCAAACATTTTGACTGTCCGCCAAATCCACCTTCAAGCAACCACACACACTTCGAAAAAATCGTGTAATTTTCTGTCTTATATGATGCACATAACTGGAGCGTCACATAAGACGGAAAATTACATCTGATTTGAAAATTACACGACCAAACCAGCGACTGGTATGGACGTGTAAAATTACAATCAACGCAATGCATTGGAAAGCATTCCTATTAGAATCTACTTTTATTGGATTGGATTTTTTGGGCAGAGAAAGAAAAACACATTCTTACTGAAAAAAACATTTAATTTGATATTAATATAATAAAAAGGGTATAACAAAGCACGAGTGTTTTTGCCGTGGCGGAACGAATAATCAATCTCATCGCGCTTCCGGCTTCCGGTTCCAGTATGATCCAACTCACGGTGGTCGCGATGAGCGAAGTGTCCTACGATTTTCCTTCTTCTGTCACTACCGGAACGCCCGGCTGTGCCAGGAACTGTCCAACTACAGAAGACTCTTTCATCGCGTTCTGCACAACGAGCCACAACCATCCAGCCGCGCCGGATATTGATCCGAGCTCGTCTCAGATTGTCGTACGCGTCTATCAGCTAGCTGCGGTTGTCTAGCAAGGCCCCAGCCAACGGCTTCCGTCCGTTTTTGTCCCACCTGTCCTAAAGATGCGCCGTTCAGGATAGTTTCGTCGATTCGACACCGCTCCACACCCGGACCGCCAAACTGTTGTGCGCACCGGAACAGTTAAGTTGAAGTGTCGATGGGCCAGTACCGGAAAGCGGCCTCCTTGGCTAAATGCCGCCGTCTGCATCAATCACAAACCTCCGCGGCACTATCAACCGTGCGTCGTTGCTGGGGCACAGCTTGAAGTTTGCTTCGCACTCCAGTTGTCCGTCGCCAGCAGCCGTCTCCGTGTGGTCGTTTGCTGGATAACCTTGACCAGCAGCTTGAACATGAAACGGACCGGTGCGTCATCGTCCGGAAGAAGGGAGGACATTTTTCTGACTGAAATTAAGAATTCAGAATTAAAATGACAGGAAAAATATAAACAAAAAGTCATTAAACCTACCTTAAAAATTGATTTAATATCGCTTTTCAGCTCAATCGTAATAAAAAACCTGTACATTTCTCAACAATTTACCGAAAAACTTATTCGCGACCTCGACCGATATTCTTGAATCTCAAACATGTCTGACGTTTGCAGCACCACGCTGCACTGTGAAGTGGAAAGACAGCAAATCAGCGTATAATTGGGGTATTCTAATGTAAAATTAAATCATCGCACAGAATATTACACGACAAAACACGCTCCAGTCATGTGCATCATCTTAGATGTAATGTTCAGTTAAAAATGATTTAATGTTACATTTTATCAGATACAATTTTGTTCTCTATTTTGTGACGGTGAATTTGGTTGTTCAGCATCAAACCAAACATAATATTACGTTTGATTTTTGATTACATGATGAGTTTTTACGTCTGGTTTTGAATTCCGTTTGATGTAAAATTCATATTTTTTTAGTGTGCACACTGACACTTGCTTCACACAAAAAAAACTCGACAACTTCAACAGTTATCTCACTTTGCTTACCCATGAAAACCAAAATCGATGAAAATCCTCCTCAGCAGACGATTCCCCACAGGTTCTTGAAGTTGTAAATAAAATTACAACTCCGTCACGGTCGCCAATGTGTGATCCGACATTCCTATCGGGAATCGTCTGCCGAGGTTAGTCGCTGCGCGGAGTGTGGGCTCACGTCCGATTGGTCCAACTGTCAGCCGAAGAAGGAGGAAAAGTCTGCCCGGAACTCTTGCCTGTGTGAGTGGCTCTCACCGATCAGGTTTGATCTGTCATTGCAGGGCTGGACAAAGGGGAACTCAGTGGAGTGCGCTCAATTACACCACAATAGGGTGATCTACACCACACAGGCCCCTATTCTAATTTGTTATTTGCTGAATCACAATGCGTCTCCATCGAACTAATATCATCAGAAGGATTCAATAGAGACTTTGGTTATGACAACTTTGCTTTTTTTAATGCTTTGAATTTTTTGGTAATTTTATAAAAACTTTTTTCTCAGTTCGCTACACAAAACAAATAAATTTATCTCATCTTGAGACTGTCACTAAGCTACTCGCGCATCCAGAGGCGACAGTCGTGTTTATTTTCTCAAAAGTTCAATCAATCAAGTTTAAGCCTTCATGTCTTGGCCACGGAATAAATTCTATATATGCTTCGACAGCATGTAAGCGAGCACTTGAACGATAATATTCCGTCAATGGTTTCGCGACTCTCGACGTGTTAACATCGAGCTTTTCGAGAGAGGACAAGTTCAAACAGTTCAAATGATCAAGTGGCACCATTTAGTGGCTTTCGCCACCGTTTTGTTTTCCTACGGTGTTGTAGCAGCATCTTGTTCAAATCATTCGAAGAAAGTACTGTGCAATTGTGAAGAGTAAAGCAAACAATTTGTGGAATAATTTGTTCTTTTCTGTTCATTTCACAGAATGAAGAACGCTCGTTCTACATTGACTACGACCGGGATACCTTCGTGATGGATGGAAAGGACTTTCGCTATGTTTCGGGTTCTTTTCATTATTTCAGAGCTCTGCCCCAGACATGGCGATCGAAGCTGCGAACCATGCGCGCCGGAGGGCTCAATGCCGTCGACCTGTACGTGCAGTGGTCACTGCACAATCCCAAGGACAATCAGTACGTATGGGACGGTATTGCCAACATCACGGACGTCATTGAGGCCGCCATCGAGGAAGACTTGTACGTAATTTTGAGGCCTGGGCCTTATATTTGTGCGGAGATTGATAATGTGAGTGGATATAAAAGTTTAAAATATTCAAATGAAAACAGTGGAGACGCGAGATCCCGGTCAGACGGTAATAACAAAATTCTTGCCATTTCAATAACAGAAACAGAAATAACAGAAAATGTTAGGGAATCTTCTTGAAAAATCCATTTTTGAATAAGAATTTAATAACAGTTTATGTTATCATAACAAAATTTGTTATTGGTCTGATATTGGTTGAAGGCCAAAACAACCTGGAAATAACATTTTTTGTTATTGGGACCATCCATAAACCACGTGGACACCTCAGGGGGGGGGGGGGGTTTGGATAGTCCCTATGGAAGAATACCGCCAACTGTTATTGGGATGATCGGATTGGTTGTTAAAATAACAAAAAATAGTAACACAGATTTGTTCGAAGAATACTTGCTTACTTTTTCAAAAGGTTCTATGTACATAGGATGGCGCATTGGTTGTTTTGAAAAAGTCATCTAGAATAACTAAAAATGTTATTATTCTGTTATTACAATAACAACTCAATAACAAAAAAATAATTACGACGAATAACAAATCCTACGTTATTGACCTAGTATTTTCAAATATCAAAAAATGTTATTCACAAATTATTTCCGTCTGCTCGGGATGGCTCTACTTTCTGTGCTAATTTGAGAACAAATGGGTGTTAGCAGAATAGTAAAAAACTTACATTTATTCCATTACAGGGTGGCCTGCCATACTGGTTATTCAACAAATACCCAGGAATTCAAGTCAGAATCAGTGATGCCAACTACATCAAAGAAGTGAAAATTTGGTATGAAAAGCTTATGTCCCAGCTGACACCCTACATGTACGGCAACGGTGGTCCCATCATCATGGTTCAGCTCGAGAATGAGTACGGAGCATTCGGAAAGTGTGATAAACAATATCTTAACGTTCTGAAAGAGGAAACGGAAAAATATACCCAAGGAAAGGCCGTTCTGTTCACTGTGGACAGGCCTTACGACGATGAGCTAGTGTGCGGACAAATTCCCGGAGTGTTCATCACTACCGATTTTGGACTGATGACGGACGACGAGGTCGACACCCATGCGGCCAAGGTTCGCTCAATCCAGCCAAAGGGTCCTCTGGTCAATACCGAATTCTATACAGGTTGGTTGACGCACTGGCAAGAGAAGAACCAGCGACGTCCTGCAGGCCCGTTAGCTGCTACTTTGCGTAAGATGCTCAAGGATGGATGGAATGTTGACTTTTACATGTACTTTGGAGGAACAAACTTTGGCTTTTGGGCTGGTGCAAACGACTGGGGTCTGGGCAAGTACATGGCCGACATCACCTCGTATGACTATGACGCTCCTATGGACGAAGCTGGAGATCCTTCGATGAAGTATACCATCTTCAGAGATATCATCGGGGAGTACATCCCACTTCCCGCTGTTCGAGTGCCAGACCGTGCCCCAAAGATGAAACACGAACCGGTGTTGTTGTCAAGCGTAGAAAGCATCCTGAGCACCAGCTCCAGAAATCTTCTCGGGACACCCGCTCTTAAGTCCGATAAATTGCTTACCTTTGAGGAATTGAATCAAAATTCTGGATTTGTCCTCTACGAAACAACGCTGCCCAAATTCACACGTGATCCAAGCCTGCTGACCATCAACGATTTACGTGACAGAGCTCAAATTTATGTCGATGAGGTAAGCATTCCACAATTAGCATGCCAACAGTACTCATCAATTTTTACCCTACTTTTCAGTTTTATCTGGGCACCCTATCTAGAGAAAACGCAATCAGCAGCTTACCAATATCGGCCGGTTGGGGTAGCAAGCTCTCTATCCTGGTAGAAAATCAAGGTCGCATCAACTTTGATGTTCTCGACGACTACAAGGTATTCCGAATTCCGAAAGTTTTACAAACCCTCGATCAATGATTCGAATTTTTTCACAGGGAATCCTCGGCAATGTTACCATTCAAATCTACGACGAGCCGTACACACAGGAGCTGTCCGATTGGACCATCACCGGTTATCCGTTCGACAGCTACGACAAATTCACGCAACTGTTTGCCACCTTAAACGAGGGAGCAGGACACGGCGTGAATGGAAAGGGAGCTGCAATTCACGGTCCAGTGACATTCAAGGGGGAACTTGTCATCGAGACGAGCGAGATCCACGATACCTATTTCGACATGACTGGTTGGGGAAAGGGTTTCATCTTTATCAACGGATTCAACCTGGGAAGATACTGGCCCGTGGCGGGTCCCCAGGTGACCATGTACCTTCCGAAGGAGCTGCTCAAGTCCGGTGCGAATGAAATCGTGCTTGTTGAGCTGCAGAAGGCTCCCACCGATAAAATGGTTCACTTTGCCGATAGTGCCATTTTGGATGAAGCTTAAATATTGTTTATTTTTTTAAATATAAAATAAACCTATAATGGTGTGATGAAAGTATAAAAAACTGAAAGAAAAAACCTTGCCGATGACCCATCTTTTTAATAACATACATGCTTTTTCCGCTTTACTGCCTGAAATTTTCTGGAGGTTACTGCCTGAAATTTTCTGGAGGTCACTCATATCCTAGGAAAAACTGTATTTCTCTTAATTTATGTGAATTTTCATTGATTTTCAATTTATTTTAATGCATTTATGTATTTTTTTAACCTGTTTTATTGGTGAATAATCAAGATACAATGAGTTATTTTGAAATGCATAACAGAGTTTTGGAGTTCCTTACAGCTGTGTGTTGCATCATAATCCATTTAGGAACAATTATTTCTTTAACTACTCTTGCTAGTGCCTTAGTTAAAGAAATAATTGTTCCTAAATGGATTATGATGCAACACACAGCTGTAAGGAACTCCAAAACTCTGTTATGCACTTCAAAATAACTCATTGTATCTTGATTATTCACCAATAAAACCGAATTGAATTGAATTAACCTGTTTTAAAACCTCCAATCACTCCACTTAACTTTTAGCCTAAAAGTAGTTTTTTTTTTTCATATTTTCCTAGTTATTTTTTGTTTGTTTTTCACATAGTTAAAACACAGACAGACTGTGCAGGAGTTTAGTTTATTGAAAAGATATTTTTTACCCTCTGATTTTCAGCCAAATTTTAAAGAGAGAGAGAGGCGGCCTAATTTTGTTATAAAATAAGTACAATAAAGCAGTTTTCACTCGAACAAAATATAATTAACACTGGAACGCCCAACGCATGTCCAACTTACACGGACGCCCAAGCCTCTAAAAAAAGGTGGAACGGTAACTTCAACTCGCTGGTTCTCGGGCATTACTCAACCAATCTGGATGATTTTTGTTTTCAGTGATTTGTAAGAATGTCTAGATGATCCTAAAATTTTGTAGAACTTGTTTTGAACAAATCTGTAATTTCTGCGACCGAAAACATCGTTCCGCCTTTTTTCGAAATGACTGCTTCCGCGGAATTTCTGGCGAATTTTTTTTACACGCGAAAAAAAAAGTTGGAACGATGTTTTTGATCGCAAAAATTACAGATTTGATCAAATTAAGTTCTGCAAAGTTCTAGAATCATCTAGACATCCTAACAAATCACTGGAAAGAAGAATCATCTTGATTGGTTGAGTTATGCCCGAGAACCATTGAGTTGAAGTTACCGTTCCAACTTTTTTGGAGCCTTGGGCGTTGGAATGTTAATAAATTCAATAATTTAATGCAATGCAGATAAATTCTTTCTCCATCAAGAAACTTCTATAAACTATAATTTCTCAGTTTGTTTATAAGCTATACACTGAAAAAAAAAAGAAGTAATCCAATTCCTAAAATTTAGGAATTTGCCAACTTCTGCCAGAGAAGTCACCCAATTCCTAAATTTGCTGGCCCAATTTAGGAATTCTGATACTTCTTTGGAAAAATGAGCTTAAACTGACAGCAAAGCTTCTCTTGCGCAACTGCGCCATCTGATATTGAAACTCGGAAGCATTATTCAGAGCTTAACAGTCTGAACTTTCCTTTTCTTTGTTCTCGAGAGAAGCTGCTCAAGCTTGACTTGTTTCGACAGGATTCTGATGATCGATCCACATAAATGACAGAATAAAACTTTTTCATTTAAAAATATTTTCAGATTATGAAAATGTAATATAAGAAAAAGAAAGGCTTGAAATCTAAAGTATAAGATGTATCTGAAGTATTGAAAGTATTTCAAGTTTTTAAAACATTTCATGTATTAAAAATAATTAAAGTATTTAAGAATTTAAAGTATTTAAAACATTTAAAGTATTAAAAGTATTAAAAGTATTCAAAGTATTCAAAGTATTCAAAGTATTCAAAGTATTTAAAGTATTTAAAGTATTAAAAGTATTTAAAGTATTTAAAGTATTTAAAGTATTTAAAGTATTTAAAGTATTTAAAGTATTTGAAGTATTTAAAGTATTTAAAGTATTTAAAGTATTTAAAGTATTAAACGTATTTAAAGTATTTAAAGTATTTGAAGTATTTAAAGTATTTAAAGTATTTAAAGTATTTTAAGTATTCAAAGTATTTAAAGTATTTAAAGTATTCGAAGTATTCAAAGCATTTAAAGAATTTGAAGTATTCAAAGTATTCAAAATATTCAAAGTATTCAAATTATTCAAAGTATTCAAAGTATTTAAAGTAATCGAAGTATTTAAAGTATTTAAAGTATTTAAAGTATTCAAAATATTCAAAGTATTCAAATTATTCAAAGTATTCAAAGTATTCAAAGTATTCAAAGTATTCAAAGTATTCAAATTATTCAAAGTATTCAAAGTATTCAAATTATTCTAAGTATTCAAAGTATTTAAAGTATTTTCAGTATTCAAAGTATTTAAAGTATTTAAAGTATTTAAAGTATTCGAAGTATTTAAAGTTTTTAAAGTATTCGAAGTATCTAAAGTATTTAAAGTATTCAAAGTATTTAAAGTATTTAAAGTATTTAAAGTATTCGAAGTATTTAAAGTTTTTAAAGTATTCGAAGTATCTAAAGTATTTAAAGTATTCAAAGTATTTAAAGTATTTAAAGTATCTAAATATCTAAAGTATTCAAAGTATTCAAAGTATTCAAAGTATTTAAAGTTTTTAAAATATTTAAAGTTTTTGGAGCATTTAAAGTATTTTAAGTATTCAAAGTATTTAAAGTATTTAAAGTATTCGAAGTATTTAAAGTATTTAAAGTATTCGAATTATCTAAAGTATTTAAAGTATTCATAGTATTTAAAGTATTTAAAGTATCTAAATATCTAAAGTATTCAAAATATTCAAAGTATTTAAAGTTTTTAACATATTTAAAGTATTTGGAGCATATAAAGTATTTTAAGTATTCAAAGTATTTAAAGTATTTAATGTATTTAAAGTATTTAAAGTATTCGAAGTATTTAAAGGATTTAAAGTTTTCGAATTATCTAAAGTATTTAAAGTATTCAAAGTATTTAAAGTATTTAAAGTATCTAAATATCTAAAGTATTTAAATTATTTAAAATATTTAAAGTATTTAAAGTATTCGAAGTATTTAAAGTATTTAAAGTTTTTATAGTATTTAAAGTATTCAAAGTATTCAAATTATTCAAAGTATTCAAAGTATTTAAAGGACTCGAAGTATTAAAAGTATTTAAAGTATTCAAAATAATCTGTTTTGGTGGACCTTGGACTGGTCCGACGAGGCAGAACCGAGGAGAAAGAAAAAGACACGCCGGATAAAGTAAAACTAAGCTCGCTTTATTTACGTCCGACTTCTTCGTGTGTTTGATTGCGACTTCACTGCTGTCACGGCGCGCGCCGGGAACTGTCAAATGCACAGGGGTGTGCATTGCCAGTTGGGGGAATAGGGATGGTCAACCGGAACATACTCCCCCGCCTTGAGGCACGAGTGCCTCAACCCAATGTCCGCACGCGGACCCTTCAAAACTTTCGCAAGTAATTCGCCTCTGCTCTCCCCAGTGTCGCCATCCGGTCGTTTCCCGTCGTTTCCGCTTACTCCTTCATCATAGTAGCTTATCTGACTCCGCGGTTCGCCAACTTGAACCTCCTTAACGCTTCGACTCCAAATCTCGCTTGTTGGGCTGTGCATTAGGTGCCACTTGTTCTGCCGCCTCAGCGGGATGTGAATCGCGGCAGGTTCTCTGATGGATGTGATCCGCTTCGACAAGGAGAAACAGGTGTGTATCGGATATACACCGACCTGCCACTTCGCCTTCTTTGCTTGTAGCTCAGCTTCCCGAATCCCGGCAGGAACGCGGTTCCGGTCCATCGCGTCGACCGACTTGTGCCGGCAGAGAAGTTTTCCTGCCGCAAACGTTACCTCCACGTCCGTTGCTATCCCGTTTGTGTTCGTTGGTTCCTGGCTATCCGTGTTGTTGGTCACTGTTGCAGTTGACTTCGAATCGTCGACCGGAAGTCGCACGATGAAGCGTCCGTCCTTGTCCCGTGTGAGCACTGTGGCTGTCTGACCAGAAGGAGTAAGCTGCTGCGGCTTCGGAACCTCCTCCTGATCCCCAAAAGTGAGCAATGATGCTTCAAAATCCAAATCGTCGTGAATCCGCGCTTGGGGAAGATTACCATCGGTTCCCCGAAGCGTCTCCGCTGGCACTTCCGCACCATTTCCGTTTCCGGGTTGAGCTTCCGGTTTGTTGTTGTTGTTGTTGTAGGCCGGTTCCTCCTTGGCGTCCCCCGATGACAGCAACCGCTCAGCTTGGTCGAGCATTTCCTCCAAATCCGGCCCTAGCTGATCCTTCATCGTGGCGCGTTGCGTCTCGAGAAACAACTGCATCGCATCTCGGATGTCGCGTTCGTTGTCAATGGGTTTGTTTCCGTCTGTCCGGAAACCCGATTTTGCCGGTTTGTTGGCCGTAACGTATTCCTCAAGGATGTTCATCGCGCTGTAGTAGGACTCGTTGAACTCTTCCCGATAGTCGTGCAGCGCTTCCGGGTTCTCCTCCTCCTCCTCGATGGCCGTCTGCGTTCGCCGGAAGTTTCCAGCAAGCTCCCGGAGAAGGTTGAGCCGATCCTGGGCCTCGCCAACGGTCGCTTTCCGCCCGGCCAGGTTCTCAGCTGCCGCCAACTCCCCTCTCACTCGCACCAGGTTTGCGTTCCGAATTTGGACCAGTTTTTCCATGTCCACCGATTCGCGACAAAAACTATCCGGACTCCGAAGGACCATGTTTTGGTGGACCTTGGACTGGTCCGACGAGGCAGAACCGAGGAGAAAGAAAAAGACACGCCGGATAAAGTAAAACTAAGCTCGCTTTATTTACGTCCGACTTCTTCGTGTGTTTGATTGCGACTTCACTGCTGTCACGGCGCGCGCCGGGAACTGTCAAATGCACAGGGGTGTGCATTGCCAGTTGGGGGAATAGGGATGGTCAACCGGAACATAATCAAAGTATTCAAAATATTCAAAGTATTCAAATTATTCAAAGTATTCAAAGTATTCAAAGTATTCAAAGTATTCAAAGTATTCAAAGTATTCAAAGTATTCAAAGTATTCAAAGTATTCAAAGCATTCAAAGTATTCAAAGTATTCAAAGTATTCAAAGTATTCAAAGTATTCAAAGTATTCAAAGTATTCAAAGTATTCAATGTATTCAAAGTATTCAAAGTATCTAAATATCTAAAGTATTCAAAGTATTCAAAGTATTCAAAGTATTTAAAGTTTTTAAAATATTTAAAGTTTTTGGAGCATTTAAAGTATTTTAAGTATTCAAAGTATTTAAAGTATTTAAAGTATTCGAAGTATTTAAAGTATTTAAAGTATTCGAATTATCTAAAGTATTTAAAGTATTCATAGTATTTAAAGTATTTAAAGTATCTAAATATCTAAAGTATTCAAAGTATTCAAAGTATTCAAAGTATTTAAAGTTTTTAAAATATTTAAAGTATTTGGAGCATTTAAAGTATTTTAAGTATTCAAAGTATTTAAAGTATTTAATGTATTTAAAGTATTTAAAGTATTCGAAGTATTTAAAGTATGTATTCGAATTATCTAAAGTATTTAAAGTATTCAAAGTATTTAAAGTATTAAAAGTATCTAAATATCTAAAGTATTTAAATTATTTAAAATATTTAATGTATTCGAAGTATTTAAAGTATTTAAAGTTTTTATAGTATTTAAAGTATTCAAAGTATTGAAAGTATTCAAAGTTTTCAAATTATTCAAAGTATTCAAAGTATTTAAAGGACTCGAAGTATTAAAAGTATTTAAAGTATTTAAAGTATAAATTTTTAAAGTATTTGGAGCATTTAAAGTATTTAAAGTATTTTAAGTATTCAAAGTATTTAGAGTATTTCAAGTATTTAAAGTATTCGAAGTATTTAAAGTATTTAAAGTATTTAAAGTTTTCAAAGTATTTAAAATATTTAAATTATTTAAAGTATTTAAAGTATTTGAAGTATATAAAGTATTCAAAGTATTTAAAGTATTTAAAGTATTTGTAGTATTTTCAGTATAAAAGGTAATTTAAGTATTTGAAGAATTTGCAGTATTTGAAGTATTTGAAGTATTTGAAGTATTTAAAGTATTTCAAATATTTGAGATATTTTGAGATCAGAGTTTAGAGTATACAAATAAATGTTTTAAATATAAATTACAATTATTTTTTTGACAAACTTCAACATTTTTTTTGCCGGGGCCGATTTTTCGAAAAACGCGGTAAACGCATTGGTGGCCAAAATGCCTCAAAAAGTGACATTTTTGAAAAAATCTTTTTTTACGGGTTAAATCCCATTTAAAATTAAAGGGCGGAGCGCCAGCTCCTGTTACGTCCAATCAAGCTCATATTTGGGATTTAGGCTCAGTATGCCCACCGGAACAAACCCCTGAATGCCCGCCAAAAAGTCATTTTTGTTACATCCTACTTTACATATTTTAAATACTTTAAATACTTGAAATACTTGAAATACTTTAAATACTTTAAATACTTTAAATACTTTAAATACTTTAAATACTTTAAATACTTTAATTACTTTAAATACTTTAAATACTTTAAATACTTTAAATACTTTAAATACTTTAAATACTTTAAATACTTTCAATACTTTAAATACTTTAAATACTTTAATTACTTTAAATACTTTAAATACTTTAAATACTTTAAATACTTTAAATACTTTAAATACTTTAAATACTTTAAATACTTTAAATACCTTAAATACTTTAAATACTTTAAATACTTTAAATACTTTGAATACTTTTAATACTTTCAATACTTTAAATATTTCAAATACTTTAAATTCTTTAAAAACTTTAGGAATTTAAGAATTTAAGAATTTAAGAATTTAAGAATTTAAGAATTTAAGAATTTAAGAATTTAAGAATTTAAGAATTTAAGAATTTAAGAATTTAAGAATTTAAGAATTTAAGAATTTAAGAATTTAAGAATTTAAGAATTTAAGAATTTAAGAATTTAAGAATTTAAGAATTTAAGAATTTAAGAATTTAAGAATTTAAGAATTTAAGAATTTAAGAATTTAAGAATTTAAGAATTTAAGAATTTAAGAATTTAAGAATTTAAGAATTTAAGAATTTAAGAATTTAAGAATTTAAGAATTTAAGAATTTAGAATTTAAGAATTTAAGAATTTAAGAATTTAAGAATTAAGAATTTAAGAATTTAAGAATTTAAGAATTTAAGAATTTAAGAATTTAAGAATTTAAGAATTTAAGAATTTAAGAATTTAAGAATTTAAGAATTTAAGAATTTAAGAATTTAAGAATTTAAGAATTTAAGAATTTAAGAATTTAAGAATTTAAGAATTTAAGAATTTAAGAATTTAAGAATTTAAGAATTTAAGAATTTAAGAATTTAAGAATTTAAGAATTTAAGAATTTAAGAATTTAAGAATTTAAGAATTTAAGAATTTAAGAATTTAAGAATTTAAGAATTTAAGAATTTAAGAATTTAAGAATTTAAGAATTTAAGAATTTAAGAATTTAAGAATTTAAGAATTTAAGAATTTAAGAATTTAAGAATTTAAGAATTTAAGAATTTAAGAATTTAAGAATTTAAGAATTTAAGAATTTAAGAATTTAAGAATTTAAGAATTTAAGAATTTAAGAATTTAAGAATTTAAGAATTTAAGAATTTAAGAATTTAAGAATTTAAGAATTTAAGAATTTAAGAATTTAAGAATTTAAGAATTTAAGAATTTAAGAATTTAAGAATTTAAGAATTTAAGAAATTAAGAATTTAAGAATTTAAGAATTTAAGAATTTAAGAATTTAAGAATTTAAGAATTTAAGAATTTAAGAATTTAAGAATTTAAGAATTTAAGAAGAATTGTGATCTAGTTTTAAGCTTTCTCTATTTCTATCCCCTTTCCCTTGCAATTTTAGTAAGTTTTTTTTCTTATCTTTTTCTTACTTTCGGTAACCCCTTAACTACAAGCAACAATTGTTCCAAAATGGATTATGATGTAACACACAGCTGAAAGGAACTCCAAAACTCTGTTATGTATTTCAAAAGAACTTATTGTATATTGATAATTCACCAATAAAACCGAATTGAATTGAAGAATTTAAGAATTTAAGAATTTAAGAATTTAAGAATTTAAGAATTTAAGAATTTAAGAATTTAAGAATTTAAGAATTTAAGAATTTAAGAATTTAAGAATTTAAGAATTTAAGAATTTAAGAATTTAAGAATTTAAGAATTTAAGAATTTAAGAATTTAAGAATTTAAGAATTTAAGAATTTAAGAATTTAAGAATTTAAGAATTTAAGAATTTAAGAATTTAAGAATTTAAGAATTTAAGAATTTAAGAATTTAAGAATTTAAGAATTTAAGAATTTAAGAATTTAAGAATTTAAGAATTTAAGAATTTAAGAATTTAAGAATTTAAGAATTTAAGAATTTAAGAATTTAAGAATTTAAGAATTTAAGAATTTAAGAATTTAAGAATTTAAGAATTTAAGAATTTAAGAATTTAAGAATTTAAGAATTTAAGAATTTAAGAATTTAAGAATTTAAGAATTTAAGAATTTAAGAATTTAAGAATTTAAGAATTTAAGAATTTAAGAATTTAAGAATTTAAGAATTTAAGAATTTAAGAATTTAAGAATTTAAGAATTTAAGAATTTAAGAATTTAAGAATTTAGACCAGTGTGAAAAAGTGACCAACCACCGGGGGTTCAGTGTAATTTATCTATTAAAAATCAAGCTAAATAAAAATTTGTTTCCAACTTTTCCTCAAAGATTTCTAAAACTCAAAGTGCCGTTTTAAAAGTCAATCGATACGTTGGTTATTTCAATAAATTAGAAAACATTTAAATTTAAAATAATTATCCTAACTTTTGAATAAAATTCAAAACGCATTTGTAATTGAATTTTCAAGAATAGAACCCCTGGTTAAGCATGACCCTCATTTTACTTTTACCTGAATATTTTTAGAAAAATTACAATTGGTTGTAATTTATTATTCCGATAGTATTTTAATATCAAATAAAAACCTTTTGCAGTTGAGGGATAGATTTTTTTGCGGTGGATTATCAAGGGTTAAGTTAAAGCTTTCAAATTCAAACACAAAGGAATGGAAATCTTAAGAAACCGCAGTAGGCGGCTGTTCCGGTGAAAATCGGATTTTGTCCGGTATTCTGACCCCTGTATTCTATGGAATCGAGCATCAAACGGATGCCGGAACAGGTAACTATATTTTAAATTCTGAATTTTGCTCCGTTGAACAAAAGGTTTGAATTTTTTGAGAGTAATCAATCTTGTTTGTTTCAGTTTTGACAGTCCGAATCCAGATCGATGGCCGCTGATGGCCCGGCTCTCCCGTACCGCCTGCCGCGATCCTTCCAGAAGCACCGCCGTTAGCGCTTCTCCCTGAAGCTTCTCGGATGTGGCAGCTGGAAGCCGCGGCAGGGAGAATTCGGCTTCTTGAAAGACTGGACCGCAGACTCGTGGTGGTGACTCTTGCTGCCATTTCCAGTCCGGCTTCTACAGAACCATGTTCCGGATCAACAATGTAGAGGTGAGGATGATCTGTTGAACGGGGTATTTGGTGCTGATTCTAAAATCGGAACACATCTCCGGGCTAGTTGACCGTCAACCTTTTTCTAACCTACGCTTTCCTTTTTCCCGTTTCAGTACCAAAAAAGCTCCGGATGTCAACGTTTTTGAGCAAACGAACGGCTGAGGTGGTCCCGGCAAACATCCCGTGTTTGAAGAACCAGTGTAGCGTTCTACACTGAAATAAAAAAAAAGTACAAAATTCCTTTATTCTAGGAATTTTGCCCCCTTTCCTTATTTAGTAATTTGGCTTCCTTCTTCGCAAGAAGTAACCAAATTCCTAAATTTGACAGCATGCTTTGCCAGCCTGAATTGACTAGTGGCGCCAACTTCATTTGGTTTATTGAACTGCAGAAAAGCTCAAAAAGCTTATTAAGCACGTCGAAGCGACATCTGGTGGTGGAATAATTTTGTGACTGAAAGCTCGTAGAGCGACATCTGATGGCGGTGGAAAGATATTAAATTGCTGTTAATTTATTTTCAAGGCTTTATTTAAATTTTGATGAAATGAAAAACAATCAAAAAAGTACCATTTATTCAAAAAAATTACCTAACTACACATTTAAAATTATAAATACACTTGAATGATGTCCACGACAACCGTTCTCCCTAGTTAGGTACCGGTCAGAACCTGCGTTTCTGACATGACATCGATGTTCACGTTGAAATCGACGGCAGGTTCTAGCGGCCATCCGCCAACGGTCCACTGGTTCTTCAAACACGGGATGTTTGCCGGGACCACCTCAGCCGTTCGTTTGCTCAAAAACGTTGACATCCGGAGCTTTTTTGGTACTGAAACGGGAAAAAGGAAAGCGTAGGTTAGAAAAAGGTTGACGGTCAACTAGCCCGGAGATGTGTTCCGATTTTAGAATCAGCACCAAATACCCCGTTCAACAGATCATCCTCACCTCTACATTGTTGATCCGGAACATGGTTCTGTAGAAGCCGGACTGGAAATGGCAGCAAGAGTCACCACCACGAGTCTGCGGTCCAGTCTTTCAAGAAGCCGAATTCTCCCTGCCGCGGCTTCCAGCTGCCACATCCGAGAAGCTTCAGGAGAAGCGCTAACGGCGGTGCTTCTGGAAGGATCGCGGCAGGCGGTACGGGAGAGCCGGGCCATCAGCGGCCATCGATCTGGATTCGACTGTCAAAACTGAAACAAACAAGATTGATTACTCTCAAAAATTCAAACCTTTGTTCAACGGAGCAAAATTCAGAATTTAAAATATAGTTACCTGTTCCGGCATCCGTTTGATGCTCGATTCCATAGAATACAGGGGTCAGAATACCGGACAAAATCCGATTTTCACGGAACAGCTGCCTACTGCGGTTTCTTAAGATTTCCATTCCTTTGTGTTTGAATTTGAAAGCTTTAACTTAACCCTTGATAATCCACCGCAAAAAAATCTATCCCTCAACTGCAAAAGGTTTTTATTTGATATTAAAATACTATCGGAATAATAAATTACAACCAATTGTAATTTTTCTAAAAATATTCAGGTAAAAGTAAAATGAGGGTCATGCTTAACCAGGGGTTCTATTCTTGAAAATTCAATTACAAATGCGTTTTGAATTTTATTCAAAAGTTAGGATAATTATTTTAAATTTAAATGTTTTCTAATTTATTGAAATAACCAACGTATCGATTGACTTTTAAAACGGCACTTTGAGTTTTAGAAATCTTTGAGGAAAAGTTGGAAACAAATTTTTATTTAGCTTGATTTTTAATAGATAAATTACACTGAACCCCCGGTGGTTGGTCACTTTTTCACACTGGTCTAAATTCTTAAATTCTTAAATTCTTAAATTCTTAAATTCTTAAATTCTTAAATTCTTAAATTCTTAAATTCTTAAATTCTTAAATTCTTAAATTCTTAAATTTAAATTCTTAAATTTAAATTTAAATTCTTAAATTCTTAAATTCTTAAATTCTTAAATTTAAATTTTAAATTTTAAATTCTTAAATTTAAATTTAAATTCTTAAATTTTAAATTCTTAAATTTTAAATTTAAATTTAAATTCTTAAATTTAAATTTTAAATTTAAATTCTTAAATTCTTAAATTCTTAAATTCTTAAATTTTAAATTTTAAATTTTAAATTTTAAATTTAAATTCTTAAATTCTTAAATTTAAATTTAAATTCTTAAATTCTTAAATTTAAATTCTTAAATTTAAATTTTAAATTTTAAATTTTAAATTTAAATTCTTAAATTTAAATTCTTAAATTCTTAAATTCTTAAATTCTTAAATTTAAATTCTTAAATTCTTAAATTTTAAATTCTTAAATTCTTAAATTCTTCAATTCAATTCGGTTTTATTGGTGAATTATCAATATACAATAAGTTCTTTTGAAATACATAACAGAGTTTTGGAGTTCTTTCAGCTGTGTGTTACATCATAATCCATTTTGGAACAATTGTTGCTTGTAGTTAAGGGGTTACTGAAAGTAAGAAAAAGATAAGAAAAAAACTTACTAAAATTGCAAGGGAAAGGATAGAAATAGAGAAAGCTTAAAACTAGATCACAATTCTTCTTAAATTCTTAAATTTTAAATTCTTAAATTTAAATTCTTAAATTTTAAATTCTTAAATTTAAATTCTTAAATTCTTAAATTTAAATTCTTAAATTTAAATTTTTAAATTCTTAAATTTAAATTCTTAAATTTTAAATTCTTAAATTTAAATTCTTAAATTTAAATTTAAATTTAAATTCTTAAATTTAAATTCTTAAATTCTTAAATTTTAAATTCTTAAATTTTAAATTCTTAAATTCTTAAATTTTAAATTTAAATTTAAATTTTAAATTTAAATTCTTAAATTCTTAAATTTTAAATTCTTAAATTCTTAAATTTTAAATTTTAAATTTTAAATTCTTAAATTCTTAAATTCTTAAATTCTTAAATTTTAAATTTAAATTTTAAATTTAAATTTAAATTTAAATTCTTAAATTCTTAAATTTAAATTCTTAAATTTTAAATTTAAATTCTTAAATTTAAATTTAAATTCTTAAATTCTTAAATTTTAAATTTTAAATTCTTAAATTTAAATTTAAATTCTTAAATTCTTAAATTTTTAAATTTAAATTTTAAATTCTTAAATTCTTAAATTTTAAATTCTTAAATTCTTAAATTTTAAATTCTTAAATTCTAAATTTAAATTTTAAATTCTTAAATTTAAATTTTAAATTCTTAAATTCTTAAATTCTTAAATTCTTAAATTTAAATTTTTAAATTCTTAAATTCTTAAATTTTAAATTCTTAAATTCTTAAATTCTTAAATTTAAATTCTTAAATTTAAATTTTAAATTTAAATTTAAATTCTTAAATTTTAAATTCTTAAATTTAAATTTTAAATTTAAATTTAAATTTTAAATTTAAATTCTTAAATTTAAATTCTTAAATTCTTAAATTTAAATTTAAATTCTTAAATTTAAATTCTTAAATTCTTAAATTTAAATTTTTAAATTTAAATTCTTAAATTTTAAATTTTAAATTTTAAATTTAAATTTAAATTTTAAATTTAAATTCTTAAATTTTAAATTCTTAAATTTAAATTCTTAAATTTAAATTTTAAATTTTAAATTTTAAATTTAAATTTTTAAATTTAAATTTAAATTCTTAAATTTAAATTTAAATTCTTAAATTTAAATTCTTAAATTTAAATTCTTAAATTTTAAATTTTAAATTTAAATTTTAAATTCTTAAATTCTTAAATTTAAATTCTTAAATTCTTAAATTTAAATTCTTAAATTCTTAAATTCTTAAATTTTAAATTTTAAATTTTAAATTTTAAATTTTAAATTTAAATTTAAATTTAAATTTTAAATTCTTAAATTCTTAAATTCTTAAATTCTTAAATTCTTAAATTTTAAATTCTTAAATTCTTAAATTTAAATTTAAATTTAAATTTAAATTTAAATTCTTAAATTCTTAAATTCTTAAATTTAAATTTTAAATTCTTAAATTCTTAAATTTAAATTTAAATTCTTAAATTTTAAATTCTTAAATTTAAATTTAAATTTAAATTTAAATTTAAATTTAAATTTTTAAATTTAAATTTTAAATTTAAATTTTAAATTCTTAAATTTAAATTCTTAAATTCTTAAATTTTTAAATTTTAAATTTTTAAATTCTTAAATTCTTAAATTCTTAAATTTTAAATTCTTAAATTTAAATTCTTAAATTCTTAAATTCTTAAATTTTAAATTCTTAAATTCTTAAATTTAAATTCTTAAATTTAAATTTAAATTTTAAATTCTTAAATTTAAATTCTTAAATTTAAATTCTTAAATTCTTAAATTCTTAAATTCTTAAATTTAAATTTTAAATTTAAATTCTTAAATTCTTAAATTTAAATTTAAATTCTTAAATTCTTAAATTTTTAAATTTTAAATTTAAATTCTTAAATTTAAATTTAAATTTAAATTTTTAAATTCTTAAATTCTTAAATTTAAATTTTAAATTCTTAAATTCTTAAATTCTTAAATTTTAAATTCTTAAATTTAAATCTTAAATTTAAATTCTTAAATTTAAATTCTTAAATTCTTAAATTCTTAAATTTAAATTTTAAATTTAAATTTAAATTTTAAATTCTTAAATTTAAATTCTTAAATTTAAATTCTTAAATTTAAATTTAAATTTAAATTTTAAATTTAAATTCTTAAATTTAAATTCTTAAATTTTAAATTCTTAAATTTAAATTTTAAATTCTTAAATTCTTAAATTTAAATTCTTAAATTCTTAAATTTAAATTTTAAATTTTAAATTCTTAAATTCTTAAATTTTAAATTCTTAAATTTTTAAATTCTTAAATTTAAATTCTTAAATTCTTAAATTCTTAAATTCTTAAATTCTTAAATTTTAAATTCTTAAATTTTAAATTTAAATTCTTAAATTTAAATTCTTAAATTTAAATTTTAAATTCTTAAATTTTTAAATTCTTAAATTCTTAAATTTTAAATTTAAATTTTAAATTCTTAAATTCTTAAATTTAAATTTTAAATTTAAATTTAAATTCTTAAATTTTAAATTTTAAATTCTTAAATTTAAATTTAAATTTAAATTTAAATCTTAAATTTAAATTCTTAAATTTAAATTTAAATTCTTAAATTTAAATTCTTAAATTTTAAATTCTTAAATTTTAAATTTAAATTCTTAAATTCTTAAATTTAAATTCTTAAATTTTAAATTTAAATTCTTAAATTCTTAAATTTAAATTTTAAATTCTAAAATTTAAATTTTAAATTCTTAAATTTTAAATTTAAATTCTTAAATTCTTAAATTTTAAATTTTAAATTTTTAAATTCTTAAATTTAAATTTAAATTCTTAAATTCTTAAATTCTTAAATTTAAATTCTTAAATTTAAATTTAAATTCTTAAATTCTTAAATTTAAATTCTTAAATTCTTAAATTTAAATTCTTAAATTTAAATTCTTAAATTTTAAATTCTTAAATTCTTAAATTTAAATTTTAAATTCTTAAATTTAAATTCTTAAATTTAAATTTAAATTTTAAATTTAAATTTAAATTCTTAAATTTTAAATTCTTAAATTTAAATTTTAAATTCTTAAATTCTTAAATTTAAATTCTTAAATTCTTAAATTCTTAAATTTTTTAAATTTAAATTCTTAAATTTAAATTCTTAAATTCTTAAATTCTTAAATTCTTAAATTTAAATTCTTAAATTTAAATTTAAATTCTTAAATTTAAATTTAAATTCTTAAATTCTTAAATTTAAATTCTTAAATTTAAATTTAAATTCTTAAATTTAAATTTAAATTTTAAATTCTTAAATTTAAATTTAAATTTAAATTCTTAAATTTTAAATTTAAATTTAAATTCTTAAATTCTTAAATTCTTAAATTTAAATTCTTAAATTCTTAAATTCTTAAATTTAAATTTAAATTTTAAATTCTTAAATTTAAATTCTTAAATTTTAAATTTAAATTTTAAATTCTTAAATTCTTAAATTTAAATTCTTAAATTTTAAATTCTTAAATTTAAATTTAAATTTAAATTTTAAATTTAAATTTTAAATTCTTAAATTCTTAAATTCTTAAATTCTTAAATTTTAAATTTAAATTCTTAAATTTAAATTTAAATTCTTAAATTTTAAATTTAAATTCTTAAATTCTTAAATTTTAAATTCTTAAATTTAAATTCTTAAATTTAAATTTTAAATTTAAATTCTTAAATTCTTAAATTTAAATTCTTAAATTTTAAATTTAAATTTAAATTCTAAAATTTAAATTCTTAAATTCTTAAATTCTTAAATTTTAAATTTAAATTCTTAAATTTAAATTCTTAAATTTAAATTCTTAAATTTAAATTCTTAAATTCTTAAATTTTAAATTTTAAATTTAAATTTTAAATTCTTAAATTTAAATTTAAATTTAAATTCTTAAATTTAAATTTAAATTCTTAAATTCTTAAATTCTTAAATTTAAATTTAAATTCTTAAATTTAAATTTTAAATTTTAAATTTTAAATTTTAAATTTTTAAATTCTTAAATTTAAATTTAAATTTAAATTCTTAAATTTAAATTTTAAATTTAAATTTTAAATTCTAAATTTAAATTTTAAATTTAAATTCTTAAATTTTAAATTTAAATTCTTAAATTCTTAAATTTTAAATTTAAATTTTAAATTCTTAAATTTAAATTTTAAATTTAAATTTAAATTCTTAAATTTAAATTCTTAAATTTTAAATTTAAATTCTTAAATTCTTAAATTCTTAAATTCTTAAATTCTTAAATTTTAAATTCTAAATTTAAATTTTAAATTCTTAAATTCTTAAATTTTAAATTTTAAATTTAAATTCTTAAATTCTTAAATTTTAAATTTTAAATTCTTAAATTCTTAAATTTTAAATTTAAATTTAAATTCTTAAATTCTTAAATTTAAATTCTTAAATTTTAAATTCTTAAATTCTTAAATTCTTAAATTCTTAAATTCTTAAATTTAAATTTTAAATTTAAATTCTTAAATTTTAAATTCTTAAATTCTTAAATTCTTAAATTTTAAATTTAAATTCTTAAATTTAAATTTTAAATTCTTAAATTTAAATTTTAAATTTTAAATTCTTAAATTCTTAAATTTTAAATTCTTAAATTCTTAAATTTTAAATCTTAAATTCTTAAATTCTTAAATTCTTAAATTCTTAAATTTTAAATTTAAATTTAAATTCTTAAATTCTTAAATTCTTAAATTTTAAATTTTAAATTCTTAAATTTAAATTTAAATTTAAATTCTTAAATTTAAATTTTAAATTTTAAATTTTAAATTTTAAATTTTAAATTTTAAATTCTTAAATTTTAAATTCTTAAATTTAAATTCTTAAATTCTTAAATTTAAATTTAAATTCTTAAATTCTTAAATTTTAAATTTAAATTTTAAATTTAAATTTAAATTTTAAATTCTTAAATTTAAATTTTAAATTTAAATTTTAAATTCTTAAATTCTTAAATTTTAATTCTTAAATTTAAATTCTTAAATTCTTAAATTTAAATTTTAAATTTAAATTTAAATTCTTAAATTCTTAAATTTAAATTCTTAAATTTTAAATTTTAAATTCTTAAATTTAAATTCTTAAATTCTTAAATTCTTAAATTCTTAAATTCTTAAATTTAAATTCTTAAATTTAAATTTAAATTCTTAAATTTTAAATTCTTAAATTCTTAAATTCTTAAATTCTTAAATTTAAATTCTTAAATTCTTAAATTCTTAAATTCTTAAATTCTTAAATTCTTAAATTCTTAAATTTTAAATTCTAAAGTTTTTAAAGAATTTAAAGTATTTGAAATATTTAGTATTGAAAGTATTAAAAGTATTCAAAGTATTTAAAGTATTTAAAGTATTTAAAGTATTTAAGTATTTAAAGTATTTAAAGTATTTTAAAGTATTTAAAGTATTTAAAGTATTTAAAGTATTTAAAGTATTTAAAGTATTTAAAGTAATTAAAGTATTTAAAGTATTTAAAGTATTGAAAGTATTTAAAGTATTTAAAGTATTTAAAGTATTTAAAGTATTTAAAGTATTTAAAGTAATTAAAGTATTTAAAGTATTTAAAGTATTTAAAGTATTTAAAGTATTTAAAGTATTTAAAGTATTTCAAGTATTTCAAGTATTTAAAGTATTTAAAATATGTAAAGTAGGATGTAACAAAAATGACTTTTTGGCGGGCATTCAGGGGTTTGTTCCGGTGGGCATACTGAGCCTAAATCCCAAATATGAGCTTGATTGGACGTAACAGGAGCTGGCGCTCCGCCCTTTAATTTTAAATGGGATTTAACCCGTAAAAAAAGATTTTTTCAAAAATGTCACTTTTTGAGGCATTTTGGCCACCAATGCGTTTACCGCGTTTTTTCGAAAAATCGGCCCCGGCAAAAAAAATGTTGAAGTTTGTCAAAAAAATAATTGTAATTTATATTTAAAACATTTATTTGTATACTCTAAACTCTGATCTCAAAATATCTCAAATATTTGAAATACTTTAAATACTTCAAATACTTCAAATACTTCAAATACTGCAAATTCTTCAAATACTTAAATTACCTTTTATACTGAAAATACTACAAATACTTTAAATACTTTAAATACTTTGAATACTTTATATACTTCAAATACTTTAAATACTTTAAATAATTTAAATATTTTAAATACTTTGAAAACTTTAAATACTTTAAATACTTTAAATACTTCGAATACTTTAAATACTTGAAATACTCTAAATACTTTGAATACTTAAAATACTTTAAATACTTTAAATGCTCCAAATACTTTAAAAATTTATACTTTAAATACTTTAAATACTTTTAATACTTCGAGTCCTTTAAATACTTTGAATACTTTGAATAATTTGAAAACTTTGAATACTTTGAATACTTTGAATACTTTAAATACTATAAAAACTTTAAATACTTTAAATACTTCGAATACATTAAATATTTTAAATAATTTAAATACTTTAGATATTTAGATACTTTTAATACTTTAAATACTTTGAATACTTTAAATACTTTAGATAATTCGAATACATACTTTAAATACTTCGAATACTTTAAATACTTTAAATACATTAAATACTTTAAATACTTTGAATACTTAAAATACTTTAAATGCTCCAAATACTTTAAATATTTTAAAAACTTTAAATACTTTGAATACTTTGAATACTTTGAATACTTTAGATATTTAGATACTTTAAATACTTTAAATACTATGAATACTTTAAATACTTTAGATAATTCGAATACTTTAAATACTTTAAATACTTCGAATACTTTAAATACTTTAAATACTTTGAATACTTAAAATACTTTAAATGCTCCAAAAACTTTAAATATTTTAAAAACTTTAAATACTTTGAATACTTTGAATACTTTGAATACTTTAGATATTTAGATACTTTGAATACTTTGAATACATTGAATACTTTGAATACTTTGAATACTTTGAATACTTTGAATACTTTGAATACTTTGAATACTTTGAATACTTTGAATGCTTTGAATACTTTGAATACTTTGAATACTTTGAATACTTTGAATACTTTGAATACTTTGAATACTTTGAATACTTTGAATACTTTGAATAATTTGAATACTTTGAATATTTTGAATACTTTGAATATTTTGAATACTTTAAATACTTTTAATACTTCGAGTCCTTTAAATACTTTGAATACTTTGAATAATTTGAATACTTTGAATACTTTAAATACTATAAAAACTTTAAATACTTTAAATACTTCGAATACTTTAAATACTTTAAATATTTTAAATAATTTAAATACTTTAGATATTTAGATACTTTAAATACTTTAAATACTTTGAATACTTTAAATACTTTAGATAATTCGAAAACTTTAAATCCTTTAAATACTTCGAATACTTTAAATACTTTAAATACATTAAATACTTTAAATACTTTGAATACTTAAAATACTTTATATGCTCCAAATACTTTAAATATGTTAAAAACTTTAAATACTTTGAATATTTTGAATACTTTAGATATTTAGATACTTTAAATACTTTAAATACTATGAATACTTTAAATACTTTAGATAATTCGAATACTTTAAATACTTTAAATACTTCGAATACTTTAAATACTTTAAATACTTTGAATACTTAAAATACTTTAAATGCTCCAAAAACTTTAAATATTTTAAAAACTTTAAATACTTTGAATACTTTGAATACTTTAGATATTTAGATACTTTAAATACTTTAAATACTTTGAATACTTTAAATACTTTAGATACTTCGAATACTTTAAAAACTTTAAATACTTCGAATACTTTAAATACTTTAAATACTTTAAATACTTTGAATACTTTAAATACTTTAGATACTTCGAATACTTTAAAAACTTTAAATACTTCGAATACTTTAAATACTTTAAATACTTTAAATACTTTGAATACTGAAAATACTTTAAATACTTTGAATACTTAGAATAATTTGAATACTTTGAATACTTTGAATAATTTGAATACTTTGAATACTTTGAATACTTTGAATACTTTGAATACTTTGAATAATTTGAATACTTTGAATATTTTGAATACTTTAAATACTTTAAATACTTTAAATACTTCGATTACTTTAAATACTTTGAATACTTTGAATAATTTGAATACTTTGAATATTTTGAATACTTTGAATACTTCAAATTCTTTAAATGCTTTGAATACTTCTGAATACTTTAAATACTTTAAATACTTTGAATACTTAAAATACTTTAAATACTTTAAATACTTTAAATACTTCAAATACTTTAAATACTTTAAATACGTTTAATACTTTAAATACTTTAAATACTTTAAATACTTTAAATACTTCAAATACTTTAAATACTTTAAATACTTTAAATACTTTAAATACTTTAAATACTTTTAATACTTTAAATACTTTAAATACTTTGAATACTTTGAATACTTTGAATACTTTGAATACTTTTAATACTTTTAATACTTTAAATGTTTTAAATACTTTAAATTCTTAAATACTTTAATTATTTTTAATACATGAAATGTTTTAAAAACTTGAAATACTTTCAATACTTCAGATACATCTTATACTTTAGATTTCAAGCCTTTCTTTTTCTTATATTACATTTTCATAATCTGAAAATATTTTTAAATGAAAAAGTTTTATTCTGTCATTTATGTGGATCGATCATCAGAATCCTGTCGAAACAAGTCAAGCTTGAGCAGCTTCTCTCGAGAACAAAAGAAAAAGGAAAGTTCAGACTGTTAAGCTCTGAATAATGCTTCCGAGTTTCAATATCAGATGGCGCAGTTGCGCAAGAGAAGCTTTGCTGTCAGTTTAAGCTCATTTTTCCAAAGAAGTATCAGAATTCCTAAATTGGGCCAGCAAATTTAGGAATTGGGTGACTTCTCTGGCAGAAGTTGGCAAATTCCTAAATTTTAGGAATTGGATTACTTCTTTTTTTTTTCAGTGTAAGTGCAAGATGCTGTGTAGTATGCGTAGATAATCATCACACATGCTCACTCTCAGACATCTGGTTCTGCGCAAACGGAAAGATTCGTCTGCTCTCAGTCTCAAGGAGCAGATCGTGCCCAACAGTCGACCGACCAGCAGCCAACAACAGTACAGTTCAGAGGGCAGACAATTGAGTGCTCCGTGCGTGCGTTGCGGAAAAGAAGTTTAATTATATCTTTTGCATATTGTGAATACTGTTGACAATTTTTAAGAGATATTTTTATGGGTGCTGATATGAGTTAATCGTGTGTTGTTTCTTAAGAAGGAATTAAGATTTTGACACAGTGATGGCAATGCTTAAAAGAACATTACTATATATTAGTGTTATTGCGACTGCGTTCAGTTTATCTTACGGCCAGAGAATACTTGAAAATCAAAAGGTAATGTCAAGTGCACAAAGTTTGGATATGAAATTAAGCCATTTTTTGTCTTACAGCGATCGTTTACTATCGACTATGACAACAACACTTTTCTGCTGGATGGAAAACCGTTCCAATACGTCAGTGGGTCGTTTCACTATTTCAGAGCGTTGCCAGAATCATGGGAGCAAATTTTGAAAGCAATGAGAGCTGCTGGTTTGAATGCAGTTACTACGTAGATATTAACCGAAACACGCTCTATGGAATGAGAAGTTATTTGCCTTTTTACGGGTTTCAGGTACGTTGAGTGGTCACTTCATAATCCCAAGGAGGGTGTCTATAACTGGGAGGGAATGGGCGATATCGAACGATTTGTACACCTTGCTCAAGTTGAAGATCTGTATGTAATACTTCGCCCGGGACCCTATATTTGCGCTGAACGGGATATGGGTGGATTTCCATATTGGCTTCTGAACAAGTATCCTGGAATTCAGCTGAGGACAAGTGACGTGGGTAAGTGTGCGGCTTAGAATCACCAAATACTACAGGAATGTTCACTTTTCATTCCAACGAAATTTTAAATACCATGCGTCTCCATGCAACATTTTTAAATGCTGGAAACGCATGGTGTTTTAGTTTGTATGAAGTAGATACCTAACCACAAACTACAGAAGTGCTGCATTACAATTTGTGAAATCTTGTTCCAGCTTACCTGCGTGAAGTTCGAACATGGTACGCCGAACTCCTCTCTAGATTGGAGCCATATTTGTACGGCAATGGCGGTCCAATCATAATGGTTCAGGTCGAAAACGAGTACGGATCATTCTACGCGTGTGACCACAAATATATGAAATGGTTGCGGGATGAAACTGGTAGGATGTTCAACTTGTAATACTTATGTGAAAATCTCAAAATGTTGTTACAATCACAGCGAGATACGTACGAGGAAACGCCGTGCTCTTCACTAATAACGGTCCCGGACTTACCACTTGTGGGGGAGTGGACAACGTTATTAGTGGTCTTGATTTTGGCGCTGGCTCAAGTAAGTTTGAGCATATGTTTTGAAACAGAACTTCGATTTTGTAATATCTTCTAGCTGATGAAATCAACGGTTTCTGGAATGAACTGCGTAAGCAACAACCCAAAGGACCTTTGATCAATGCGGAATATTATCCAGGGTGGCTAACGCACTGGCAGGAGCCGGAAATGGCACGTGTGTCAATAGAACCCGTTACAAAATCATTGAGGTGAAGAACTTTCAATGATCTTTCAAAACTAAAAGTGTAACTAATTTCATTTTCAGAGAAATGTTGGCCGCAAAAGTAAACGTCAACATCTACATGTTCTACGGAGGAACAAACTTTGGATTCACGGCAGGTGCAAATGAAGCGGGACCGGGTCGTTTCGTCCCCGACATCACTTCCTACGACTATGATGCTCCTTTGGACGAATCGGGAGATCCAACGCCGAAATATTTCGCCATACGTAAAGTTATATCCGAGTTCTTCCCAATGCCAAACGTACCGATTCCCAGTCCTGGTAAGTACACGAAACCACCCATAGACTACGTGACAATTGTAAAAACTCTCTTTTTTCAGCAAGAAAAATGTCACTACCATCGGTAGTCCTTAAACCGGTTGATAGCTTGTTGAACAAGATGCTGCTAAGTGCAATCGGTTCACCTGCTATTAACGCTCGTGATCCACTGACTTTCGAAGCCATGAATCAATATTCCGGACTTGTTTTGTACGAGGCGGTGCTTCCAACCGGATTGAAAACGGACCCAATCAAACTTACGGTCGAGAACATACACGATAAGGGTTACGTGTATGTAGATACGGTATAAAAGAATGTTTCTTAAAGTGAGCATATTTTTTAAAAAATCTTCAACATTTCAGACTAATGTGGGAACGTTGTCCAGACAAAACGCGATCAATACGCTCCCAATAACATTGGGCATTGGTGAAAAACTCCGAATTTTTGTGGAGAATGAAGGTCGTGTCAACTTCGGAACGCCCAACGACTTTAAGGGAATCGTCGGAGATGTTTTTATCAACACACAAAAGCTACAAAATTGGACCATGATCGGAATACCCTTAGACAATGTTGGAAAAATCCACGAATACATTAATCGAAAAGCCCTGCTCGAAAAACGTTATCCATCCAAACGTATCATACCCAAAATCAGCTCACCTGTCCAACGTGGACCAACGATATTCCAAGGAACCTTCGATATTGCGCGGATTGACATAATGGACACATACCTCGATCCGACCGGGTGGGGCAAGGGAGTTGTGTTCATCAACGGATTCAACCTGGGACGGTACTGGCCACTGACGGGGCCCCAAATTACACTATATGTGCCGAGACACATCCTTCGGAATAACCAGAATGAGATTGTGCTTGTTGAATATCAAACTATTAAAGCTCCATTCATGACGATTGGTTTCAGCAGTTCACCTAAGTTCAATTGAATAAAAATCATACATGTTTTCCATAATATTATTTACATTTTTGTTAATAAAATTTTAACGACTTGTTTTAATGAATATTAAAAAGAACCTCCGAATTGCGTCATACTAAAACATAAAAGTTCAACTTTAAAGAATTTAAAATTAAACTTTCCTTTCAATTGTAAGCACGTAATGGATTTTCTAGAATTTGTTTTCCTTCTTATTTTCTCACTTTCAACATCATATTACAATTCTATGACCCCACTTTAGTCAAATTTGATTGATTTATTGCCTGTTACATTACCAAATTGATTTTCTAATTTTGATTCTTCACCGCCATTATGGCAGCCATCCTGGATTTAGAATTTTTAAATCACTCTAGAGCATTTTGGGGTCGATCGTTTGAGTGTTAAAATGTGCAAGTCTCCAGAAACGACAACAGTCCCGGGCAGCTTTGATTGATGATCGATAGTAGAATAATAATTTTAGTTCTGCACTCGACCGGGAACCGGTTTGCAAACACTTTCGAGCTCTCAAAATCATGGAGATTTATACTCCAATGAGTCCAGGGAATAAAACAGGTTCCCGTCAAGAAGCGACCATTAGGCACTTCCATCAGGCTATGGGGGCACTTCAGATAAGACGAGAACCGTAAATCCACCACGCCTCATTCTGGCCATTGATCTCCAGCTGTTTCGTTTATCGCTCCCAGTATTAACATGCATTGTCTATATAAGCACCATTCCCAAGAAACCTCTTCTTTCAGCTGCCTCGGGCGTTTGCACAACATATTGTTTGTAGCTATTCCTATTACAGACGAGTTTTGGCTGCGGACCAGTGAAGTTGAACAAAAGTTGAATTTGCCGGGTAATGCTTAGGCTAGAGAACTTAGAACTACTGATTTTCCGTTGGCATTGTATTTGCAGTTAAGGCGTTAAAACAAAATGATCAATTGATCATCGTTTGATTGATGGATCGAACAACGCGAATATAGTGTTTGAATAGAAAATGTGTGTATAGAACCGTACTCCTGTCTCCAAGCAAAGGAACAAGTGAAATTAGCTTTGGAGCATCCATCACATACTTTAGTTTAAAAATAGCATTTGAAGCGTGTACACATAAACGGATTTTTGTCCAGGCTGAGCCAAAGTGTTTAATGTTGATCCCGAAATATCAGCGAACAGATTAAGAAGCGTGATTTAGTGAGGAGTAAAATTAGATTCGATGATATTGAATTTAAAAGTATAGGGAATAAGTGAATATGTCCATCTTTCTCATTAAACATTTATCATCATTTAAAAAGGACCTGTATTCAATTCCATCGATAATCCATCCAAATTAATCAGCATGTTCCGAAAGTGTTCAACTTTCAGGTTTTTGTGCAATTTCAAGTGCGCCTCAATTTACAGCAATCCAATATATAATTTACACGCTACATACGCTCGATAATAAACTAATTGCAAAAATGAATATCAACAATTAAAAATTAATTTTTAACATTTCATGTCAATTCCAAATGAAATTGAATGGGCATTAGAGTGTAACAAAAATGACTTTTTGGCGGGCATTCAAGGGTTTGTTCCGGTGGGCATACTAAGCCTAAATCCAAAATATGAGCTTGATCGGACGTAACAGGAGCTGGGGCTCCGCCTTTCAATTTTAAATGGGATTTAACCCGTGAATTTTTTTTTTTCAAGAATGTCACTTTTTGAGGCTTTTTGGCCACTGTTGCGTTTATTTCAAAAAATTGGTCCCAGCAAAAAAGATATGCGTCGCGCCTAGCGACGCCGTTTGATTTTGCCGGGGCCGATTTTTCGAAAAAATGCCAAACTTTGAAGGTCTGTACCGAGCTCCAGGGTGCTCCAAATCTCAATGTTAGGTATACCAAAAGATGCGCAAGGATCTGGCCTACACGCCAATGATGTTGAAAATAAACGCTTCAGTAACCAAAATGCCTCAAAAACTGACATGTTTGAAAAAAATATTTTTATTAGGGGTTCAATCCCATTTAAAATTGAAGGGCGGAGCGCCAGCTCCTGTTACGTCCAATCAAGCTCATATTTTGGATTTGGGCTTAGTATGCCCACCGGAACAAACCCTTGAATGCCCGCAAAAAAGTCATTTTTGTTACATCCTACACAGCAAAGAATCCGATGGTAAAATCGCATGCAAAAGCATGCACATCACCTTTGTCAAAATAAACACTTATTATTACACACTGCATGTACAATTTTTGCAAACACAAAAAAAAGTTGCAACCGACGGGATTCAAACCCAGCACCAACAGTAAGGACTGGCGCCTTAGCCCACTCGGCCATCAGACAGATGAAAAACTGAAAGGATAAACGCATATATGAGCTTGACATTTCGGTCAAGTAGGTTTCCCATACTGATGGGCTACATATTTCAGGGTGTAAAATCACATAAAATTGCATAAAGTAATGCAATATTTATTTTACACCCAGGCCTTTTACACGCAGCTGGATTACTACTTTTTTAGCTGTGTAATGGGCATGCTCTGAAAAAATATTTGATTAACATAATGGCCATTATTGAACTGTATATTTGACATAAGCGGCTTTGAACAAAAAAAAGAAGACATCTCGGTTGAGTTTTCAAAAAGCCGTAAGAGCCACTGTGACCTCTGACACTAATTTTCGTTTTTCTCGAAAATGAAACAAAATTTAATTTATTTCAAGTATGGAGCACTTGAAGGACGTGTAGATGAACAATTTCGAGCATTTTTGATATTAGTTTTTCGTAAGTAGGTCGAATACCGATGCAGGACTTTGTTTACCAATGGCACTTACGGCTTTTTGAAAACTAATCCGAGACATTCACTTTTATAATCGGTAGGTTGAAAATAAGGACATCTACCCGAACTCAGCGCCATTTTTTTGTTTGTTTTATCACTTCGCATTTCAAAGAAAGGCTACTAATTGAATTTTTAGATGAACAGTTTGCCTAACACTTGGTTTTTTTTATTTTCATGAATTGGGTCCTAAAATGAAGCTTAGATTGCTGATATTATTGTTCACAGCGATAAAGCTTATTTTTCTGAGTACAATGACCCTTTGTACGACCATAAAGAGCTTAAAATGGTTTTTTAAATCAATTTTGAAAAATTAACCTCGCGGTCCTTCTTGACAGAAAAGGTCGTTCCAAGGGGACCATAGTTGATCCATCGAAAAAAATGTTGTCTTGTCAAAAAAAAATTGCATTAAAATGAAAAAAGTGATCAGAAATGGTTTTTAATCGTGTTTTTTACCGTTGTACATAAAAATTGGCATAGGGCTTTAGTACCCAATTGAATGATTTTTTCGATATGCCAGCATCCGAAGCAAAGAGATGTGTAACCTCGTGTGTAACAGTTTTTTTTTATACCAGATTTCCAAGGAAATTTCACATTAACATTTTAGGAAGCCCAACCTTAGTGGTATAGATGTTTGTAGGGAGATTTTGGACTGGGAGGTAGGTATAAACCTAGGACTAAATAAAACGCAAAAAACATGTGGTTAGAGGAAGTTATCAATATCGAACGAGGAAACATGACCCGCGAAAAAAGTCCAAAAAAAAGCATGCAATTAGAATTGCCTCACCAAATTATCACTCCATTGCATGGCACTTTAGAGGAACTTTTGGGAAACTGGACCAACTCACCAATAAACCCAAGGAAAACAGCATGATACAAAGCCTCATCACTTTCTTCTGTTTTTATTGCGGAAAAGCCAAGATGACTTTTGAGGATAGGACATGATATTTTTTCTTGTACAAATTATTCATCACAGCAAATTTATTTTTAATCGTCGCCATCTTTCTTTTTCAAACAGATCATGTTGCAGATTTGCCGTTTGATACTGCTAGCGGCAGTGTTCAGTTCGGTGGTAATAGCTGAACAAAAAGATGTCGTTTCGGTACCAACAGTGAGTATATTCTGCTCTATAACAAAACTGAATCATGAGCACCTTCAACTGGAGGTCATTCGCTGCCCCGGTTTAGCATTGGTTTTGCAAAATATTTGGAATATTTTTGGTTGGTCAATGAACCTAATCAAACTGTAACCTAAATTCGTCTCGCAGTTGAATTAAAACAATTTAATTGTTGCAGCTATGGTGAAATTGTAATGTTGGTTGCTCTGTATGTTTTTTGTCCACTGAGTAGTATCAAGGACAGCGTCAACTACACAGCATAAAACCCGATAGTAAAATCGCATGCAAAAGCATACACATCACACGCTGCATGTACAATTTTCGTATCGCATGCAAAAGCATACACATCACACACTGCATGTACAATTTTCGTAAACACAAAAAAAGTTGCAACCGACGGGATTCAAACAAAGCACCATTATGTAAGGTATGCACTTCGGAAGAAACTGGTCAAGAAAAATTTCAAATGGGCAGCAGCGGTACTGAGAGCAAGCCAGAGAGGGTGAAGAAAAGCCCCAATAAAACGTTTCATCTCAGTTCGCTTTGGAACGTGGAATCGAACAGACGTCCAAACAATCAGTTCTTCAGAACGCGTTTTTGTTCGCGCCGGCTATTGTCCTGCACAATAGGCCAATCCACAAAAGCTTTACAGTGGTAGGAAGTTCACCCTAGTAAAAAAATGAACGCTACCGGAAAAAAGTGTACGCTACAGTTTGATTTCGGAGCTAATGCACCGATGCCAACGGCCAGAGACGCGGTCAGCTTCTTCAAGACCCAGCTGAAGCTCAGAGAAAACGAGGTCCATTCGATCTACCGAGATCCAGAAGCAAGCGTGTTGTTCGTCAAGTTCAAGGACGACCATTTCCTGGACCACGTGTTACACGAGGTCGGCGACCATGTGGAGTTCACCTATCCAGACGGAAGAAAGACGAAAGTAGCGGTCACTGTTGCCGGCGGGGTGCTCAGATATGTGCGCCTGTTTAATCTGCCGCCCGAGGTCACGGATACGGAAATCGTTAAGGCGCTGCAAAAGTACGGTACAGTACGGCAAGTTGTCCGGGAAAATTTCCGGCCGACTTTGGGTTCAACGTATACCCGGAATCCGAGGCGCGCACATTGAGGTTAAGTCCGATATTCCTGCCGCCATGTTTGTTGACACTGCAAAGCCAGAGTGTTCTACGAAGGGCTTAAAAATAAGTGCTTTGTGTGCAAACAGGAAGGGCACGTCAAGGCAGACTGCCCAAACAAAAGCTCCGTTCAGGGAAGGCTGGCTCCCAGCGGTGGCACTGGTTCGCAGTCGTACGCAAGTGCTGTCAAAGACGGCAGCGTGCAAGAGACGGACGACTCCATGGACGAAGATGACGCCGGCAGCGGCGACAACGCAGCGGAACGCGATGACGCAGCGGAACACGATGACGCAGCGGAACGCGATGAAGCAGTCATGGAAAACATGATTTCCTGCCTCAGGGAGGCGCCGAAGACAACAGGCTCAATCCCGTCGATTTCGATCGGGATATCAGCCCTACCAGCCCACCGTTCGATCCGGTTTCGCTGAATCCAGCCAATCCAGCCCGACCCAAGTCTGAAGAAGTGTCTGGCAAGTCGGGCAGGAAAGGTCGCTCCTTGACCAAACAGCCTGGCCAACCACGGACGCCGAAAGAGCCCCGTGACCCGCTCAAGGAGCTCTCTAATTCCGATCGAGAACCGAAACGTTCAAGATCAAGGTCACGATTGAAGAAGTAAACTAACACTCTAACACTAACACTAACACAACGATTAATTACACACAAAAAGTAGCAACGATTAACATTAACTCCATCCAGGTTAAAGCGAAACTTGGTTTACTTAAGGAGTTTGTTGTACAGAATGATTTAGACATCGTCCTTCTTCAAGAAGTAGCCTTCCTAAATTTTAGCTTTATTCCGACACATGTTGCCATCACGAATCTGGGGAGCACACACGGCGTTGCAATACTCGTCAGAAAAAACTTAAAATTTAATAACGTGGTTTGCGATTTAGAGGGTCGAATCGTGTCCGTTGTCATCAATGGTACCAACTACATTAACGTGTACGGTCACTCGGGTTCTCAGCGCAAGAGAGAGAGGAGCTTTTTCGGAAAAAATCATTCTTCATCTGAACAAAACCAGCGCCCCAAATGTAGTGATTGGGGGCGATTTCAATTGCTGGCTTGATTCTTCAGACAGCAAGGGAAAGGCAAACACTTTTTCACCAGAATTAAATTCATTAATTACTAATATGGGTTTAAAAGATCTTGAATACGTTCTAAAGGGGAGCGCAAAAAGTTACTCCTTTTTAAGAGGAAATTCTGCATCAAGATTGGACAGATTTTATATAAACTCTGAGTTAGTTGCCAAAATTCATTCTTTCCAAACCGTTGATTTAGCTTTTTCCGATCACTGTGCTAAAATGTACAAAATTAACGTTGACCGAAACGATCTGGGACAGACCAATGGGAAAGGAATGTGGAAAATTAATAGTAGCTTCCTCAATAACGATGAAATAGAGAACGAATACTGTTTCTTTTACGAAAATCTCAAAAAAGTTAGGAGTTATACTGAAAATTTTCCATTTTGGTGGTGTTGCTACTTAAAATCAAAAACAAAAAACTTCTACAAATCCAAAAGTATAAATTTTAATCAAGAATTAAACAGACGGAAATCTTTCTTATATCAAGCCCTTGCTGAATTATCCCAAAGTCAAGATAATAGGGAAACAAATAATGACGAACTACAATTTGTAAAATCTAAACTTCTTGAAATAGAAACGGAAAAGCTGCAGCACTATGAATCGAAGCTTACAGGTAGTAACTTGGTTGAAGGAGAAAGGCTAAGCCTTTTTCAGCTGATTTCGCAGCAAAAACGTCAAAGGAATTCCCTTATCGAATTGAAAAAGAAAGTGGGAGGTGACTTCGTCAGTAAGGAAATTCGAAACATTATTTTTGACCATTATTCAAATACGTTTAAAAGAAAAACCTTGATCCTAACGATGCAACCTTACTCGAAAATGTAACGAAAGCGCTGTCTAACGAACAAAAAATTAAACTTTGTGAACCTATTACTGACGACGAACTTTTACTGTTATTAATAACTCTGCTAAAAGAAAAGTCCTGGTCCTGATGGGCTAACTTATGAATTTTACAAGAAACATTTCGATTTGTTAAAAGATGATTTACTAAAATTATTTAATGATTTCCTGATCGGAGGAGTTAGACCTCCTTCTGAATTTTCAGAAGGTCTTGTCACTCTTATTCCAAAAACTGGGGACAGTCAAGACCTGAACAATAGCAGGCCGATCAGTTTACTTAACTGCGACCACAAGATTTTGACAAAAATCTTAGCTATGAGGATTCAGGCTTTCCTAGGAGGAATTGTTGAGGAAGGTCAAACTGCGTGCATTAATAATGGCTCATGGCCTATCTACAATCACTTAGCTTAGAACATCTAAGTAAAGTAGTTACTAAGGAAAGTACGCAACTTACGGCCGTCATCCACAATCAACTTAGAAATTTTGCTGGGCTGATATACGTTGCTATGCAGTTGTTTGTTTACCTTTGATATTGAAACGTCAACTTACCGTAGATTTTGAAATTTTTCAAACCATACGTCAGTTTCTAATTTGATTACTTTTCCATTGTAGAAGCTCGGCTTCATTTCCATTGATTCAAATTCCTAAGCTAAGTGAAATTTTCTAAGCTAAGTGATTGTAGATAGGCCATCATGTATTTACAATTTAGATAACATAAGAAATATTCTAGTCAAAGCTAACAAGTCTAAAAAATTCAAGCTTGCTTTACTCAGCATTGATATGGCTAAGGCGTTTGATTCGGTAGATCATCATTTACTTTGGAAAATTCTTGAAAAGTTTAATTTTCCAGATCTCTTTGTTAATCTTATCAAAAACATTTACGAAAAATCAACATCTAAAATTATGTTTAATGGATTTACGACGAATTCAGTAAAAATTGAATGCTCTGTTAGACAAGGGTGCCCTTTATCGATGATTTTATTCATTTTATACTTAGAACCTTTGATAAGACAAATTTATAAGATGTTAACCGGTCTCTTTATATCAAATAAATTTATAAAAGTTCTCGCTTTCGCAGACGATGTTTTGATAGTTATAAGAAGTGATGAGGAGTTTGATGCATTAATGAAAATTTTGCTTGATTATGGGAAAATTTCTGGAATCGTATTGAATAAAAACAAGTCTTCCTTTTTAAGGGTCAATGGTTGCAAGATTGGCCCTCAGTTGATCCCAGAAAAACAAAATCTAAAGATATTAGGAATGATTATAACTACTAATTGGAATGAAATGATTAATCTTAACTATAACAAAATAATACAGTCTATTAAAAGTTTACTGATCATCAACGGGAAACGATTCTTGGATATCTTTCAAAAAATTTGGTTGCTGAATACCTTTATATATTCAAAACTTTGGTATATTGGTCAAATTTTGCCCCCATCAAACAAGCATTTAGCAGAAATAAGAATTTGTACATTTAAATTTCTTTGGAAATCTCAGTTTTTTAAAATTGCCCGTGAACAGCTGTATCTTCCGATTGAAAAGGAGGCGTTGGATTAATGGATCCAGAAATGAAAATTAAGTCTCTATTTATCAAACTAGTTCTTTACGGTCATAAAAATTCTCCCCAACAAGATGATCATTTTATGATGAATAATGATAATCTGAAACTTAGCCGTAATACTACGGAGTGGCTACAAAAAGCAAAAGAATTGAAAAAATTTGATTTATTAAACACAAGCAAGCTTATTTACATGTGCCTCTTGCAAGAGAAGACAATTATTTTGAAAATAGAGCAAAAATTTCCTCATTTAGACTGGGAAACTATTTGGGCAAACTTTAAAAATAATTTTATTTCAAGTGAAGCAAAAGAAACTCTTTATTTTGTTTTTAATGATGTTGTAGCGAATAGAGATAAAATGTTTAATTGTTGTGTGCAAAACATCGAAAACGCACTATGTGAAATATGTGGAAAGAGAGATACAAATTTTCATAGGATTAAGGATTGTGAAAAATCAGACATAATCTGGAATTGGGTAGAAGAGGTAGTTAAAAACAAATTGAATTTTCAATTACAACCGACAAAAATTTTCTCAACGAAAATTTTAGAAAAGGATTACAAAAGTAAGGCAGCACTTTTTGTAGTAGCAGAAGCAATCCATTATCAGATGAGACACTATGAAAATCCATCCCTTTTTTTGCTTTCAACAAAGGTTAAGAGTTCTTAGATGGAATAATAGGACAGCTTTTAAAAATACTTTTCAAAATTGTATTAACTTTTTTTAACTGGTAGTTTATTTAGTATATACAATATTTGTTAATTGTATTCTCTATCAAAAGCAAAAACCAATATTTGTTAATTGTATTCTCTATCAAAAGCAAAAACCGTAAATAAAGAAAAAAAAAAAAAAAAAAATCTCTTTTGTTCTGCCGTTCGTAAAGCTGTTTCTTGACCCCTTTCTTTTGAATAGCATACCGGCCTTTAGTGAGGACTGGCGCCTTAGCCCGCTCGGCCATCAGACCGATGAAGAATGGAAAGGATAAACGCATATATGAGCTTGACATTTCGGTCAAGTAGGTTTCCCATACTGATGGACTACATATTTCAGGGTGTAATCTATTTCTATATATATAAAAAATTTCGACGGTTTTGTTCGAACGCGAATCAATTCAACACGGAACGTCGGATCGAGGTGCTTTTTGTTGCATTGGGTTCGTATAAGTCCACGGAAGGTTCATACGCCAAAAAGTTACAACTTTGGCCACTCTGGAACCGATTTCAGAAATTCTGCAGATTGTATGGGAAAAGTTACGTAAAGTCAAATTTTGATCACAGGAGGCTGAATAAGCAAAAAAATTAAAAACGTCAACAAACGAAAAAAGGCAGAACGAAGTTTGTCGGGTAAGGCTTGTATTACATAAAATTTCATAAAATAATGCAAAATTTATTTTACACCCAGGCCTTTCACACGCAGCTGGATTACTACATTTTTAGCAGTGGGTGACTTTTAAAACACACATTTTTGTGTTTTAAAAACTATACGAGAACTATCGATATAATTTTGGATTCATCCCCTAAAGTTTTGTACACAGAATTATTTACAACAAAGTTTGACTATTTTTACAATCGTATTGTTGCAGGATTGGGTCCGTAAGATCGACAATTTTGGAATAGTAAGACAGTAAGACAAAACTTCCTTTGTTGCTGTGTACCCTTAAAAACTTAGAATTTATAAATCAATCTACAAATTTTGTTGTTTTGTATCTGTTCTAAACGAAACCTTTAATAACATTTAATAACATACATTTTTCGCTGCCTACCCAGCTTCAGAGTGCTCAAAACTTCAATTTTATACAAATATGGTATACCTAAACTTGCGCAAGGATCTGGCCTACACGCCAGTGATGTTGAAAATAAACGCATGCTTGGCCAAAATGCCAAAAAAATCATTTTTGTAAAAGTGTCCTTGTGCGGGTTGAAAAAAATTTACTTTGAATAACTATATATTTCAATCAATAAAAAAAAGTTTCAAGTTTTGACAAAGTTTCTTAATTTAATTTAAAAAAAAAATAACAACTCTCCACTCTTCGCTCCCGCAGCGATCCTTCAGCATCGACTACGAGCGGGACACATTCCTGCTGGACGGAGAGCCTTTTCGGTTCATCTCGGGATCGTTTCACTACTTCCGCGCCCTGCCCGGCTCGTGGCGCCACATTCTCCGCGCAATGAGGGCCGCCGGATTGAACGCCGTCATGACGTGAGGGGTTTCGGGATAATGTTTGGACAATATTCACAACGGAAGATTTTTCCAGCTACATCGAGTGGAGTACACACGAACCAACCGAGGGAGACTATAGATGGAACGAAATTGCAGATCTCGAGCAGTTTATCCGGATTGCGGAAGAGGAAAACCTTTACGTGATACTGCGCCCGGGACCGTACATCTGCGCGGAGCGTGACATGGGCGGATTTCCGTATTGGCTTTTGACTAAGTTCCCGAATATCAAGCTGCGAACACAAGACTCAGGTATTAAACATGATTAATTTGAATGCAACGCTCTATTAAATAATTTGATAACTTCCGGGCAGATTATATGAGAGAAGTCCAGAAGTGGTACAGCGTGCTGATGCCTCGAATTCAAAAGTACTTGTACGGACGAGGAGGTCCAGTTATAATGGTGTCCATTGAGAATGAGTACGGATCGTTCTCGGCGTGTGATAAAACGTACTTGAAGTTCCTCAAGAATATGACAGGTGATTGCATAGTATGAGTGTCAAATATTTTTAAAAATAAATACGTTTTCAACGTTCTCAGAATCCTACATACAAAAAGATGCTGTTCTTTTCACGAACGATGGTCCGGAACAGTTGAACTGCGGTAGAATTCCTGGCATTCTTGCAACTTTGGACTTTGGGTCGAGTATGTTCTAAGATTATTTTCTAAACATTTGACGCAATCATGTTAAATACTTTCAGCTGGAAGTCCCGAGCGCTACTGGCAGAAATTGCGCAAAGTACAGCCCAAAGGTCCGCTGGTCAACGCAGAGTTTTACCCGGGTTGGCTGACGCACTGGATGGAACCGATGGCTCGTACCGCAACGGGCCCCGTCGTAGACACGCTTCGTCTGATGCTGAACCAAGGAGCGAACGTAAACTTTTACATGTTTTTCGGGGGAACTAATTTCGCATTCACTGCCGGAGCCAATGATGGAGGCCCGGGCAAGTTCAACACGGACATAACTTCGTACGATTACGATGCGCCGTTGGACGAGGCTGGCGACCCAACACCAAAGTATTTTGCCCTTCGCGACGTTATTCTGGAGTATATGCCAGATCCTGGAGTTCCCGTGCCACAAAAACTCCCGAAAATGAAGTTACCACCGGTGACACTGACCCAATACGGGTTCCTAACGTCCAACGAAGCCCGCCAAGCACTGGCGAAATATATTTTCACCAACGATCGTACGCTGAGCTTTGAGGCGTTGAATCAACATTCAGGATTTGTGCTTTATGAAGCGGACATTCCACAACATTTACACCGCGATCCTCAAGCACTTAAAGTTACGAATCTTCGGGATCGCGCCTACGTACACGTTGACAATGTAAGTAAACATCCTCTGCTTCTTGGCCTTATTTTCTGAGAGTTTTTTCTAACCTTACAGCAATTCATTGGAGTCCTGTCGAGGGAGAATGCAATCGACACGCTACCAATAAGTTTGGGTCAGGGCAAACAGCTTCAACTTTTAGTGGAGAATCAAGGTCGCATCAATTATGGAATAGCGAACGATTTCAAGGGAATCTTGGGTCCCGTAACGCTAGATGGCAACGAGTTGCTCAACTGGACCATGACCGGATTTCCGTTGGACGATTATTCACTTCTTAGCAACTATTTAAACCAGTTCAGTGGATATGACTCAGAACAGGCCAGGCAGGCTTCGGTGAGAATTTTCCGAGGCCACTTTACAATTACAAATGAAGGAATCCACGACACTTATCTCGATCCATCCGGGTGGGGCAAGGGTTTGGCCATCATCAACGGGTTCAACTTGGGAAGATACTGGCCGCTGGCTGGACCGCAAGTGACTTTGTACGTGCCAAGACATATCCTGATGCAAGGAAAGAACGAGCTAGTTGTAATCGAATACCAGAAAGATGTTCGCGGGGAGGCCGTCATCGGATTTACTGACACTCCGAACTTGGATGGGCCTTAGAGGCACGATTATTTTAATATTTATTTGGAACATTAAACAGTTTTCAGTCTTACATCACAAACGGTTTCACTCTGAAGTACTTAAACCCTAGATAAGCGCTGCTCAATAGAACGCTTCCTATCAAAAGAAATTTCATGGGACACTTGCTGGGAGCAGCAGACACCCGTTGAATGGCCTTTGTTTCGTTCTGCGGAGATCGTCCTTGGAGCAACATCTCCACCGAGTGTTGCAGTTCGATGGTGCCGCGTGTCAGTTTCTCGCACACATTCACCAAGACCTCCGAGGCATACTTGGTGTCGTCTATCTGGACATTGTTCACATGATGGGTCTGTATTTTGACCTTGGTCAGAACCAGCAGCGCCTTAAGGTTGTCCAGCTGGCTTGAAATGTTGACCAGCACGTCACCGACGTATTCCCCGGTATTGAGAGTTTTCAACTCCCTACACCAGTGTTATTCCAAAATCAAAATTCGAGAAAGAATTCAACCATTTCAGAGAAAAATGTCTCAAGTCAACCCTTGATTTCTTAGCAGAGTGTAGACATTTTTCTCTGAATCGGCTATAGCAACTTACCCATCGTAATTCTCCATTTGATTCGGAAGGCTCGAGATCTCGACAAGGACTTCTTCCCGAACCTTTTTGTTTTTCATTCCCAGAAGACTGAGATCCTCGTCGCACAGCGCGGACAGATGTTCGTATTTGATGCCATATTTCCTAAAATTAGAAAATACGTTTACACTCAAACCTTGATAGTTGACACCAACTGTTCTCAAACGAACGGGGTCACTTTTTAGTTTGACACCTCTTTTACACGGAGTTCACACACACCACCAAACGTTAGTTTCGATAGTGTGCGTGAGCGCCGTGTAAAAAGTGACAGTTCGTCACTTTTTAGTTTGATTTTGTCAAACGAAAAAGTGACCAACCACCGGGGGTTGAGTGTATAACATATTTATCCAGGTTTAAGCGAAGATGGTGTTTGAATGGTGAACGTCCGAAATGTCAATGCCATGGCATGACAGCCTCATTTGTTTTCTAATGTTGGTACAATTGTGCGATTTTGACATTTCGGATGTTCGCCATTCGAACGCCATCTTCGCTTAAAAAGCTGGATACAGACAATACTGCCATTTCAGAGAAAAATGTCTCAAGTCAACCCTTGATTTCTTAGCAGAGTGCGGGCATTTTTCCCTGAATCGGCTATATTTTAAGATCTGATCAAACTTACCTGAGCTCTTCGGTCAGATTTTCCGCTTCGCCGCCAATGCTGGACAAAAGGGCAGCGATTGGGTCGAAGAAATCCGCTGCCCCAATGAATTCGTCCTCGTCACCGGGTTCTTTCTTGTCGTCCAGAACACTGTACGCTTCGTTCATTTTTGCTGTTGACTCAATCGAATAATTGTTTAAAATGTTTCAATCTTTCGTAGAATCACCTTTTAGAATTAAATTTTGCTCTCACAACCGTCGCGGTTTTATTTCGAATAAAAACAAAATTTGTTTTGTTGGCAAACAATCTTTCGATGTTTTCAGAACACGAATATTTTGTTCGCCTGACATCTGTTAAAAATGTTACCCTCTTGCTACTCGCTGAACAAAACAGCATGAAATACACTGTAACTGAAAATCGCACTTTGCTGAGTTCGTTTTCGCACTTTTTCATACGATTTTTTCAGTTCGACTGCGATAACACAAAAAAGTGTAATCGTAGTTGAACTGAAAAAATCGTATGAAAAAGTGCGAAAACGAACTCAGCAAAGTGCGATTTTCAGTTACAGTGTAGAGTGCAAGAATATTTACTTATCACAGTACAACACAAATTTGCGCAGTCATGTCGAAGTTGTGTGGAAGCATGAAATTGGGTCTTAAATTAATGGTACGTTCGTTTGAAGAGCCGGTGCGGCACTGAGTGCCTCACTCGTCGGTGCCAGTTTTGGTTCAATCGAACGTCATTTGTGAGTGTGCGTGGAACTCGCATGAAACTGAAAAAATATCGAGTGCAGCACTAGAGTTATATACGGGCGCATGTATTGCGTGTACATACACCCTTACCAAAAATCATGATTTTTTGAGTTCCAAATCCCACTTTTCATACGAATTTTTCAGTTCAACCCTTATAACCATTTTTATGGTTGTAGTACCTGAACTCAAAAAATCGTATGAAAAGTGGGATTTGGAACTCAAAAAATCATGATTTTTGGTAAGGGTGTACACGAAGAAGATTGAGGTTAAATTTTGTACCGGCCAGCAAAACAAATGGCGTGCTAGTGTGCGTGAGATCGGGCTTAGATAACTCTCTAGAGTTTCAGTTCGAAGATGGCGGCGAAACTCGTGCGGAACTAGCACGGGTTTCTTCAAAGAAACACTTTTACAGCTCTGAGTGCGGCACTCAGTGTGGAACTAGCCATCAAACGAACGTACCATAAGCCTAAATTCGTAATATATTCGTATCATGTGTCTTAAATAAAGCCTAAATTAGTAATATTTATTATTGAACACAAAGATACAGCTATTTTTTTCTGAGTACAATGATCCTTTTGGTACGTTCGTTTGATGGCTAGTTAAACACTTAGTGCCGCACTCAGAGCTGTCAAAGTGTTTCTTTGAAGAAACTCGTGTTTCTCTTTCACCGCCGTCTTGGAATTGAAACTCTAGTGCCGCACTCGATATTTTTTTCAGTATCATGCGAGTTCCACGCACACTGACAAATGACGTTCAATTGAACCAAAACTGATACAGACGAGTGCGGCACTCAGCGCCGCACCGACTCTTCAAACGAACGTACCATTTGTATGACATCAGAGGATTTAAAATGGATTTTGAAATCAAGTTTGAAAAAATAATTTCGTGGCCCTTCTTGACGGCTCGTTCAAAGGGACCATAGTTGTCTGTGACTTTATGGTCGAATGGATTAAAATAAAGTTATTTTGTATTTAAATATTTGTGTAATGGCCCAAAATCAAACAAGTGAGTCGTTCCATTGTACAGTATAGTTTACTACTGAATTTATTCCATATGTTGGGTAACCTTACGCGAGCGTGTACACAAGTCATCGCAAGCCAAACTTCACAAAAATTAGACTGCGGAATCATCAGTGCAAAAGATCGGTTCTAGTTTTATTCGTAAAAACCCAGGAAAAATGTCTGCCGCCGTCGAGCCAGCCCGAGAGAAAGCCCTCCAGGACTACCGGAAGAAGCTGCTGGAGCACAAGGAAGTGGAATCCCGACTGAAAGAGTGTAAGTTTAGGGCGATTTTTGCTTGCGACGTTTGACCATCCAAGATGGAGGTTATGGCTGGCAATCAAAATCGACTTGTCATCGTCTTTGTTGTAAATATTTTGTTTTTATTTTTCAGTGCGAGAATCCCTGAAGGAACTGACCAAGCAGTTCGACAAGTCTGAGAATGACCTGAAGGCGCTCCAGAGCGTTGGTCAGATTGTAGGCGAGGTGCTGAAGCAGCTGACTGAGGACAAGTTCATCGTTAAGGCAACGAACGGTCCGCGCTATGTTGTCGGATGTCGTCGCCAGCTGGACAAGACCAAGCTAAAGTCGGGAACTCGGGTAGCGCTGGACATGACAACGTTAACCATTATGCGATACCTGCCGAGGGAGGTCGATCCTCTAGTGTACAACATGTCCCACGAAGACCCCGGAGAGGTCACCTATTCCGCGATTGGAGGTTTGTCGGAACAGATTCGAGAGCTTCGAGAAGTCATTGAATTACCGCTGCTCAATCCGGAGCTGTTCCTTCGTGTTGGAATTACGCCACCGAAGGGATGTTTGCTGTACGGACCACCGGGAACGGGTAAAACTTTGCTGGCCCGTGCGGTCGCTTCTCAGCTGGACGCAAACTTTCTAAAGGTGGTTTCGTCGGCCATCGTGGATAAATATATTGGAGAGTCGGCTCGGTTAATCCGTGAAATGTTCAACTACGCCCGGGACCACCAGCCGTGTATCATTTTCATGGACGAGATTGACGCCATCGGTGGGCGGCGATTCTCCGAGGGCACTTCGGCCGATCGTGAAATTCAACGCACGCTGATGGAGCTGCTCAACCAGATGGACGGTTTCGATTCGCTGGGACAGGTCAAGATGATTATGGCCACGAACCGACCGGATACGTTGGATCCTGCCCTTCTACGTCCGGGTCGTCTGGACAGGAAGATTGAAATCCCGCTACCCAACGAGCAGGCCAGGTGAGTTGGATGGTAGATGATGTGGTAAGGAAATCATTTTTAAAACAAATAATATTTTTTAGACTGGAAATTTTGAAAATTCATGCCGGTCCGATCGCCAAACACGGAGACATCGACTACGAAGCCGTGGTGAAACTTTCGGACAACTTTAACGGCGCCGATCTGCGAAATGTGTGCACCGAGGCGGGATTGTTTGCGATTCGGGCCGAACGCGAGTACGTCATCCAGGAAGACTTTATGAAAGCCGTCCGGAAGGTAGCAGACAACAAGAGACTGGAGAGCAAGCTGGACTACAAGCCGGTCTAAGCAGGAGAGTTCGTGTATGCATCGCACGCGCGCAAGTATATTCTGTTTATTTCCCAATACATCTTACGCATTAATAATTAATAACAATAATCCTTGTCGGATGTACCGTCAAAGCGCTTTTCGACACACGATAGAATGATAGAGAAACGTCATTATCCCAGTTGCTTGTTGTTCTCCTCGATCCGTTTCCGCTTCCGCTCCTGGTAGTCTTTGATGTTGTCGAACTTTTTCTTGAACAAAAACGACACGGAATCGACGTACGGCAGCTTGGAGTCGTCGAAACTCTTGATGAACGCGGCTTCCTTTGCCAATTTAAAGTTTTCGCGATCAAATTCGTACTTTGCCAGCCAAGGAGCTCCGGTGCTTTCTTCGATGACGAATCCCAACAAATTACCACTTTCGTCAAAGGCGATTGTTGAAAAGACTTGTCCGGACTTTAAGTTTAACGCTTGAACAAATTCACAGCCGGTCGTTCCGCTCAGTTTGAAAACGTTGACCGCCGTTGGTTTGTAGCATAGAACTGCCAAAAGTCCCGTTCCATCTGCGGCTAGCTTCTGGAGGGCCAATTTGTTACCGGGCAGCTCCAGCTCTTTCCGAGCAAGCTCCTTTCCACTTGTGTAGTTCCACCAGCGTAACGTTTTATCTCCCGACAAGGACAACAGCAATTCCGGTCCGAGAAACTCCAAATGGGACACAAATTCGGTGTGACCTAGACAAAAGGTTTCGATGTTGTGGCAATCCGGATGGCACGTAACCCGGATTTTCTCATCCCGGTCGCTGGTTATGATGAGTCTGTTGAAAAATAAAAGTCAAACTAAGTCCATTTAACAAGCAAGGCAAATATTACTTCTCTTCTGTGTCAATCAGGACATCCAGCACCTGACTCATGTGACCAAGCAGCCATCGTCCCGGTTTCCTGTACTCTTCGCAGTCGTATTTGTAGCAGTCTCCACCCTTATCACACACGATCGCAAACCGACCACCGGCGGCAAACTTGACACAGCTGGAAGCTCGGGACAGCAACCTCCGAGAAAGCACCTTCAGCGTTCGTCCATCCTGGTCCACCTCAAACAGGTACAGCGATTTATCTCCGGTGGCCACCGCCACCAGCGAACGATCCTCATTCACATCCAGCGCCACGATCGCGTTGGTCTGGTCATCCTGGTCCTTTTTCCCTGTGTCACCGCCTCCGTTGTTCTTCCCGGTTCCCGGTTCGTCGCCGTTTTGCTGCTCCTCGTCACTGTCGCTGTCGGCGTCAAAGTACTTACGCGGACGGCCCTTTTCGAAGGGGACCGACTCCTTGTCCGCATCGATTTCGTACGACCATACACTGTAGTCATCCTGAAGGAAGTGGACTGTCCGGTTGAACGCAACCAGTGTTGACTTACGGAACCGCTTGATGAACGATGACATGCTGCCGCGGAAGGGGTCTTGGACTTTTGATTGTTGTGAAAATAGAAACATAACCTTAATGATTACACACTGAAGCAAAATCACACAATAATTTAAAGTTCAAGTAAACGAATTAAAATAGTCGTACACTCAAAATCAGAATAACCCTTAAAAGGGTACTTTCTATCCTTTTTTCAAGTTTACCCGTCGTCACCCTTTTGAAAGGGTACGAGGGCGAAACCCTTCAAAAGGGTACTGGCCCAGTACCCTTTAAAAGGATACTGGTCATGGAGCGGCGCGCTCACTAGCGACATCTATGAGTCAATTTTGTTTTGTTGAAACAGTGCTGCCATCTATTGTAATTTTTCATAATTTCTTTAAACATTAGATTTTATCAGGAAAAAGTTTTTTTTATTGTTTTAAATTAATATTTACAGTTCAAAATAAAAAGTAATCCTTAGTAAATCACATGCTTTGAGTATTGCGCTGTTCGGTTTAAACCATGCACTCGCGATCACGACGTAATCGACTCGCCGCGGGATGAACGTCGACTAGGACTTCATCCAATTCGAAGAGAATTTCGAACAGGTCCATCCAACCGGCGCACCTTCACGCTGACATTTTCCGCCGGCTGGGACATGTGGTCAATCATAATGGTTAGATGACGCACCTTGTGTGCTATCCGGCCGGATGTTGCACATTCAGCCATCCGGGAAACCGGCATATTTCTGCAAAAAGAACGCCTGTAACCAAAATGACAAAAACAAAACCGACCAAAACAAACTTGATTGCAAGCGATTTTCGATGCCCACTGTGTGCGGATGTCACAGTCTTCTACGACGGAATGGTGGTAGATGGACAAAATTGGCCAAAATCTGGAACAACACCGGTAAACTAAAAAAAACTTAAAAAAAACACGCACCACGCACGAGCACGATTCAAAACGTCAAACAGATTTAAGTACCGAATTTAGAAACTAGGGCGGCGCTAGTGGTACCTGTTGTAAAGAAAGTTACCCTTTTGAATGGGTAACGCCAATGAAGTGAATCAAACGGATAGTTTTAACCCTTTTAAAAGGATAAAATGTACCCTTTTGCAAAGGGTAAACCTCGACTACCGTTTAAAAGGATACTTTTAACCCTTTCAACCGGTAACTTTATTTTTGAGTGTAGTACAGTTATGTACCTACTTTTCACACCGCCCAGATCAAAGTCAAACTAAAAAGTTACGAACTGTCACTTTTTACACGGTGCTCACTAGAGTGACAAGAAAAATTGAAAATTTCGGAAAATCGCAAGCTATACCCCCTGTATCGATTCTTTAGGCAAAAACAAGTAACTGTGCCAATTTTGAGCCAAATCGGTCGCGGTGGGGAAAATCGCAAAAATGTATGGAAAAAACATCGCTTCAGGATTTTTGCAGCAGGTGGCGCAGGTCTCGCCCAAAATTATCCAAGTGTGAGATTCTTGTAGGAAATTTTATTACCTACAACTTTGTAGAAGGGTGCAAGACGATCCGAGTTGATCCTGATGAGTTATTAGCAATACTTATTTTTGCATTAGGAATCGAGTCAGAGGGTATCTCTGATGTCGATTTTCTTTTATTGTCACGCATACTACAAAAAAAAAAACGTTTGGTAGTGTATGTGAGCTCCGTGTAAAAGGGGTGTCAAACTAAAAAGTTACCCCGTTCGTTTGACAACAATTGATGTCAAACCATCGGGGTTTGAGTGTATTCTCTTATTTTATTACACACCCTTACCAAAAATCATGATTTTCTGAGTTTAATATCACACTTTTCATACGATTTTTTAAGTTCAGGTAGGGGAACAGCATCTAATTCCAGCGTGCCTCTAATGTTGGCAGGTCAGAACTTTGACACTCAATTAAAGCTAATTAAAAGCGTTTTCAACTGAAATCGAGTGATACATAGCTCAATGATAAGTGAGCAAGCAAGTTTCTATCAAAAGTTTTGCAAAATTAGTTGTTTAAATAGTAAAAATTTGCAAATTAGATGGAGTTAGGAGCGAGTGCTTAACCTTCCAAACATACGAGAAGTTCCCCTATTAGGATTTACACCGTGACGTCATTTGACAGCTCGTGTGCACTGTTTACATGGTCTTCGTCGATTGTTGGCGAATTTCCCCGAACAAAATCAACGACCGCATCGAACTGTGCTAAGTCCATGTAAACAGTGCACTCGTTTCTAACCTCTAAATCTAGTCGGCGTAAAACCTAATTACAATCATAAAAATGGTTATATGGGTTGAACTAAACGTATGAAAAGTGGGATATTGAACTCAGAAAATATGATGTTTGGTAGGGTGCACACAACGGTTAATGTGAGGTTTCGGAAGAAACCGGTCAAGAAAAATTTCAAATGGACAGCAGCGGCAGCGTAAGCAAGTCAGAGAGGGTGAAGAAAAGCCCCAAGAAATCGCTCGCTCTCCTTTGTTCTGCTGTTCGTAAAGCTGTTTCTTGACCCCTTTCCTTCCGATCTGCATACTAGCCTTAAGGAGTTACATAGGTATGCGAAATGCCATATTACAGAAAATTTATTAAATACACTCAAAAAGTGATTTTTAATCACTCCTGAAGGTTTTAAGTTTGAAATTTTGCCTATCGAACTGTCAAACTTTCTGAGCGTTTTTCTCTAAAAATCGAGTTGATTTACGGGTGCCACGATATCTCGAGATTATATGGACGGTTGGGCTACGGACCTTCGATTCGGACCAGTTCCTCCGCAACATCAACACAGCCAAATTCCTGGCCGACGGACTTGTGCTGCTTCGCTAATGGGGGGAGGGGAGGGGGGATCGTAGCGTCCTACTGCTACAGGAACGCTTCCAGTTTGCCACCGTCAATGTCCAATAAAAGTCAAAGTAGTTATGTCACAGACATAACCGGAATGGCGTAGACTACGTAAAGTTTTGAGATGTGGACATAGAGTTTTCCATATCTTAATTTTGAAGAATTAGCTAGATACTTGAAATACATTAACGGAATAAGATCGTAAATGGGAGATGGACCCCCCGACAAAACAGAACTTACACACTCCAGTCAACTCAATCGGACCGCAACTGCCATGTAACCATACTTTGAATGTGTTGGTAAATCTTTGACTAGAAAGCCGTATTTAAACAATGGAAACATCGAATGGAGGAGAGAAGAACGAAAAACGATTTTTTCGCGAACCGAATGAAAGTTTGGTACCATAATGTGGTGGAGAGAGTTCAGAAAGCTGTGCAATCCGTCACCCCCGAAGACCAACACTAGTTCCTGAAAGGCATTTCACAGACTCATCACGGGTGGGACAAGAGACGGGTAGTGAGGCAACTGCGAAGAGTTGGGAAGTCTTCACCCCCTTCCTGGTTGTTTCACAACCACGGCTTGATCCACGAGAGGCAACTGTTCGGCGAGAAGGCAGCCCCGAGTGGGTCGAGGGACGGGGAGTGAGGCAACTCCGAAGAGTTGGGAAATCCCCATTCCATACCACGAAAGATCCAAACGGTCCGGCCATCGAGAGGCAACTGGCTGACGGTGACGACGATGCGCGCTTCTTTTGCAGTTCTGGTCCCTCTCTCTCCTGCTGCTGCTGTTCTGGGCTGAGCTTTCCTGCTGCTGCTGCCGGTCCGACGTCTGAGACGTGAATGATGGTCTGAAATCTGGCGCAGTTTCTTATATATGTTTTCGGCCCGCTACTTCCCCTTCTTTTTCGCGACCGGTACCGGTCGCGCTGCTTGTGTGATTTTCCCCTCAAAATATGTACTTGACTTTCCCGTCCGTGAGTGGGAAGCGCTCATTTTGCTTGCAAAATCTCTGCATTTTGAAAACATTTAAAAACATCGAGTTGTTACAATAGTAAAACTATTTTGCCAACATTGAAAATTTAATAGCAAATTGCTGAATAATTTTCGAATCGAATGGAACCAAAATCGTGCCGATTCGATTTGAGGGAAGGAAGATATAAGCGATTGACGGATGACGCAATATTCCAGGACCTTCGGCCCGGGTTTTTTGGAATGGCACCCCAGTACCTTCGACAAAGACGTAAGTCTACGTCAAAACGCACCGCTTTGAAACAATCGCACATACGAAAATAAACGTTTATTGCACATTATATTAAAATACAAATATCGTTAATTACAAAAGTTAAGTGACCGGTGTGCCGGAGTCCCGGCGACCCGCTGAAATAACCCATTTCTGAATGAAAACTAGCCCCAAAAAGCAAGGTTCCATGCATGGTCTTGGTTTTCAAGCCTATTGTAGATGTGTGGATGTGTTGGTGTCTTCAAAAATAAGATTTAAGTTGCAGTAAAATCAAACAAAGTGTACACAAAAATTAAGAATGTATTGTAGCTTTTCTATATAATTTGTAAAAAAAAATATTTTTTTATTCTTTTTTTTTCTCATTTTATTATTTCATACATTGGGTTGTTTTGGCAAAGTTATCAGTGCAGTAATTAACCGAAGCTGGTAACAACTAACTAGTTAGTACATGGTAGAACAAATTGAACAGGGGAAAGAAACAAATACAAAATATATTTTGGAATGACAGATTATGCACGAGAACGTGCGAGTGGCGGGGGTTATAGCGGATCCCTTCACCTCTCATCAAGGTGAATGGCTCATCCAGATGCGCGTTTTTGTTTAAATCGGGTTTGCAAAGAGTGAGTAATGATATGCAATAGATCGGTTCAGATACTTGCTTATGCCGACGACATAAATAGCGAGAAAACTAGGGACGGTGACAAGGGTCAGTGGGATTACATCGACTTGATGATGCAAGAAAGACGGTTTGGACTGGCCATGAATACGACGAAAAAGAAGTCCGAATAAAAAGTCTTTATAAATTGAAGAAACACACTCTACCACCTAGCGGTGGATTAAGTAGGTAATGTTTCTCATTTGTTACGTAGCATAACTCTGTGATTTTCCATCGGATTCTGCGTGAAGCTCACCGTAGAGATGATGATTTAAAATGGATTGAATGTGTGAATCAACCTGCTTGTGCCATTTTTGTCGGCTTTGCATCTGGAACATAAATAAATGTGTTATAATGTGTCAGGAAAATTGTGAATTACTGATAAGACTTAATTTATTTACGAAATAGTATAATTATAATACTTATACATAATTATTCCACATTAGTTCAGCCTAAAGTACACAGTTAAAAGCAATAACCGATTGCTTGTTATTGGGCTGAATTCGAGTTCAAACAAATAAGAAAGTTCGATTTAGTGGAGTGCCAGTCAGAGACTTCACAAAATGTTTGCTTTTATTTGTTTGTCGTAAGAAATGATTCAGTCCGTATTAAACTAAAAATTTAAGAAGAAAATCATTGTTGTCATGTGCCAATTTCTCACTCCGATGCTCAGTTTTTTTTTCAGTTTCCATCGTCGCTTTCGCTGTCGTCTTCGGAGTTGTTCGAATCCGACGACGACGACATGTTTTCGTAATTGTTTACGTCGTTGTTCAACTGGCGATGAATCCGCAGCGCGTACCTCGTTATTCGACGGTTCAGGTTTGGACTGATGGTAGACGAAGGCCGGCTTGTGCTACCGGCTGGTGCCGCCGCCGCGGCAGTTGATGTGGGCGCTACGGTTGACGATCTGGAATGTGCGGGGGTGCAGGAAATATATAGATAAATTCTAAAAGTTGTAACAAACTCTTCACCTTGGACCGGTTGAGCTTGCGCTGTTGGTTCCACTGCTTCCGCTGCTTCCTCCGGTGGTAGGAACGGTACCGCTCTGGTTCTGTTGTTGTTGTAGTTGCTGTTGCTGCTGGGCAGCTTGCTCTGCGTTGTGTCGGTTCAGCTGTTGGCGTAGCAGCATCTCCTCTTCTCGCATCTTTTTAAATTTCTTCTGAGTTTCGGCGATTTTCTTAATCATTCCGTGGTGCTGAATCACTTTCTTCATACATCCTTCGCAGACCGTTTTTGGCAAGGGGTCGGTGGGTGCAATCTGAAAAAAAAGCAGTATGAAGCGTCAGTCTTGTACACATTGCAGTGGTCACATGAACAGTTTATTTGCGATCATCTGGTGCTGGATAATTAACTATTCAGAACCACTGAAAGAGACTCCTTTGCTTTGAACCAAGTGAAATCAGCTTCACTCATTTATCACGGAAAAGTAATGCCATTGTTTTTTAGGAAAAATAAATCATTTGTTCAATTTATTAGACAATTTTGTTTAGTTGTTTGGTGGCCAAGATGGACGAATTGTTCTAATGTATGCGTTGATAAATTTTCGACGTAATAAAAACAATCATTCTATTGAGTTCCTTTCACATATTTTTCTTTATTCCACTCACCAATCGTCGCTTCGTATAAAACGTGAATTAACTCACCTTTACTGGCAAATAGTTGTTGATTTTCTGTTCTAATTTATGTTCTTTTCCTTCCGCACCGTAGATAAAAATGACCGATCGATGAATTTGGGAGCACAACCGGCACAAAAATCCGGTAATGCAAGCTTCCTCTAGACTGCCCATGCTCGCTGAACGAAGGTTCCGGCAAGTTTTGGTGGTGTTTTGTTCGGCACAGGTGAAATCTCCTATTTTAATCAAACGTTGAATTATTTTTTGCTGTTTTTTTTACTGAAAGATTTTTAAGCAATTTATTTTGTTATGACGGTCTGAATTTGACATCTGACTGACAGTTGACATTTGAAGTATCAACACGTATAACAAATATAGAGCACTTTTGAATTATATTTACGCATTTTCAACACTCTGTATAATGCTATTTTATTCGATTTTTATTTATTTTACCCTTGTTCAGTACCGATTGTCAATTAAGGGAACTTTGAACCAAGTTTCCTGATTTTCAGTTCAAAGATCAGAAATCACTCACTCATCACCGAATGAATCTTTACCGGCTATGGGCTGGTATGCTAATCAAAAGAATGGGGATCAAGAAACAGCTTTACGAACGGCAGAACAAAAGAGACGGAACGTTTTCTTGGGGCTTTTCTTCACCCTCTCTGGCTTACTTTCTCTACCGCTGCTGCCCATTTGAATTTTTTCTTGACCGGTTTCTCCCGAAGTGCATACCTTACATATAGCGAAACATGAAATGCTGGCTGCATAGACTGGCTGCCAGCGGCTTGCTCAATCACTTCATTCAGTGAAACAAATATTCGATAATTGCTTTTCCTACTCCGTCTGTCAACCCGAGTCATACACGAATATGTTCAGAGAGGAGTAAACCTAAACAAATACTAGGCAAGGCGCTCACTTGACCTGCACTACAACAGTTGGCTGTCAATTATAATTTGGCATGGTAGAAATGGCTACCAAATGTGTCTTTGATGTTGTTGCAGAATATTATTGATATTTATAAATAAGCAATTTCTTAAATGATCAAAGCAAAGCCGATCGCAAACTTTTTTCAGTCAGCTTTGAACCATTCGCTGATTCGCTGTACTACCCGATTGGAGAGAGAGAGGAGAGCAAAGAGAGAATGTTCAGTAGCGATTGGTGAGGAAGTGACAAACGGTAGGAAACAGTTAGATCAGTTTTCCGTCGCGTTAGATTTGTGCTCGCGAGTGACTGAGTCTTTTGGGGCAATCAGGACCCTTGCTTTGAACACTTCTCTACCACGGATAGTATGTTTCCATACTATTCCGTACGATTTAAATTTGTACTCTTCATTTTGCGGACAAATCTCTTTTAGTTTGAGAAGACTGTACTGGGACCATCCATAAACCACGTTGACACCTTAGGGGTGATTTAATCTCCTATTTTAATCAAACGTTGAATTATTTTTTGCTGTTTTTTTTACTGAAAGATTTTTAAGCAATTTATTTTGTTATGACGGTCTGAATTTGACATCTGACTGACAGTTGAAATTTGAAGTATCAACACGTATAACAAATATAGAGCACTTTTGAATTATATTTACGCATTTTCAACACTCTGTATAATAGAGCTTTATGACGTTTCGCGTACAAACACTAGCGCACCATTTGATTTTGCTGGCCGGACAAAATTTAACCTCAATCTTTTTCGTGTACGTACACGCAATACATGCGCACGTAGATAACTCTATGCCAGGGTGGCCACCTCGGGAAAAAACCGGGATTTTTATCCACCGGGAGAAAACCGGGAAAAACTCGGGAATTCGACTGACAAACCGGGAAAATATTTTAAGTTTAGTTAAAATTTAACAAAAGCCTCTTTAATTTATTCAATATGTTCTTTTCTCAATTAGAATATTATTCCTGTTATTATAAATGAAGAATTCGCGAAAACTATGTTTGAATTTGTGTAATAGACTCATGCTTCTTGGTTAGGGATGTTTTTTGTATCCTATTATATTTTTACATGGCGATTTATTTTTTTAATAAAGCAAAATGTTTCCTCTACCAGCGATTCTCAACCTGGGGTACATGTACCCCTGGGGGTACAACGAGCGGTCTCAGGGGGTCCGGAGGACAAACCCCACAATGGCGAACATTTGTCCCAAACAAAATATTTGAGAGAATAAAAAAACAAATTGCTTTGAATAAAAAAAAAATAACAACCATGCTTAAGGTTCAATGAATTACGGGCGAATTGTTTTTGACCAATCAGAAAATGTTTAAAAAATATTTAAATTGTAAATCTATAATTTGCATTCGTTTAGAAATTTTATGAATTTGAAGTAAAGTGCATCGTTTTTGAGTTTTTTTTTGTTTTTTTTTTTTTTCTACAATTATTTGTTTCAAATTTGTATATGCAACAAAAGAATGGATCAAAAATGTTCAAAAAAGAAAGCAGAAAAGAATTTTCTCAACCATTTAATAGAATAATTTTTCAATTGAAAATAGCTACAACTTCAAAAAAAATACTATTTACAAAATTTAAATTTACATAAAAATAAAATTTAAAAAAATATCGGGGTTGTTTGTAGAAATGAAAAAGACAACGAAAATTTAATTTACAAAAAAATATTCTCTAAATTTGAAGACATTTTCAGTAGATAGTTTCAAAGAAAAACAGGGAACAACATTTTATTTTGAAGCTTTATTAAGAAAACTGATTTGAAGAGATGTACATGGACGTTGTGTGGCCTATCCAGCACATGTTTTTAAACAACTCTAGAAACAAGATTTACGCCATTTTTAATACTTCAAAATTCATGTTTCATGCAAACGAAAAATTTCATGTATGAACGCTAGGGGGTACCAGCAGCTTAAGTAACACGAAAAAGGGTACCTAGCCTAGAAAAGGTTGAGAACCGTTGAATTATAACATATTTCAACATAAAAATAATATTATCATGGAGTTTCTGTTTGTAAATATTATTTTATTTGATAATATTTGAGATTCTCAGCCAGACAAATTATTAAGGACAACTTGCAATGATTTTTTTTTTGCAAAGTTTTTTTTAAATGTCGTTTGAAATTTATGTAAAATTTTAAAATTTTCAGATATTTTAAAAATACAATATATTTAGAATTCTGCTACAAAAACGTCACTTGAAATAAAGGCAATCACTTTTAGGTGGTTACTACATCAACACAAAAATTGAGATCATGTTGAAAATAAGGCCGATGCTAATATTTTTCAAAAATTTTGTCCCTCGGCTCTGGCCGGGGTCAAGTGGGGGAACAATCCATAGTCTCAACATTTGAATGCAAAAAGTGCTCAAATACATTTTACACTAGTTTATTTGTTTTGTCTTCAAAAAATGTAAGATTTGGCGGTAACAAAAAATAAAAAAAACTAAAGGTGTAAAATTAAAAAAAAAATTACATTAATCCAAACATGCTTAAAAATGATTCCAAACGCAAGGGAATGCATTTTATATTGATTTCAGCTGGTTGCACTTAAATTTCAATTGAAATTTTGATGTTTTTTGAAAAATATTTTTTGCCCCCTGATTTTTCGAGGCAACTAACGAATTAACGAGCATTTACATAACTGTTGATAACAATTTATTTTTGCAATTCTTTTCTTTAAAATTAATAAATTGTAGTAATAATTAATCTCATTCTAAAAACTAAAACGATTTTTTTTTTATTTTGAGGTTATACAATCTACATGTATGATGATGAAAAATCCCAATCATTATGGAAATTAGATGTTTGGATTGGAAACAGATAAAAACGGCTTCGTTTACAACTTACTTACTTTTTACTCAAGATTTGAAAGCTTTCTTGATGAATTCAAACTTTGAACCAAAAGTATGTGTTCAAAAAGTATGTTGGTACTAACGTTAGCCTAAAAAAACATTGTAGTTTGGTTTAAAAACATTTCGGAAAATTCCTTCTGGGCTCGGGAGAAAACCGGGAAAAAACCGGGAAATTGAAAATCGAAATCTGGTGGCCACCCTGCTCTATGCTATTTTTTTCGATTTTTATTTATTTACCCTTGTTCAGTACCGATTGTCAATTAAGGGAACTTTGAACCAAGTTTCCTGATTTTCAGTTCAAAGATCAGAAATCACTCACTCATCACTGAATGAATCTTTACCGGCTATGGGCTGGTATGCTAATCAAAAGAATGGGGGTCAAGAAACAGCTTTACGAACGGCAGAACAAAAGAGACGGAACGTTTTCTTGGGGCTTTTCTTCACCCTCTCTGGCTTACTTTCTCTACCGCTGCTGCCCATTTGAAATTTTTCTTGACCGGTTTCTTCCGAAGTGCATACCTTACATATAGCGTGTAGCCGTTGCGATTCGATCGGTTGCAAACGGTGCAGCTTATGCGCCACTCCCGTGAGGGAGACTGCCCGCCATGTTAAATTTGCCCGGTTTGAGACTCTCGAAGAGGTGCTCGGTTGAACTTCTTCCCAGGGAAGAAGCAAGATCGAATCGGCCAGCGTACCAAAGTGACCCACAAGAACGGTACGGAAAGCTCAGCCTCCCGAAAAAGCTCCTCAGAAATCCACCAGTATAGGACCCCCCGTGCCCGTATGAATTATCATGGGTAGTACCGACACCCGCCACCAGAGAACTTCACGAAGCATGGGAGATACGCAGAACTTTTGCATTGGGGAGGAAAGGACTGGGAACGGACCCTAAAGTGACGGAAGCAGCGCTCCGGATCGACCAGAAAAACTAACACGTGAGCTCATTTTTACTGCAGGGACTTTATTGAACTCCAAATAATCACACAAAATACTTCAGGTAGGAAATCAAAAAGAGGTGCTCATTTTATTGGACTAGTCTAAGGTTTTGTATTTTTCATTCATTGTTTCGTCTTCAACGTCTACCTAACCATCTTCCTACTGTGTGCGTTTGCTCTCCCTACTGTCTGTACTGTTTGTTCTTCTGTTACCCCGTGCTTTTGTGCTCTCTCCTCAACCTCAAATCTTCTGCTCGTCAGCTGGAACAGCTGATCGCTGACGTCACCGGCAGTCAAGCGGACTGCGGCAGACAAAAGGCACTAGAGTGCGAACTATTTCGTGGACGTGTGGGCGAGTCAATAAAGGCCGTCACACTCCGGGCACATGGCAACACGCGCTTAAACAAAATGGACGCCCTCCATCAAAATGGCGTCCGCTCTACGGCCGCAGCCGGAACGGAAAAACGTTCGTGACGCCTTCTGTGGCCGTCACCCTTCACCCGATGAAAAAGAACGGACTCACCGGACTGCTGCTGTTGCTCCTGTTACTTGTTGATGCTGCTGTTGTTCCTCACCGCGTGCTCGTAGCCGGCGTAGACGACGATGTCGGTTCGACCTGCGGTTGCGTGGTCGACTTTGATGAAGTTGCGCGGGCCGGCGTTGGCTTTCCGGCCAGCACGTGGACGGATCGGACCGCCTCCAGACGAGATGTTGACGGCTCGTCTCTTCCGGCGAATGTAGCGTGTGCCGGGTCAAAACTTGTCCCACACTCGATGCGGGCGGTGGTGGACGCGCGCTCGATCTCCTACTGGTGCTGCTTTGCTGGTAGGGCGAAAGGAAGCGAAGCCTTCGAACTTCGCGAATGAGGTTAGCACATGCACGGGGATAATTCGCACGGGGTAACGGTTTTACCTGATCTCTAACTAGGCCGCACTGAGGCTCACTATTTCGCACACTCACAATTCTAACTCGACGAGATCTAGGGGGGGAGAAGTTAGAATTTAAGACCTAACCGGAAACACTACCACGCCACTTTCAAACCTCAGGACTGGAAAAAAGGGAACCCGGGATAAAAGTCCGCGCACTCCACACTTCACAAAGGTCTGGGACAAAGTGAACGAGTACTAGGTTCCTCAGAACGGGGAAAGTGGCCCCAGACGTACTTTTGGTACGCCGTTTCCCGGAGATTGCCTCGGGCTTCTTCGGATCTTTAAAGATCTGAGTTCCCGTCTCACTCTAGCGGTCGGCAATGGCTCTGACCGTCCCTTTCCGTCTTCCCGAAGGATTCAACATGTGAGCGACCTCCGCGAGATTCTCTCTCCAGGTCTTAAACCGGTAACGAAAGTTACCAACGATCGTGAGGGCTAACATCACCTACATTGATTACCGTGGTAACGGAGATCAAATTACATTTAAAGACGAACGGAAAAACCAAAATAAATAAATAAATAAATGCTAACAAGTGCAACTGTTACAAGCGAAACATGAAATGCTGGCTGCATAGACTGGCTGCCAGCGGCTTGCTCAACGAATATGTTCAGAGAGGAGTAAACCTAAACAAATACTAGGCAAGGCGCTCACTTGACCTGCACTACAACAGTTGGCCGTCAATTATAATTTGGCATGGTAGAAATGGCTACCAAATGTGTCTTTGATGTTGTTGCAGAATATTATTGATATTTATAAATAAGCAATTTCTTAAATGATCAAAGCAAAGCCGATCGCAAACTTTTTTCAGTCAGCTTTGAACCATTCGCTGATTCGCTGTACTACCCGATTGGAGAGAGAGAGGGAGAGCAAAGAGAGAATGTTCAGTAGCGATTGGTGAGGAAGTGACAAACGGTAGGAAACAGTTAGATCAGTTTTCCGTCGCGTTAGATTTGTGCTCGCGAGTGACTGAGTCTTTTGGGGCAATCAGGACCCTTGCTTTGAACACTTCTCTACCACGGATAGTATGTTTCCATACTATTCCGTACGATTTAAATTTGTACTCTTCATTTTGCGGACAAATCTCTTTTAGTTTGAGCAGACTGTACTGGGACCATCCATAAACCACGTTGACACCTTAGGGGTGTTCACGAGGGGGACGTGGTGTCTTAGATTTCAAAAAAGTGTCGGTTTGCTTTCGTCACCTTGCTGACTTTTGAAAACAAGAGTGTGTTCCTTTCACACCTTATGTAAACTGTCATTTGAGGGAAAGGGATACACTATTGTTTACAAAAGTTGTGTGCCCTTTTGAAATGTTAGGCTCCATATTTCATGTGACCTATCTTTGGATAGGTAATAGAGTTATCTACGTGCGCATGTAATGCGTATACGTACACGAAAAAGATTGAGGTTAAATTTTGTACCGACCAGCAAAACAAATAGTGTGCAAGTGTGCGTGAGCGCGGGCTTGGATAACTCTATTATTGTGAAGGCAGACAAAAATCAAAATATGAGCGCAACCTGTCAAAGCCTGTTGCGCCACAGGCTGATGTACGCGCTTACGAAAAACCGGTTAGTTTTTGTTCGGCGCAACAGATTTTTTCGCGCAACAGAAGAGATGCGCACTTCGGTTTGGTGGTGCGCGGATAATAAAAAGCCTTTCAAGCACGAATTGAATTGGAGATTTGACTACCCTATCATCAAGCAGAAAAATATTTTGTAGAATCATCCTGTACGAGGTTTGATTCAACATTTTTTTTGTTGAATATAATCAACGCCGATTTTGCGTTGAAACAAACCTTGATTTTCTAAATTCCACAAAAATCTTTTGTTGTTTTGAAAAAGTTGCTTTGACGTTTAAAACAACAAAAATCTTGATTTTCAAATCAACAAAACGTTTTGTTGATTCAAATATGCCTTATTTTTCTGCGTGATTGAAGTTGTAAGCACATAAGTACCCTGAAATATGAAGATTTGTCTACCCAATCTGATGGTTCGAATAATGAGTCTTGATAGAGCACTTAAAAGTTCGCCCTATTTTGGATAGCATTACCTTTTAAATGTGAGGAAGGCACCAATCAACTAAGTAACGTTTTTATTAAAGCAAAGCAATCCTTTTTAACGACCCCTGGTCTTTTGTGGTCTCTGTTGCTAGTTTCTGCTCATTTCAAGTAGAGAGCCTGGAGCTTATTAGAGAACGGCCATCTCAAACCAAAAGTACCAATCGAAGCACGGGAACTGTCAAACGGAGGTACCAATCGAGCAAAAGATAAAGGATTTTGTGTGGTGAGTCACCCAAAACCTCTTTTACGCAAATGGACCGACGTTTTACTTCCCCATCCGATAGAAGGCCAGAAGGAAAAGGCGGGTATCGAACCCGCGCCCCATAGCAACTTAGGGATTGCCTCCCCCCAACTGCGTTACGTAATTAAAGAATGCTCCCTTTTATACATATTGCCAATCAGGTCTGAAAGGGTTAAATCTAGGGTTAAACAAATCTAGAGTTTTTCTGAATAGGTCCTATAAACATATGAAAGACAATAGAGTTATCTACGTGCGCATGTATTGCGTGTACGTACACGAAAAAAGTGAGGTTAAATTTTGTACCAGCCAGCAAAACAAATGGTGTGCTAGTGTGTGTGAGATCGGGCTTAGATAGCTCTATAGCTTATAGGAACTTTTGCCTTCCTCACTGAGGTAAGGCTATAATCCTGCTCTAAAAATGAACTTTGTAAAAAAACGTCGTTGACCCACCTTCATGTATACATATCGAATCAGAATCGAAAACTGAACAAATGTCTGTGTGTATGGGTGTGTGTATGTGTGTGTGTATGTATGTATGTGACCAACAAACTAGCTCATGTTTCTCGGCACTGGCTGAACCGATTTGACCCGAACCTGTTGCATTCGACTTGGTTTAGGGTCCCATAGATCAAGTTTTATACAGATTGAAGTTTAGATAAGTAGTTCAAAAGTTATGTATAAAAATGTGTTTTCACATATATCCGGATCTCACTTAAATGTATGTAAACTATGTCCGGATCCACCATCCGCCCCATCGTTGGTTAGGTTATCGAAAGACCTTTCCAACGAGTCCAAAACAATGACGATCTGGGCAACCTTGTCTTGAGATATGGTGTACTGAGATATGGTGTTGAGATATGATATAGTGTAATGAGTGAGGAAGGCTCCAACCACATAGGTGGATTAAGTTAGTTAAAAAAAAAACTCTAGAAACAAAAAAACGAGGCGGCAGGTTTCTACATTGTATGCATTTTCGAGGTCGCCTCATAAATTTATGAAATGTGTAAAATGGAAACATAAATTTGGTTTTAACGATATCCGTGTACTCCGGAACTGTCATCCACAATTTGCACGCATTCGGCGGACAAGTTCAACAAAAGTATTGCATAAAAATAAACTCTTTCGGGACAAGATTTCCAATTTTTGTAAGAAATCAGCGAAAACTAGTGAATTTCTGCTGCCTTGGCATACGGGTAAATTGTTAACGGTTCTAAGAAGCGCACAAAAGGCCCAAAGATGGTCGTGGGTGCCTTTCCGGCCGCCAAACTGGGCGTGCTTGCCATGAAGCAGATTTCCAAGCCGATCGCCAGTTTGCTGAAAGCACGGGCCAAAAACAGTCCGTTCTTCCGGAAGTACGTGTGCATGCCACCGGCTCAATTCTACAACTGGATGGAGGTAAAGACCAAAATGTGGGCCATGAACCTGGGCAAGCCTACCGCAGTTCCGGTACTGAACGAGGCGATGGCCATTGAGCTGGGTGCGAATTTATTGGGTGAAATCGTAATTTTCACCATCGGTGCCGGCTTGCTCTTGCTGGAATACCAACGGTAAGATCGGGGACAATGTTTAGTATAACATCTAACATCTCGATTCTCACGATACATTTCATTGCAGACAAGTTCGAAAGGAAGCCAACAAGGAGGAAGTAGTCCTGCAGGAAAAGCTGGAGCTTCAAGCAACAATCAACGAGTTGATTTTCCAAGTGCAACGTCAAGATACTCAGATCCGTGAAATGGCTCGGGTCGTAGCAGATTTAGGTAGAGAGACATTAGAGACACCGTTTCTAAAGATAGAACTAAAACGGCATTGTTTCAATTTCAGAATCAAAATCCTCATGGACGCCAAAAATCTTGTCGGAGCTGACCGGCAAGAAGAACAGCGCCGAGCAACCGTTGTATATTCCGGATAGGCCACCATACCCCACGTCCAGTGGTAATTCTGGCCTGGTAACACAAGCGTTAAATGTGATTGAAAATGAGGTTTTTTATAGAGACGACGCAGAGTCGGACAGCGACGAAGCTGCAGAAAACGGACGAGCTGGCATCGTCTCGAAAGCCCTAATTTATCTCCTCAATACTAGTGATAGTAGATAAATTGTACCAATGTGTTTGTTGTTCCACAGGATAAAAAAGGCTAGAATTTTTGTTTGTGTACATAGTTTGCGCTCAGCGATTGTTGAACTTACCATTTCAATAAATGACGCTCGTTTCTGCATTGAACATTGTTGTTTTTCAATTATTTTTTTTTATAGAACTATACTGCCGTTCTACGCATAATTGTCCCATGTCAGTTTTGGACGATTTTGACTTAATGACATTTTTAAGTTTAGTCTGATGTGTACTTTAAGAAAAACACATAAAATCTGGTACTTTGTTCGGAAACACATTAAAAACAACACCAAGTCTGTTTGTCCCATCGTTGTATTTCTACGCATAATTGTCCCACCAAGTATTTTCTTACACGGAATCATTAGTTTTACGAAGCATTATGTCTTGTTTACCTGTAGTGTAGCAGGAGTGATAACTTATTAACTGGGGTGATTAGGGACACATAGGGCGAATAGGAATCCACGGGACAATTATGCGTAGAAACACCGAAATCGGTCGAAAAATTTCAATCGTCTTTTTCTCAGTTGCACTTTTTTGAACATGGGACAATTATGCGTAGAACGGCAGTATAATTCCTGTGGTAACGCTTCCTAATGAACCTGCTATGCACGTAACATTTGAACAACCACTCATAAGAAATACATTTTAGAAAAAGAAGAGCCACCTCTTTTTTAGGAGCCGCACATTTTCGGTCGCTCAAAGAAATGAGCGGCTTTCTCGCTCTTTTGAAAAGGCTATTTTAAAGCATGGAGTGATTTTTGATCTTCTTTTATTGGATTTTTATAAATTATTTCAAAAATTGGGTACTAAAGCCCTATGTAATTTTTTATGTACAACGGTAAAAAACACGATTAAAAACCATTTCTGATCACTTTTTTTCAATTTAACGCAAAAAAATTTTTTGTCAAGACAACATTTTTTCGATGGATCAACTATGGTCCCCTTGGAACGAGCTGTCAAGTAGGAGCTTTTCTGTCAAGAAGGACCGCGGGGTTAATTTTTCAAAATTGATTCAAAAATCCATTTTTAACTCTTTGTGGTCGTGCAATGGGTCATTGTACTCAGAAAAATAAGCTTTATCGCTGTAAACAATAATATCAGCAATCTAAGCTTCATTTTAGGACCCAATTATGCTCAAACCGAAGTCTTGGCGTTCACTATGTCAAGATTTCTTCATGAACCTAAACGTTTGAATGCTTGAATGAGGGGAGCACTCAAACATACATAAGGATTTTGGAAAAAGTTGCTTTTTATGTTGCGCAATAGGGTCCTATAGCACTATGTAGGAACTTTTCTGTCAAGAAGGGCTGCGAAGTTAACTTTCCAAAATTGATTTAAAAAATCCATTTTAAATCCTCTGCGGTCGTTCAAAGGGTCATTGTACTAAAAAAAAACAAAGCTTTACCCAGTTAACTCAATCGGAATTCTGAAACGGAATCAAATTCGAATCGTTCACGTATTCCGTTTCAAACGCAACAACCGATTCCGTGTACGTATCGGTCGTTGCATTTGAAACGGAATATGTAAACGATTCGAATTTAATTCCGTTTCAGAATTCCGATTGAGTGAACTGGGTATCGTTGTGAACAATAATATCACAAATTAAAGCTAAATTATAGGACCCAATTGCGTTGATTTCCGCGAAAAAAACTTTGGAAGAATATTCTGGGAACTCTTTTTTACATTCTGAATTTCTCGATAAAGGAACGGTCCTTTCAAAAGACCGAATTTTTTAAAAAAGAACCGTGGCTCTGTTTTTTTTTTACATAAATTTAAACTTAGTATCTGGAGGTTTTTTTAAAAGGTCCAATAAACCAAATTTCCAGTTTTTGCCTTTGGGAGTTTTTGAAACCGCCTTGAGTCAGGGGCAGTGTTGCAAATGAGTGATAGAAGGCTTTCTAGTCAGAAATTTACCAACACATTCAAAGTATGTTCACATTACAGCTGGACGTTTGTTTGCATCAGGTTTGCTATCTCTTTCTAGCAAAAGTTTTTTGTCAGGCGACTTCTAGCTGGTTTTTTTGACTGGCCGCCCGATATGTCAGCCAACATACTTCGCAGGGCTGTGACAGCTCGAGCTCGATCATTCCCAGTCACGAAATATTCTAGCAGAGCTGGTTCTGTCAGAATCCTGCTAGAACGGTGGAACATTTCTGCTAGAATGCTCTAAGAATATCTAGCTCTCTAAGAATTCTGCTAGAATCTTGCTAGAACGTCGTGACTGGGTTGTTTGCATCAGGACACTGTGACGAGAAGTTCGTCATTTTTGGGTTAAATTATATTTTTTTCATTGGGCCTAGAAAGCCGTATGGTACGTTCGTTTGATGGCTAGTTCCACACTGAGTGCCGCACTCAGAGCTGTCAAAGTGTTTCTTTGAAGAAACTCGCGCTAGTTCCGCACGAGTTTCGCCGCCATCTTGGAACTGAAACTCTAGTGCCGCACTCGATATTTTTTCAGTTTCATGCGAGTTCCACGCGCACTGACAAATGACGTTCGATTGAACCAAAATTGGCACCGACGAGTGCGGCACTCAGTGCCGCACCGGCTCTTCAAACGAACGTACCATTAGAAAAGCTGTTCACGTCGAACATTTATGGTACGTTCGTTTGAAGAGCCGTCGGTGTCAGTTTTGTTTCAATCGAACGTCATTTGTGAGTGTGCGTGGAACCCGCATGAAACTGAAAAAATATCGAGTGCGGCACTAGAGTTTCAGTTCCAAGATGTCGGTGAAACTCGTGCGGAACTAGCGCGAGTTTCTTCAAACAAACACTTTGACAGCTCTGAGTGCGGCACTCAGTGTGGAACTAGCCTTCAAACGAACGTACCGTAATCTGGGGTGAATCGGGACTACAGTCTGAATAGGGACAGCAGTTTTTAGAGCACTTAAAGCTTTTAAATTTGGAAATGGATGTACACATTTTGTTGGCCCGAGTCTGTTCTAACCGAAACCAACCAGAAAAATCAAAATTTAGTGCTCCAACATGGTTAAAAATGCTGTCCCGATTCGCCCCATGTGTCCCGATTGACCCCAGTTTACGGTACCAAAATGTAAAGATTTTTAATTTTTTTTGCCTTATTCTGTGATTATTTGATACTTTTTTTGGAGTACTTTCAAATATTTGTGTAGCATGGCATATTTTTTCCACCGGGGCTGCAGCGCTACGTCAACATCGGCGACGACCATGTTCTAAAAATGGGGGTACTAAAAGTGAAGTCTGTACACGTATCTGGTTGTCATGCGAGCTGGCTGAAAAGTTTTGTGCAAATTAAGTCGACAATTTTGCTGGTAATTTCGTCTCTTGCCCAACCCAGGTACGTATCAAAGTGCAGTTTACTCGTCTCGCTTAAAGTTTGCGCGGAAGGAGTGAATTTCGGTCGTGAAGTGCGCCTGCAAGTTTTGCACTGTTCGGCGAAAATTTGTCCCGGATGGGTTCGTCGAGGGGGTGTTGTAGTGGAGGGGTGAGGGGCGCAATGTTGGACTTGCTGAGCTGTCATCGCTGTGCGGGAGGATTTTTAGTACATTGATTGAGTGTTGAGTTTGTTGTTTTCTTTTTTCAGGATTGCAAATTTTGGATTTTGAAATAAGCGGCCAGGCTGAAATCGGATCAAAATGTTCCTCTCGGAAGCACCGTGCTACACGATCATCAACGCGCAGGAGACGGAGCCGTACAATGAAATGCAGCTCAAGATGGATCTTGGTGAGAATTGGATTTAAGTTTTATTAAAATATTTTTTGACTTATTTTGTATTTTACAGAGAAAGGCGAGCTGAATGTAAAGATCGATACGTTAAAGCGGGTTATTCAGCTGTTGTTGAATGGCGAGCGGCTGCCAAGCTTGCTCATGACCATAATTCGGTTTGTTCTGCCGCTGCAGAATCACACCATCAAGAAGCTGCTGCTGATTTACTGGGAGATTGTTCCGAAGACCTCGCCGGATGGAAAGCTTCTGCAGGAAATGATTTTGGTGTGCGACGCGTACCGGAAGGATTTGCAACATCCGAATGAGTTTTTGCGGGGATCGACGCTGCGATTTTTGTGTAAATTGAAGGAACCGGAGCTATTGGAACCGCTGATGCCGGCGATTCGTGCCTGTCTGGAGCACCGGCACTCGTATGTGCGGAGGAATGCTGTTTTGGCTATATTCACAATTTACAAGAACTTTGAGTGGCTCGTGCCGGACGGTCCGGAACTGGTGGCCAACTTTTTGGACTCACAGCAGGACATGTCGTGCAAGCGGAATGCTTTCCTGATGTTGCTTCATGCTGATCAAGAGCGAGCGTTGAATTATTTGGCTTCGTGCCTGGATCAGGTGAATAACTTTGGCGACATTCTGCAGCTGGTCATCGTTGAGCTGATCTACAAGGTGTGCCATGCGAACCCAGCCGAGCGTTCACGATTCATTCGTTGCATCTACAATTTGCTAAATTCTTCCTCGAACGCGGTTCGCTATGAAGCCGCTGGAACTCTCGTGACACTTTCCACTGCGCCAACGGCCATTAAAGCGGCCGTCAGCTGTTACATCGAGCTGATCATCAAGGAGAGCGATAATAACGTAAAACTGATTGTCCTGGATCGTCTGATTGCACTGAAGGAAAACGAAAACATGGAGCGTGTGATGCAGGAACTGGTCATGGACATTCTTCGCGTCTTGTCCGCTACAGATATTGAAGTTCGCCGCAAAACTCTCACACTTGCCATGGATTTGGTTTCATCGCGCAATATCGAAGAGATGGTTTTGGTGCTCAAGAAGGAGGTTTCCAAAACCCACAACATTGAGCACGAGGACACTGGAAAGTATCGCCAACTTTTGGTGCGTACGCTGCACAGTTGCTGCATCAAGTTCCCCGACGTGGCCGCAACGGTCATACCGGTGCTGGTGGAATTTCTGTCCGATTCGAACGAATTGGCGGCGGCCGACGTGCTGATCTTTGTGCGCGAGGCAATCCAAAAGTTCCCGCACTTGCAACCGCTCGTCATCGAAAAACTGCTCGAGGCATTCCCGGCCATCAAATCGTCCAAGATTCAACGCGCTACCCTCTGGATTCTGGGCGAGTACGCCACCACGGTCAAGGACATCCTGGACGTCATCACCAGCATCAACCAGACGCTCGGTGAGGTTCCGATCGTGGAGGCTGAACAGCGCCGTCTCGCTGGCGAAGGGAACGAAAACGACGAAAATAAGGCGCCAAACAGTGTGGCGGTGCCAAACAACAAGGTCACATCGGACGGAACGTACGCCACGCAGAGTGCGTTTAGCGTTGCGCCGTAAGTTGAACAGTGAATCCGGTAAATGAACAATTTAAAAACTTTTATCTCTGTTGTAGCGTCTCCAAGAAGGTGGAACGTCCCCCGCTGCGCCAATATCTGATGGACGGGGACTTTTTCATCGGCACTACGCTGGCCGCGACCCTCACGAAGCTGGTGCTGCGTTTCATCGAGCTTGAGTCGAACGAGAAGAAGCAAAACCGTCTCTGCTCGAGCGCGATGCTGATAATGAGCTCGATTCTGCACCTGGGAAAATCCGGACTGCCTACGAAGGCCATCACGAATGACGACATGGACCGCATTTTCCTCTGTCTGAAAACGCTCAGCCTGCGCACGCCGGAAATTGTGGAAATCTTCAGGAAATCGTGCCGTAACGCACTGGCCAACATGTTGAGCGCTCAGAACGAAGAGGAACAGCAAACCCAGAAGGACAAGCAAAAGGTCGCCGCCAAAATCCAGCCCGACGATCCGATTGCGTTCACGCAGCTTTCCAGCGGAAAGAATGACCAACTTGGGGAAAACGTTTTCGAATCCAGCTTGAATCAGGCCCTGGCCGGAACGAAGAGTACCGCCCTGTCGGATGTGGCATCTCCCAACAACAAGCTCAACAAGGTCACCCAGTTGACGGGCTTCTCCGATCCGGTTTACGCCGAAGCGTACGTGCACGTAAATCAGTACGACATCGTGCTGGACGTGCTGATTGTGAACCAAACGAGCGACACGCTGCAGAATTGCACCCTGGAACTGGCCACCGTGGGCGATTTGAAGCTCGTTGAACGGCCCCATCCGGTCGTGTTGGCCCCGCATGATTTTTGCAACATCAAGGCAAACGTAAAAGTTTCCTCGACCGAAAACGGAATTATCTTTGGCAATATTGGTAAGATTATTCAAAAAATGCTTGCTTTTCAACGTGATCGTAATTCCCCACTTTCACAGTATACGACACAACCGGTTCGTCCAACGTGGTCGTGCTGAACACGATCCACATCGACATCATGGATTACATCCTGCCCGCGAGCTGCACCGACACCGAGTTCCGCACCATGTGGGTCGAGTTCGAGTGGGAGAACAAGGTTTCGGTCAACACCACGCTGACCGATCTGCACGAGTATCTCAAGATGCTGCTCAAGTCGACTAACATGAAGTGTCTGACGCCGGAAAAGGCACTGTCCGGCCAGTGCGGGTTCATGGCCGCCAACATGTACGCTAGGTGAGTTCTTCAGAGGGGGGCAAAATTTCACGCTCGATTCCTAACGCTTACTGCTTCAGATCCATTTTCGGTGAGGACGCTCTGGCCAACCTGAGCATTGAGAAGCCGCTGGACCGACCGGACGCACCGGTTACGGGACACATCCGGATACGGGCAAAGAGTCAGGTAATACTTCTTCTTCTTCTTCCCACCACCTCTGCTAAAAAAAAACAAGCTAATTCGCAATTCTCCACCAGGGCATGGCTTTGAGCTTGGGTGACAAAATCAACCACACGCAAAAGTGTCTGCAAGAGAAATCGGCTGCCGCCTAAACAAAATCCAATCTTCGTTTTAAGTGCATAATGGAACTATCTTTTCAAACAAGTTTTTTTTTAAAGCAAATTATAATTACTTTTTCTTATGGAGCATCAAAGTGGGCAGTTGCATTGTAGAAACTCCATTCCTAAACAGAAACAAGCCTAGTATTAGAGGTAAACACCAGACCAGACGGAACGCTGAAAGCTGCTGTACGGCATGGGATCGCGAAAGAAATTTATACTTAACACAAATAATTATGACTATCTCTGCGATGAAAAAACTGGCGTGTTGTCTGAAATAAATGAAAACCAATTATTGACGCTCGTGAAAAAAAAAAAGTTATTGTTCAACCCAACACATTGATTATTAATATATACATATATAACACTACACTTAAAGAAAAAGGTTGTAACTTTTTTGAAAGAAAACTCCTTTCAATATCATGAAATCTCTTCTAGAATTATTGTGTATTTTTTGAGTTTTTTTTAAAGGACTTTGATTTCATTTAACTTTAACTGTTTAACTGTTGGAGATAACCGAGTAGACCGGTTTATCAACCTTACCCTACAGACGTGTTTTGTTCACACTCTGCAATAACTAAGTGTTACCCCAACCACCATTGAGGGAGACGGCTGTGCTAGCCTCCGGTGTTAGGTTTCGAAAAGTATCCCTACAAAGAAATTCGGGACGTGGAACCACAAGTCTCTCACCATCATCGGGAGCATCCGCATTCTTTCCAACGATGACACGAACGTTTTTCTGCGAACTTCTAGACTACGAGTACAGGAATGTACTGTTGCCTTACCGGACGAGGGTGAGCTCGCCATCAACAAAGCCCCAATGCTGCCAGGTGAGGAAGAACTTGGCGCTGTCTCGCTCGGAAGCAACACTGGGTAGTGCGATTCGAGTCAGTCGAAACGATTGGTAGGATGACGAACAACAAGGGAGAAGTGGAACGGCACAAGCAGGTTCTGAATCGGCAGGTCGCGGTCTTCAAGCCAGCAAGAAGACCGAGATCGTTACTCCAAGCTAACGAAACGCGAAAATTCTACGAAAATGTCAACCAGTCTCGCAAAGGCTTTGTGCCGCGAGCCGATGTTTGTAGGTACAGCAAGATGAACCTGATCACGGGCAGAAGCGAGGTGTTGGATAGGTACTTCAACGAGCACCTCAACTGCGATGAAGCGAGCGGAGACGGCGTAGGAGTCAACCTTGGAGCACCCCCAGCATGTGAACATTTCCCAGTGAATGAAGAGAGAGATTAGGAAGCTGAAGAACAACAGAGCTAATAAAGGGGACGGGGCGATAAGCGGTACTGCGGCAACTACCGTGCTCATCAACGCGGCCTACAAAATCCTCTTCTGGATTCCCTGCCGTCAGCGGTCACTCCATGCAAGGAGCTTCATGGGGGCCTACCAAGCGGGCTTCACTGGCGCAATCCTCGAGAAATGTCGTGAGTACAACCAAAGTGAAGATGCCGTAAACGTCGGATGCACGCCAACCGAACCAGAATACCAATCAAGTGAAGTTGGTATTTAATTTTACGGTTGCAACGTGGCGGAGGAGCGCGCCACGTATAAGGAGTTTGAACTAGATCAAGGCAGATCTGTAAAGTGTGGGAGTTCGGAGTTCCAAAGCGGAATTGGAGAAATGAAGCTCAGAATCGAGTTAAGTGGCAGCGCATCTGTAGACAGCTTATGTAACGGGGCTTATTCGAGAAGGGAATGTAAATAATTTGCGACTTGTTATTGGGCTAGCAAACCCAGTTTAAAAAAATAATAAGACTGCTTTTATAAAGTATAAAACGGTTGAAAATCGGTTTTTGGCCATATCGATGGCTGTGATGGTCATCAAAACAAATATAGTGAATTTTTTCTTTCGTTGATGACTAGAAATTGTATTTTGTCTAAACTAAGAAGATAATCACAGCCACACTTCATACAATGAAGTATTTTTTCAATCACTTTTAGTAACCCTCCACCAGCAGAGGTCAGTGAGTTAGTAGTACTGTTTCCGTCGATTGACGACATATTTTGCATTAATATTGTTGAACTCTGGCCGAACGGTGCCCACCTCGAACGGAACGGTGTTCCGGATCGGAAACTTGGTCGAGAAAATCTAAAACAAATCAAACCGTAAGTCAGTTGAACAAATATGCATCATTTCGTAACAATTACCGTGTTTGTAGATCTCTCCGTCGGTGACGGCATCGCCGATTTGTTCGGGTCCAAACCTCCTCCAAATTGTGCATTTTCGGCAGATTCAACTGCACTTTCCATGCAATACTGAATTAAGGTGGCATCGGTGCAGCTCTGACGGCAACATTCCTCAACCACTCCCCGTCTGACGCGCCGATGGCTCAGCTCAGGTGCCCTGGTGGTGGTCGTAATGCTAGGAGCCGCACTAAGTTGGCTGTAGCCACCCCGGGCTTTGCAAATATCGTATATCCGGTCTGCTAGATATTTGCCACATGATCGGCGAACGGCCCTTGCGTGCGCGTGGTGAGTCATCAATAGCACGACAGTTACGATTAGTCCCTGCAATAAATAGAAAATTCAGTTTAGAAACATGTTCACAACAAACAATGATGTTGAAAAATCAGGTTAATATCGACAAAAAAAGCCATTTTTAAACAATTCAAACTACTACCTTGAAATGGGGCAAATCGGGATTGAAGTCTAAACAGGGACATTAGTTTTGCTTTCTTTGATTCTGCTTTAAAAAGAAACTTTTGAATTTGTACGGATTTTGTAGCCCTACTTACATACGTGTGAAAAATCACAAAATTGCAATTAGAGAAAAAAAAATAAATCCACTCAAAAGATGATTTTCAATCACTCCTGAAAGTTTCATGAAGATATTTCGCACGGCGGGTAAGAAGGGGATTATTATGCAACTTGCATGCACCTCGAAAATTCATCTTGGAGATTGTTGGGAGGACTATTCTGAGTCAGAAAAATCGATTTCCAAAATATTCTGTCGTTGAAAACTGATTTTATATCAATTTGAAGTTAAAAACCCTAACATATCATCAGAAACCTCAAAAATACGTCTTAAATCTCGGTCTAACTCTGGACAAAGATTTACATTTTCATCAAGATATCAATTCTTAGTTCTCAAAATATATTCCTGAGCCTGACATTAAATCGATCCATTATCTGAGTGTCAGCGTCATCAGAAGGTGTAAAATAGTTTTAGGGGAAGGTGGGGCAAGACGACCATATGGGGCAAGAGGAACAATCGCTCGTACGGTCGTAATATTTACAATTTTGATTATTTCCAGTATGAGAAATTCTTGCTAGCAATGCAATTAGCTGATTCTACTACCACATAACCGCCAAAACGACGTAAACGCCACGGGGCATAAGATTTAATGAAGTTTTTTTTTTCAAAACCTTTGTACAAAGGAAAGTACAAAATAAGGCTTAGGGTTCGTTTTAAGGCTCATTTTATCAAAATGCTATTTTTCCTAGATCAGTAGTGTCCCTACCAATGACTTGCACCTATTATAAAGTATGATTTAACTTTTGGTTACTTTTGTAGAGAGCTTTTAAAAAATCTTGTCCAGATGGGGAAAGTGTACCATATGGATTTTCAGTATGAAAAAAATTACGAATTCCTGCAACAACATATTTTATTGGGAAATAAATACATAAAAGTACTCAAAACTGATGAACAATTGTAACAAAAAATTGTCCATACAAAATATAGTGATATTATGAAATTTTACTATTTATCATCTAAGTTATAATTTGTTTTCATAAATACGACCAAATTATTTGTAAAATATTATTATTTAATCACATTAATTATTTAATGTGGGTCTCGTGGCGCAGGGGTAGCGGCTTCGGCTGCCGATCCCGATGATGCTATGAGACGCGGGTTCGATTCCCGCCTTATCCACTGAGCTTCTATCGGATGGTGAAGTAAAACGTCGGTCCCGGTTTCTCCTGTCTCGTCAGAGGCGCTGGAGCAGAAATCCCACGTTAGAGGAAGGCCATGCCCCGGGGGGCGTAGTGCCAATAGTTTCGTTTTTCGTTTCGTTTTTTTATTATTTAATCTAAAAATAAAAGAAACGTTTCAAATACATTCTAATGTGATATATCTAAGTGATACCAGTTCAATTGATAGCAAATTTACATGTTGTTTCATGCATTGCTCCTCTTGCCCCTAGGGGTTGTTCGTCGGGCCCCACTAGTTGAGTAGAACGTACGCAAAATCAAAAATTTTGAAATCAATTTTTTACATTAAAAACCAGGATTTTTTAAAAACTTGTTCTATCAAAGTCTAAGTCAAGACCTGGAATAAGATGATTATGAAAATATCTGACAAATTATTTTTACGTTTTTAATGGGTTATAACGAGCATTTCCTTAGCTTGTTATACTTGCCCCACTTTCCCCTATTTCTAGAAAGATATGCTCAATTTGCTCTGGTAAGTAAACTGTCATGTCTGAATTCAAAAACTAATGTTCCAGCATTGTTTCAAACAAAATGAAGAACAGTTTTGCAGAAAAAAGTATGAAATTATGTCCATTTGTAGTAAAGTTATGTCTATTTTAGTGGGACAGTTTGAGCCAATTTTCAAAATTATTTGATATTTAACTCATTTCTGTTATAAACAGCTACTACGATCATACTCAGTAGGGTGTAACAAAAATAACATTTTGGCGGTCATTCAGGGGCTGGTTACGGTGGGCATACTGAGCTCAAATCCCAAATATGAGCTTGATTGAACTTAATAGCATTTGATTTTTTCATATATAAGAATTTTTATCTTGATGAAAATGTACATATTTGTCCAGTTAGACCGAGATTTTCGACGTACTTCCAGGAGGAATTAACAAGGTGCATGCAAGTTGCATAATATTCCCCTTCTTACCCACCGTGTACCTCTCTCCTAGGTTGGCTCCTTAGAACATTCACCTTCCCGAACCGATAAACTCCAAGCGATACTTATTTGAGGATACCGTGGAGATTTTCCCTTTATACTCTGAAAAAATGTGGAGCATCAATACCTCCCGTTCCAAATCCCTTTCCTAGTCCCTGGTGCGCGGTGGAGATGGAAGCGTCCGGCAATGGACGGCTGCCATGGTGGTGAGAATCTGGTTCAGGTGGAATTAGTTCTATTCTTGATAAAAAACTCGATTCTCCATAAAACAACTTTGAAAAATATTTGCATCGGTCTTATAAGAAAAGAAAAAAAGCCATTGGCCAAACAACACAATGCCATAAGCTCTAAATTTATTTTAAAAAAATTACCCAGACATTAAATTAAATGTGATGGTGATGCAGACTGTTGCAAAAGACTGTGGGGTTATTTAGAATATCAATATTTACAGTTATTAGTAAAAAGCAGAAAAAATAAAAAAAAAACTTAAATAATATTAATGTTTGATGTGCACAATCAAATATTAACTTAAATTTTATTAGGTTTAATCAATTAAAAATTATTGTCAAATTTTCAATTTTTGCTTTTTGGGTGTTTTTGAATACCCCTGACTCAAGGCGGTTCTTAAAAAGAATTGCTGAAATGCGATAAAATATTTGAAAATTCTAGTCCAACGACGTTTATGTTCACAAGTCACGCGGAAACTTTATTTAATTCTTGGAAAATCCTTTGATTATGTTTTCAGAAAACTCAAGAAGCATAAATCATATTTTAAAATGCATTACACACCAGTGCAGTTGTTTCCCATTCATTAGTTTTGAAAAAAATCCTAGCTTAATATTAATTTTTTTTGCAAAAAATAAATTATTTGCGGAATTTTACAAATTCTTAATATTTTTGAACTGGTTCAATCATGCCAAACATGATTATCAACGCCGGAAAATGCATATATTTTTTTTTAGTTCATTGTTTTTCAATTTCTATTGAAATTTCAGTGTCCTCTGAATAAAATATTGTTTTGCCCCTGATCTTTCGGAATGAAATGGATACAGTGGAATTTAGTTTTGTTTTAGAAAAAAAAAATACAAATTAGTTTCGGCGGTCATGCCCCCGCAAATCAGACAATAACCGCCAACTGAGGTGATTGTGGACAACAGGTTAACAGTTTGAATATGAGGGACAGTTATTATTGTCTACCGAAAGATGAAACGAAACTATTGGCACTACGCCCCCCGGGGCATGGCCTTCCTCTAACGTGGGATTTCTGCTCCAGCGCCCCTGACGAGACAGGAGAAACCGGGACCGACGTTTTACTTCACCATCCGATAGAAGCTCAGTGGATAAGGCGGGAATCGAACCCGCGTCTCATAGCATCATCGGGATCGGCAGCCGATACCGCTACCCCTGCGCCACGAGATCCGTCTACCGAAAGATATGTTTCTTTTAAAATCCGTTATGTATGATGCAATGACAAACGGCGTTTGCAACATCAAAATTTTAAAGCTTTTTGGATTTCATTTATCTAATTGAACTAATAGGTTATGAAAAAATAACGATCCACGATCCTTTCAGGAATAATACCGAAGCTAGAAAGGGCGCTGATGGGCTAACCATGTGACCAGTGCATGATGCTGGTCGCGACCGCAACCTTTTCCCCTTCGTCGCCATTTTTGCGTTGGCAACACTGCTGCTCGAGCAGCAAATATGTGGTAGGAGGAGGAAGTGACCGTTATCATCGGTGTTTACGTGTTTTTCCACTCCACACCCAGCGAATCTCGCGAGCTCGAGGATGTGATTTTGAATTGAGAGCAGTGAAGGTACATTTGTTCTGCCATGTAAGCTAGATTTATTTGTTTGTTGAACTATTTTGAAACCTGATTGAAGCTCTTTCATTGAAGGAGAAGAATGCTAATCACTGAAAACTTGATTAACCATGCGTTTCCACCAGTCTCATTTGAAAAAGTGTGGCAAAAAACAGTCTAATGTTATACCACATTTAATTCTTTAAATTGTAGCGTTATAAGAAGACACTTAGTTGCAGTTTTATAACGTTCATTCCCAGACCATATTTGTGTGTAGAAATAACCAGTAAGTTCAAAGGTGTTCATCAGCATGACCATAACGTACCACCTTCATAATCGGATCCTCGTGCGGTGCTTGGGTTGCTTTCCAGGCTAATCCACGTTTACTTTCGTAACGGTTAAGTTTTCACAAGTCACTCTTCCGGTTTACTTTTGACTCCTCTCTGCTGAACCTGTTCTGCTCACTCTGAGGCACTTTCTCGTGTAATCCAAGCAAGAGTCCATGGTTCCGGAAGGATTATGCACTTTCACCTTAAAACCAACATCCACAAACCGAAACGGCTAGACGATCACGACGTTCAGCACCGATTAACGAGAGGCAACGGTCCGATTCGGTCCGAAATTGAACTGCGAATGAACGGTTGCGTACGCGAACCGCCATTTTTATAAGCACGCGGCCGCCTTTTGGCGGCTTGCTCTCACGGGATGGGAGAGGAGCATCTTGTTCAGAAAACGTTTGATGAGTAGTTCTCCAGAAGAACGCAATGTTAAAATATTAACGTTTTGTTACTTTAGGACCTCCTGTACAATGTTCCATTATGTTCTTTTTGAGGGTTTCTTTTTATGATTTTTTGAGGGTTACTTTTTGGGATTTTTTGATTTAATAGGAAGAGGGTACGTTATCCATTAGTGGACCCCTTTCCTATAGTGGACCCTCTGAAGGGTTTTTGATGAAAAATTCAATAAAATCACAATTTCATGCGTGTTGTTGTCTACAAATCATTTATTTGGCATGTTCAGCATCATTTAAATTAATGTTGACTGATATTGAATTGTCCTTTTTACCAAAATAAGTGTTTTAAGTTCGGCATCTGAAATCAGCCATGGCCACTAGCATTTTCACAACAAAACTGCATTTATATTTTATGATTGAATTAACCATCAAATCATTTTTTGACTGATTATTTAACTTCAGAAAGTCGAAATAATGTAAGTTTAAGAAACTTTACTAAAATAAAGCGAAGAACTGCTCATTTTCGAGCAAAAATTAGGGGGCCCAATATAGGACAACGAAAATCCTAACTTTTCCAAAAGTGGACCCCTGTTAATTTAACCTTCAAAAATGAAGAAAACTGTGTATTCAAGCAAAAGTTTCTATAAAACATACAATAAATGCTTGTTGTTATCAACCTAAAAGCATATTTTTTCAATTATGAGTATAAATATAGCTGTTTTCATGTTAAAAGTACCTAAAATGCTGAAGCCGTCAGAATTTAAAATTAATCAAAACTATAGTTAATTGTATTTAACTGAAGCATCATAATTGCAGTTTGAAATGATATTTTATAATAATAAATCAATAACAAAACATTTTTTTGTAAAATAAACATGCGTGGTTTTATCAGCAACTGAAAACAAATCTATTATTTAGTTTCGGTCAACCATTTATGTAATTAATATGGAAAAAATGCTTCAAGATTACTTTTTTTTTATTATTTTTATGTTCATTCTGGTTTTTGAAACGTTTTCTCTGATCTTTTTTGGAAATAAATGTGTTTAAATGTTTGTTAGGTTTTTTGTTGTTTAAAGCCAAATTTGTTAACAAAACATATTTGTTTATAATGAAAAGTGAGCAAAATCCATCATTTAATCATTATATCTATCATTAGACCTACACCATGCATCAAAACATCAAATATCGGTTAAATTTGGTATCAAAATAACAGTTTGCCTATAGTAGACCCGGGTCCACAATCGGATTATGGACCCGGGTCCACTATAGGAAAAGGGGGTCCATAACAAGGCAAAAAAATTTTTTTTTCAAATGGCAATTTTTCTGTTCAAAAACAAATAACTGATGAAACAAATAGTCAATATTGTTCAAAAGACTTCAGATTTCATTGTTTTGTACAAAGGGTTATGAAAATGTGCTTAAAATATTGAAAATTTGTGAAAAATGTGCTTCGGCTCTACTAGGGGGTCCACTAATGGTTAAAATACCCTATACTGAAATCACTGAATAGCGTGAGCTACAATATTTTAATAATAAATTGAAATTGAGGTGAAAAGTCACCAATTGGGATTGGACACTCAATAATATTTTTAACTTTATAAATGTCCATAAAAAATATGAAAAATATTATATTAACATTGAAAACATATAATATATTTAGAAACACTGTTGGTTTAATTTTGATGCATATAAATTTAGATCAAAGTAGAGAAATGTCGGCTTATTGCATTTACCTACATTTCCATAAAAGTTTAGAAGCATTTTGAAAAAATAAGGGAAGGTGGGGCAAGACGACCATATGGGGCAAGAGGAACAATCGCTCGTACGGCCGTAATTTTTACAATTTTGATTATTTCCAGTATGAGGAATTGTTGCTAGCAATGTAATTAGCTGATTCTACTGCCACATAACCGCCAAAACGACGTAAACGCCACGGGGCATAAGATTTAATGAAGTTTTTTTCAAAACCTTTGTATTTTTATATTATTTGGAAAGTACAAAATAAGGCTTAGGGTTCGTTTTAAGGCTCATTTTATCAAAATGCTATTTTTCCTAGATCAGTAGTGTCCTAACCAATGACTTGCACCAATTATAAAGTATGATTCAACTTTTGGTTACTTTTGTAGAGAGCTTTTAAAAAATCTTGTCCAGATGAGGCAAGTGTACCATATAGATTTTTAGTATGGAAAAAAATACGAATTCCTGCAACAACATATTTTGTTGGGAAATATATACATAAAAGTGCTTAAAAACTGATATTTTGAAATTTTACTATTTATCATCTAAGTAATAATTTGTTTTCATAAATACGACCAAATTATTTGTAAAATATTATTATTTAATCTAAAAATAAAAGAAACGTTTCAAATACATTCTAATGTGATATATCTAAGTGATACCAGTTCAATTGTTAGCAAATTTACATGTTGTTTCATGCATTGCTCCTCTTGCCCCAACGGGTTTTGTTCGTCTTGCCCCACTAGTTGAGTAGAACGTACGTAAAATCAAAAATTTTAAAATCATTTTATTACATTGAAAAACAGGATTTTTTAAAACGTGTTCTATCAAAGTCTTAGTCAAGACTTGGAATAAGATGATTATAAAAAAATCCGACAGATTTTTTAACAGATTTTTTAACGTTTAACGGATTATAACGAGCATTTTCTTAGCTTGTTACACTAGCCCCACTTTCCCCTATGTTTAAATGCGAGTTTTTCACCAATGTGTAACAGGTCGTATCGAGGTGCTCCGATTTGGATGAAACTTTCAGCGTTTGTTTGTCTATGAATGATGCCATGCCAAATATAAGCCCTATACGACAAAGGGAAGTGTGGTAAAACGGGCATTGAAGTTTGAGGTTTGAACAACATTAAAAATCAAAAAATTGCTCCCATTTGCGTAAAACTTGATCAATTTCAACTCTTTTAGATGCATTCGAAGGGTCTTTTGAAGCACTTTAAAATTTGCTATATATATATTATTTTTTAAATCAAATTTACTACTCCAATACTTCTTACTTACTTGAAATTTTCCAAGGATTCCGAATATGACAAAATTGAGACAAAAAAGTGTCGCTATGGAAGCCTAAAGAGCAAAAACTAACGTTGTAAAATGTTTGTTATAGAAAAATCGACAAACTATGAGAAAACCGCGATTGGCCAAAAAGTTAATACCGTTGGCTTATAGTCCACGAAATTCCCTAACTTTTGACTTATCGGAGTATGGGTGTTGGAGGCTGTTGCAAAAAGATATTAAGGTTTTAAAAAAATCATTTTTAGCAGTAATTTGCAAAACCTATGAGAAAAAGTCAAACCAATCTTAGATGTATACAGCACATTTTAAAGTGCTTCAAAAGACCCTTCGAATGCTAGATGCAGAGTTGAAATTGATCAAGTTTTACGCAAATTAGAGCATTTTTTTTATTTTTTATGTTTTTTAAACCTCAAACTTCAATGCCCGTTTTACCCCACTTCCCTTTGTCGTAGAGGGCTCATATTTGGCATGAGTTTATCTCATTTATAGATAAACAAACGCTGAAAGTTTCAGCCAAATCGGAGCACCTCGATACGACCTCTAGAACAAACCGAGCAAAATCTACAAATACTGCCTCAATCACAAAAATAAAACATGTAAAATCATTTGCAAACTATTTAGAATATATTGTATAACGTTTAGTAATGCATTTGTAATCATTTAATGTTTGCAAATTTCTTTATAAATGTGCACATTTTGAGTTCACAAATTTGAAAAAGTTGTGAATCTTAAAAAAAATCTATTGCATAAAGAGTAATTTCAGCCCAAAACAGTAACTTTTTTACTCGACCCTCTCCGATTTCAATTAAACTGTGTAGACATGTTATCCTTTTTGTTCCACTCGAGAATGACATTTGATAAGCTCGTTGGTTATTTAAATAACTTTGGATATCGCAATTTAAATATTTATGTATCTCGAATCCGTCACATCGCATAAAAAAATACAAAATTGCCCTAAGATGTTGCAGAAAGCCTCACGAAAAACGCAAGACGGTATGAAGAGTTAGATCGCGAAAACCCCAGAGAATCGTTTCAAAGTGCAAAATTGTGAATTTTCCTTGAGATTCTGCGGACATAGCGGGCGTTGCTACTTTGTTGTTGCGATTGGAGTTAAATCTGCGGAATGTTTGATGCGCGGTGGCGATGGTGGTCCTTTGCTGGGCTCAAAATACTCTACTGAAAGTTGTTACACTTCACGTATTATACGATTCTGGGTTGGGGAGCGAAAAAAAAAACAAACTCCTCTAATCACGTCGGCCCCATCCGAGCAGGCGAGCGAGCGAGCTGATAGCAGAAGGACATTTTGCCGTGGTTCACATAGGGGAAGGTGGGGCAAGACGACCATATGGGGCAAGAGGAACAATCGCTCGTACGGCCGTAATTTTTACAATTTTGATTATTTCCAGTATGAGGAATTGTTGCTAGCAGTGCAATTGACTAATTCTACTACCACGTAACCGCCAAAACGACGTAAACGCCACGGAGCATAAGATTTAATGAAGTTTTTTAAAAACCTTTGTTTTCTTATAATATTTGGAAAGTACAAAATAAGGCTTACGGTTCGTTTTAAGGCTCATTTTATCAAAATCCTATTTTTCCTAGATCAGTAGTGTTCCAACCAATGATTTGCACCTATTAGAAAGTATGATTTAACTTTTGGTTTTTTTGTTGAGAGCTTTAGAAATCTTGTTCAGGTGGGGCAAGTGTACCATATGGATTTTTAGTATGGAAAAATACGTATTTCTGCAACAACATATTTTATTGGGAAATAAATACAAAAAGTTCTTAAAACTGATAAACAATTGTTTAAAAAAAAGTTCCTACAAAATAAAGTGATACTATGAAAATTTACTATTTATCATCTAAGCAATAATTTGTTTTCGTAAAAACGATCAAATTTTTAGTCAAATATTATTATTAAACCTAAAAGTGAAAGAAACGTTTTAAATACATTCTAATCTGATGTTTCAAAGTGATAGCAGTTCACTTGTTAGCAAATTAACATGTTGTTTCATGCATCGTTCCTCTTGCCCCAACGGGTTGTTCGTCTTGCCCCACTAGTTGAGTAGAACGTACGGAAAATCAGAAATTTTAAAATCAATTTTTAACATTGAAAAACAGGATTTTTTCAAAATTTGTTCTGTCAAAGTCTTAGTCAAGACCTGAAATAAGGTGATTATGAAAAAATCCGACAGATGTTTTAACGTTTTAATGGGTTTTAACGAGGATTTCCTTAGCTTGTTACACTTGCCCCACTTTCCCCTAATCAATTTTGCACGCTACCGAAACGGTTCCTCTCTCTCTTTGGCGTTGCCGGTTTTCTAAAAGGGGTATCGCAGTAACCTTTCAATTATCACAAAATAAAACAAAAACATGCGGTATCAGTAGGCAGGCAGGCAGGCAGTGAGGTGTCCCCATGTGCTGTGAGATGATATTTTTCGCGCAATTTGAAATTGATTCTAGTGTAACCCTGTATTGCCAACTAAACTGTTTTGTTTTTTTTTAGTAAAGGAGGTTATTTATATGCTATTATCCTGATATTTAGTTTTGTCTAGAAAATTAAGGCTTATCTACAACCGCCAATCATAGTTTTGTAGGGATGTTTCCATACTTTTCATTATTTTTCTTAATCTTCTTTGTTTCAAAAAATCAAACCATCCACATTCACGACCCCCAGGACTTTTGTGGTCTCTATTGCAAGTTTCTGCTCGAACCTTGGAGTCCGAAGGCTTGAATGGGGAGGGCCCCTAAACCTCTTTCCTTCCAAGGAACCTTCCACCCCAGGGTTCGAACTGACGACCTTTGGATTGCGAGTCCAACCGCCACCAGCGATTCCACCGAAGCAGGATTGTTTCGGTGTGTTGTGGTACTTCCTCATCCGATGGAAGGTTGGAGCAGATGGGAATCGAATTCTTTGTTTATACATTCTGAATATTTATTTTCAATTAAAACATACGGAAGAAAAAAATGATTTGAACTTCATGGGTATTTTAATAAGATTAAATCTCATTCAGAGGCCGAGTTGGGTAGTAGAGGGTTATGTTACAGTTAGCAGGAGTCGTCTGATTTGTTATTTAAATTTACAGGAACAGAACTTCATGAAATGAGTAACTTTTCGGTTGAATTAATGTATAGCATGTGGTGTTTTGGAGGGCACTCGGTCAGTTTTAAAACAAGTTGTGCTTTTATAGAAAGGCATTGCTGATATTTGGAGAGGACTTTTTTAAGTCATCAGTCAATAACTGGGCGTAACGGAACATATGGAGGAAATGGGTTCAGCCAAAACAGTCTGGTGATGATACCGTTAACTAATCGGGACTACAGTCTGAATAAGTACAGTCGTTTTTAGAACACATTTTTCCAACTGCGCACCTAATTCAGTCCAGTTCTATCTGAAAATAATCATAAATTAAACTTTACACTTATAGTTGATTTGTTTGAACTCCTATTGAGTTTTTTTTTATAATAAATGTTCAAACACACGAAAATGTTGATGAATTTAGAATTATTAATATCATTATCACTTTTGAAAATATAATTTTGCTTAAGATTCAATTATTAACTTCAAATATTGTAGTCACTCGTTAATTTTGTTTTCAATAATTTAATTTATATCTTTATTTATATCAAAAGATATTCTAGCAACTTATTATTGTTTTTCTTTTCAGTAAGAATATGGTTAATTATATGAATTTGTTTTGTAAAACAGTAGTTAAATAAAATCATTCCGATTTTTTTTAAATAATTTATTAGACATCTAAGAGCACATACATTTCAAAACCACAGACAGCTCAGTGGGTTTCATTTTTGTGACCATATGTAGCTTTATGGTGACGTGAATTTTACATCCTGTTGCGAGAGGCGTCATAGGGTCAAATCGAGTGGAATGCCCATCTCATAAACATGATCAATCACTCGTCTGGGAAGTGCTTGGCGAGGGTGCAAAGTGCAACTCCCAGACGGCAGTTTGCCAACTGAAGCGAAACAACGTAAATAATAAACAATTTTGTTTACCCTAGCCTGATTGCCAATCAATAGCCTACTGATATTAAATTTAAACATTTTGATCCAGTAAAATTAGAATAAAAATGATTGTGTTACTGGGATTTTTAAATTTTAAAATTTGGTTTGGATTATCCAAGAATACACATGTTGCTTGTTTGTCAAATTTAGTTGACCTTAGGCGAAATGTGGTCATTGGTCACAATTGTACTCATGGGATCTGGGATCTTCGAAAAAGGGCACAAGTGACATTTCGATGCCTCTGTGCGCTCTTATACTAACTGGATAGGACCAGCAAGCTTAGTACGAGGGAGCACAGAGGTATCGAATTATTAACACAGCCCGTTTTAGATCAGTTGAATAACACATAATTAATAAAATAGATTGCGTTTCTTCATTATGGTTAGTTAAACTTATATAGGGCGTCCAATTTTCCCGGGTTTGGAATTTCCCGGGAAACGGAAAAAATATTTTTGAAATCCCTGGAATTCCCGGGATCCCGGAAAATTTTATAAACAGTCATAAAATCTATGTTTTTATTGTTTTTTAAGCTCAAAATCATAGAAATGGCTCAAAACTATTGATTGAGTCTACACAGAAAAAAATATGTGAATTCGAGCCAAACATTTCATTAGGGCACAAAAGCAAAAACCGCGATTCGAGAAAATCGCTTGCAAAAAATGGACAACTTGTTTCAATTCCTATTTAAAAAATAAGCATGACTGATGGTATTTTTACTGATGATTCGATAAAACACACCATTATCCTCAACTCTGCTTTACTGCTTCTTAATTTATGTTGATTTTCGCAATAAAACTCATAATTTTAAAAATCTCGTTATTAGGCCCTTTTAGCTTTCCAACTGCTGTTCATAATGGGCCCTTTCTAAATGCAATTTCGAAGAGAACTAAAAGGGCACTAAAGCGCTGTCACCGGATTGTTGTTTTGAATGATGTTTATGGGCCCTTTTGTTTAGTTAGAAATAATGAGGAATTCAGTGGAAATTTTTATAATTGGTGAAGTTTTATGATCGAATGGAGCAGATAAGGTATGTGAAACATTAAAATTCTTCAAAAGTGTACTGAACAGCAGCCGCGGGCCGTATTCAATATTGTATTTCGACGAAGTTTTTTTTCTGCAGAAACCCTTGGTGAAACGTTAACCAAACTTTGTTTTGAAGTGAATTAGTGTTAAGAATGTATAAAAAGTTCACTTTATAACATAGAAAGTTCCTTAACCACGAAAAACTAACGAAAAAGAAAAGGGCACAATTGAACTTTTTTTCTGGTTTGGAGTGAACATTGTTATGTGCCCTTTTGTTTTTTTGATTTTTTCAATAGGAAATTGTTTGCTATCAATCTGATTCTTGGAGGGCATGTAGGGAGTGTTCTATGGAGTGGAATAGTGGAATAATCCCGAATGTTTACTTTTTGGTTTTGTGCCCTAATGAAATGTTTGGCTCGAATTTACTCGACACGGAAAAAAATAATCACATGTAAACTCAGTTGATGTAAACTTGAGATTCGACGTAAAGCGATATACGCACTTTGGAAGGAACCGGTCAAGAAAAAAATCAAATGGGCAGCAGCGGCAGCGCAAGCAAGTAAGAGAGGGTGAAGAAAATCCCCAAGAAATCGCTCTCTCTCCTTTGTTCTGCTGTTCGTAAAGCTGTTTCTTGACCCCTTTCCTTCCGATCAGCATACTAGCCTTAAACGGTTGAATCACACGTACACTTTAATCTAAACATGGATAGCAGTTTTTAGATAGCTTAAAAGATTGTTTTTCTTTTTTGTGCTTTGGATTTTAAAATTAAATAGTCTCTTAAAATTAATTTATATTTTTACATGCCATGACTGTAAATTATTTTAAAATGTGTAAAATAACAAAACAAAAACAACAAATAAAATGATACCTGTTAATATTGGTTTTGTATAATTTTAAATGATATTATTGTTTTCAAATGATAAGTTTTTTATTGTTATCGATTTCTAAGAATTCAACTTTTCATCTACTTCCACGTCAATAACTAAATTACATACATACAAAAATTTGATGTTTTTCTAACTCCGGAAATTCTCGGGAAAAAATGTAAAAAAATCCCGGGATTTGGGAATTCCCGGTTTTGGAAAAATCTCGGGAATTTCATCTTGGGAAATCCCGGGATGGACGCATTAAAATATTGAAAAAGAAAAACTAATTTCTTTACTCAATAATACAGCACCATTTCATTTTATTTGCACTAGGACGAGACTAGGATCATAAAATAAAAACACTGATTACAAAATCGTTTGCTTGTGCTTTATGTTGCCAAGGCTACCGCCAAGGCACCCTTTGATTTGCAGTGTTTTTTTTTCTTACCGTAACAAAACAACAAAATGCGAAATACAGCGGACGAGCAGGCGTTTTCCAGTGCGATTGTTTGTAGTTCTAGTAATTTACGGAAATCCAAGTTTTCTCAAATTACGGAATACCAAGGTTTGTGGAACGTAGCATGGAAAAGTGATCGGTTTCAAATTTATTTCTTTAATTACAGAGGAACGTTTCTTTGCGAATGTTTGGGTGCAACTACTCTTGTTCATAAACGTTTATTTCAGTTGGATTTGGTTGGCATCTAATTCTATTACACTATACTATGAAGTACATAAAGTTTATTGTTGAAAAAACATTTTGTTCAATTATGTTTGTTATTCTAGTATTTCAACCTTACAACAATACATCGTGTGTTATCGGTATTGTCCTTGACGATTGCAGCCCCAATTGAATGTCTTCGATTGTATTTAGGTTATTCTGGAAATCTTTTGGACAAGGCAAGCGGACATTACGAAACCTTTTCTATCATTTTTGGCAATTTTTCTTTTAACAGATACCCGATTTTGCTGGCTTCTGGATACTTTCTGTCTTCATACAAACTCCGTTGCAAATTTACTTGATGACCAGTGAACCTGTTTTAAAATATACAACTAGTATTGTAGTGCAGGGCTTCCAATGTGCATTGCTTGTGCTGCAAGTTGGTTCTAGCTTTTCGGTTATCCGGCGAGCGTCACACTTTCGAAGGGAACAGTTCCAGAGCCAAAAATCAAACATCCTCGAAGGTCGTCAAAATAGTAACATTTCCATTATTAGTGACTAGAGTAAAGTCTAATAAAACCGTTGCTAAACTTTGTACGTTTTATTCAGGTTGTTTGCTTCGAAAAATGCGTTGATATGGTCAATGTTGGCACGAAATGTAACCAGAAACGTTTTCAGAGCAACGATGTTGTTGTTGTTGGTTTGTGATGATCCCAAAAGGGCGGTTCTCGTTGGAACATAATGGTGTAAAACCTAGAAAAAAATACAGTGTAAACATTTCTCGGGTTAGTTCGCAATAGAGTTATCTAAGCCCGCTCTCACGCACACTAGCACGCCATTTGTTTTGCTGGACGGTACAAAATTTAACCTCACTTTTTTTCGTGTACGTACACGCAATACATGCGCACGTAGATAACTCTATATGTTGCAGCCAGAGTTCGGAAAACCACTCATACTCACAAATCGAGTAGGCTTCCTCACAGCAAACACTCTCGATACTCACCGTGAGTGTGAGGGCTGAGTAAATTTACTCATATTTGAGTAAAATGAGGGTGTGAGTAGGCCGTTTCCAACAATTTGTTATTTACAAAATCATTGACAACATCAATCAAAAATCAAGCGTCTTTATGAATCGGTTGTACATTCGAGGTAGCGTCAATGTCTATAAATCCGAAAGTTTTGAGTTGGTAATAATGTGGTATCAATATTTTTTTATTTGTCTGTCTGGTATTTTTTTTTTCATTGCTTTAAAAGAAATCTTGGATTGTCAAAGTCCAGCGGATGGGCAATTATTTTCATAATTTTAAGATTGGTGACCGGTGGAATCCACTGTGGATTGAAATATCGCAGGATAAATCGGAGGCCACAGATGGGGGCAGCTTCTGCGGGCAGCCATACCAAAAGAAGATGGCCGTGTAGCTGTGGGTAATGGTCACTCCCTTCGACAGCTGGGCAACTGTGGCCACTCTCGGTCGCTGACAGTTCTACCAATATGTCTTGCCTAAGAACCAGCAGTGGAGCCTCAGCGGCCGCCGGTGGCCCTAGCCTAAAGCTGTCCAAAGCACTGGATCGGCCTTTTTTAGTTTTCCGTGAACCTCCAAGCCAAAGTCACCGGCAGCTACTGCAACTTCTTCGGCGTGTCCCGATTCTGAACCAAAACACATTTGTACAACTGTCGACGACCGGGAGTGGCCACTTACCTCAGCTACACGGCCTTCCACTGCTGGTAAAGCTGGTAAAATTCACCCGCAGAGGCATCCCCCGTCTAAACAACCTCCGACCTTTCCGTCGGTAGGACTGCTGGAAGCTGACAACAAACTTTGTGATTAAAAAAAAAATTAAACTCGCTGAAAAAAAACAGTAAAAATCAGGATTTGAACCACAGTGTGAAAATAAAACTTCTAATTGAGAGCACTGCGCCTCTACCATCAGGACTACTTTTTCGCTGTTGAGTTAAAAGAAAATCACCGATGTAAAGTTTGACATCTCTAAATTTGTTTTCTAAAATAGCCCTCATGAGCGCTCAAAGCCCTCTTTGTGAGTAAATGAGGAAGGCCCTCACACTCACCGAGAGTGATGAGTAATTTATTCGCAGGTAACTTAGTTTTTCCTCATGGTTGAGGAACTCGTGAGTGAGTTTCCGAACTCTGGTTGCAGCTACTTTTTTCACTAAAACAAATCAAACTTACATTGTTTTTCAGTGAGCATTAAATGCAGTTGAACTACTTAAAGCATTTTAAAGATAATCTAGTCCAAGATCGATTACCCGAGGTTTTTTTTTTTAAATCATTTTTACATTCAATTCGAGTCCTTTAACGTGAAGACTTCTATCATTGCCATGATTTTTTGTTCAAAGTTGTAAATTTTTCGTCGCTGATTCATTTTGCTGCAGAAATTCATTAACAAATTACGTCTAAGATCTAATGCAAACTTAACTAATATTTGAATAATCGCAGTTTTTTCAATTCCTTTTGTTTAAAAAGAAGAGAATTTCATTATGAGAATGTTTATATATATTTTTAAATATGATTTGTACCATTCTTTTTAGTTCATGTAATTATTGGTTAATGTAAGGAAATTTTAATGTGAACAATGCACAGTCCAGATCGCAAATTAAGTGGAAATTGATTTTTTAAACAAAATTTGAGTTTTGGAGCTTTGAGCTTTCAGAAAAGTGGTTGCAAATAGGAAATGGCTACTTTGAGCTTAATTGAAATTTCAAGTGGTTCAAGATTAGAATGTGTCAGAAAATCTAACTTCCCAATAAATAATATTTTTGGATTTTGCAAGCCAATCCAAGCTACATTGTCCACAAAACCAAAAGTTTATACCGCAGTCTATGCCTTCTGTGATTAATGTTATCAATAGCATCAGAGCAAACCATCAAATAAAATTTTTCAAACGTATCAAACATCTGTTGGTATTAAAATATCAACAAGATTTTTTTTTTAAATTTTAGATGAGAAATTTGATGAACATGTTAACCATTGTTATCCGAGCATTCGTTGGTGAAGGTTGTCTGAATCAACATGACTCGTCGCGTCCCGGCGCAAAACGCCGGCAATATTGCCCTACCTGCGGCTCAAGCAGGCAAAAAAGTGGGAATTTCCAAAAGGAAGGTTGAGGCCTCAACTGATGGCCAAAAACCGGGAATTTCCAAAAGGAAGGTGCTTTTGGAAGTGACATCGAACAGCAAAAAGACGAAAAAGAGCGACGGTACTGTACCGATGGATGAGGAGGAGGAGAACTCTTCATCGCACGAGGAGCAGCTTTTGAAGAACAACAAGTTTGCTGGACTGCCTGACGAGGACCAGGTAGCGGAAGCAAAGGAGAATGAAGTGAAACAGCGAAAGGAGAAACTGCCTCCTTTTTATGTGAGGCAATCAGCAGCAACGATCGACTTTCGTGCGGGGCTGGTTGAACTCATCAAGTCTGGGAAAGTCCAAGGCAACATTCGTCTGTGTCAGGACGGATTTAAGGTGCTGGTGCAATCCAGGCAGCACTATCAACTGGTCAAGGATTACTTGACCGAAAACGAGGCGGAGTACTTTACCCATGATGTCGTCATGGATAAGCCGTTCAAAATCGTCGTCAGAGGTCTGTACGACATGCCAGTGGAGGAATTAGCTGCCGAGCTAAAAGTTTTGAAACTGGATGTGTTGGCCGTGCACAAAATGAGCCGACGCAACAAAGACATCAAGTACCGTGACCAGCTCTACCTGCTGCATTTGGCTAAGGGATCGACGACGCTTCCTGAGCTGAAGGCAATTCGAGCGGTTTTCAACATTATCGTGTCGTGGGAGCGATACCGACCAGTGCATCGTGACGTCACACAATGCTTCAACTGCCTGGGCTTCGGGCACGGAGGTAAGAACTGCCACCTGAAGCGTCGTTGCGCCAAATGTGGTACCGATGCGCACATCACATCCCAGTGCATCCAAGATTCGCTGGTGAAGTGCCTCAACTGCAACGGTGAGCACTCGTCAACCGACCGAAAGTGCCCCAAGAGAGCTGAGTTCGTGAAAATTCGGCAGCAAGCATCGACGAAGAATCAGCCTCAGCGTCGTAGAACTCCTCCAGCCCTGGTGGAGCAAAATTTTCCACCTCTTCAACCGCGACGCCAGGTCCCGAACTTGGCACCGTTGCCGTTGGATCCCAGGAAGAGAGCTGAGATGAATCATCCACGGCCGGGTTCCAGCCAGGAGCCGAGACCGCCACCACCGGGCTTCAGCCAGGAGCCAAGACCAATCCAAGAACCAGCAGTTGAGGAAAATGGTAATGATCTTTACACCTCAACCGAACTCCTCAATATTTTCAAACAGATGTCCGCTGCACTGCGTGGATGCAAAACCAAGACCCAGCAGATTGAAGTGCTGACCTCGTTCGTCATCCAGTATGGTCCCTCAAGCTGCTGAATTGGAACGCTTGCTCCATTAGGAGGAAGAACTTAGAGCTGGTGGATTTTCTTCGCGAGAAGGAGATCGACGTAGCTGCCATCACGGAAACTCATCTGAAGCCCGGTGAAAAAGTTTATCTGCAAAACTACAAGATCGCGACGCAGCTCGATAGGACCACCTCTGGAGGAGGAGGTGTGCTTGTCGCTGTTCATCGTGATCTCAAGCCACGCCGGCTGCCACACTTCAAGCTGGACATCATCGAGGCCGTTGGGGTGGAAATTCCCACTTCGGTTGGCCCAGTACTCTTCATTGCTGCATACTGCCCACGTCAGGTGAATTCCAGAGATGGTTCAGCAGCAAAACTGAAGGGCGATATCCAGAAGCTGACACGGCGGAGCGCAAAGTACATCATCGCTGGTGACCTCAACGCGAAGCATGAAGTTTGGGGCAACAGCAGGAGGAATCGGAACGGAGTGATTCTGCACAACGATCTGCAAAACGGATACTACAACGTTGTGAGTCCAGATCGTCCAACGAGGGTGGCTCGGTCTGGGAATCACTCAATCATCGACTTCTTCATTACCAATATGGCTGAGAACGTGGCTCATCCTGAGGTGTTTGAAGAGTTGAGTTCTGATCACTATCCGGTGGTTGTGGAGGTTGGAGCTTCCGTTACTCCGCAGCGGCAACCAACCCGGAAAGATTACCACAACGTTGACTGGCAGCAGTTTCAGCAAGTGGTAGACAGCAACATCGACTATGATCAACACCCGGAAACTTCTGCCGATATTGATCGTTCGCTGGAGGTGATCCAGCAGGCTATCAACCAAGCAGAGGCTGCCAACGTTCGGGAGGTTCCTGTTAATTTTAAGGTAACTGATATTGACGTAGATACTAAACACTTGATTAGACTTAGGAATGTTTATAGGAGACAATATCAACGGACTGGGGACTATGACAAAAGATTTCAGTTAACAATTTGAACAAAATCATACAAGACCGACTTGACAATATCAGAAATCAAGAATTTTCAAAACATGTAAGCCAGCTTGGGAATTATTCAAAACCATTTTGGAAACTTTCAAAAGTTCTTAAAAACAAACCAAAGCCTATTCCTCCTCTTATTGTTGAGGATTCTCCTTTGATTACATCCGAGGAAAAGGCAAATGCACTTGGGCTTCATTTTGTTAGTTCACATAATCTTGGCGCTTCCATGACCAGCCGTAAAGAAACATCAGTTGCCAATAGTATTTCAACAATCAATGACTCTACCTTTGAATTTCCTGCAGATTCCCATGTTTCTGGTGAGGAAGTCAAAGTTGCAGTTAAACAAATGAAAAATATGAAAGCTCCAGGCTTTGATAACATTTTAATCTAGTGTTGAAAAAACAGAGTGATCAGTTCTTTCAACATCTAGCCAATATTTTCAATAAATGTTTGCAACTTGGTTACTTCCCCACCAATTGGAAACTGGGCAAAGTCATACCAATTTTGAAGCCTCAAAAGATCCAACATCGCCAACAAGTTATCGTCCCATTAGTCTTTTGAGTAGTCTGTCCAAACTCTTTGAGAAGGTCATCTATTCAAGGCTTTTGGATTTTACCAACGATAATAATATAATTTTGAATGAGCAGTTTGGCTTCCGAAAGGGCATAATACTGCTCATCAGCTTACGAGAGTAACTAAAATCATCAAGCAGAACAAGCTTGAGTCTAAATCAACTGCTATGGCTTTGTTGGATGTTGAGAAGGCTTTTGACAATGTTTGGCATGATGGTTTGATACATAAACTGTATTTATACGGTTTTCCAATGTATCTTATCAAAATTATCCAGCACTATCTTTCGGAGAGATCGTTCAAGGTTTTTCTGAATGGGATTGCTTCTGGATTATTCAACATTGATGCTGGGGTTCCCAAGGAAGTATTCTTGGCCCACTTCTGTACAATATTTTTACATCTGATTTGCCTACTCTTCCTGGTAATGGTGTGTTGTCACTTTTTGCTGATGACACTGCCGTTATTTATAAGGGTAAAATAACCAGATATTTAGTTGGCCGTCTTCAGAAGGGTCTTGACGTTCTTTCCGAATACTTTGGCGACTGGAAAATTCGCATAAATGCAGCCAAAACTCAAACCATCATTTTTCCACTTTCCAAATCGGCCAGATTTGCCCCAAAGGATGATGTTTTGATAAAATGAATGATGTTTCGATACCCTGGTCAAAGGAAGTTGTCTATTTAGGTCTCATACTTGACTCGAAACTATTGTTTCGGCAGCATGTAGATAAAATATTGAACAAGTGCAGCATTCTCATCAGGTGTTTGTATCCTTTAATTAACAGAAAATCAAAGCTATCTTTGAAAAATAAGCTAGCAGTTTACAAACAAATAATTTACCCCGTTATTGAGTATGCAGTACCTGTTTGGGAGTGTTGCGCTAGAACTCATAAATTGAAGCTCCAGCGTGTCCAAAACAAGGTACTCAAAATGGTTTTGAATGTTCCTGGCTGGACAAGATCAAGTGAGGTTCATGAATTAGCAGAAGTAAAAATGTTGGATCAGAAGATTCAAGAAAAATGTTTGAAATTCAGGGAAAAATGTGCTATATCTGAATACCCCTTGATTCAAGGATTGGTTTAGTTTATGGTAAGATTAAGTTAGTTTTAGGTTAGGTTATGTTTTCTTAATTTTTTTTTCCTCATTGTACCTAGTGTTACAAAAATGATAAATCATATACATTTAAAGTTAAGAAAATGAACAGTGTTTAAATCACGAAAAGCAAACTAAAGCTGAAGAGCCACAGCTGACCACTTATTATGTAAACCAAATGTAATTATTATAAGAAAGATTCAATAAAGTATATTTAATTCAAAAAAAAAAAACATGTTAACCACAATTTTCTGTAACTTTTTCAGAGAAATATTCTATAGAATTGATAAAAAATCTTTAAAAACACAGTTGCACTAGACCTCCTACAAATTATTTCGGTTCACTCCGATTTTTTAATGTTTAGTTATCAAACATTAATGAAAAATTTTAAATCCATGAAAACTATATTATCGATCTTGCCTGAGAAAATTTGGCAGCTTATTCAAGATTGCAAATCAATGTTCAAGATTGCAATCAATATTCACATACTAGGGGAAATTCTCGTATGTTTGGCAGGTTAAGCACTCGCTCCTAACTCCATCCAATTTACTGATTTTCACTATTTAAACAGCTAATTTTGCAAAACTTTGGACAGAAACTTGCTTGCTCACTTCATTGAGATATTTATCACTCGATTTCAGTTGAAAACGCTTTTAATTAGCTTTAATTGAGTGTCAAAGTTCTGACCTGCCAACATTAGAGGCTCGCTGGAATTAGATGCTGTTCCCCTATATTGAAAATTACTCAACCACATAGCATAACAGTACATCAAACATGCTCTCACCTGAAACCCTTTCTGTGCGAAAAACCCATGATACGGCAGTAACGCGTCTTCGTAGGCCTTCTTAAGCAGGTGTTTCACGTTATCACTGCAGGTGGTATCGTCCAACATGTTCCGAAAGAACCTCTCGATCATTTCCAGCGCCCGCTTGAGCCACAGTAAGCCCTCGGTCACCGTGTCGAATGCGTCCGAGCTTTCATTCCCTTTGCTATCGCATAAAATTAGATCCTCCAGATAATGAAAGGCTTTATCATTTTCGTTATATTTGGCCTCCAGGCGCTGAAAAAATGGAAATCTTTAAATTTATCAACTTGTGCATGTGGTTTCATACTACAAACCTTTACATTACCGCGCATATCCTTCACTATAGGTGAGAACAGTATTCCGAATGATTCTGCAAAATTAAATGTTTAATGTTTGTAAAGATGTGCGAAATTGTACAATTTCTTGAGACATACCTATACTATCAATAACATTTTGGGCCGATTCGAGAAATGCTTTGGTCACAATTTTGTTTTTCTCACCGTCCACCTCGGGAAAACACTTGAGTTTTGAAAAATCTATCCTCGGTGCCAGATCAGCGGCCATGGTTAAACCAATCGGAAAGCAAGCAAGCGACTAAGTGACTGATTCACGACACACGCTGAGAGCTCTGGTGGTGTGGTGAATCATTGTCGCGGGCTTGTCTTTTCCTCCATTCTGCCTTCCTTTGGGGCTTCACTTCACAGCCACGACCACAATCAATACCTTTATCAGCTCGGCGTGTGCGCTGCTTGAGACTCAAAAAACGAAATCACCGCCAAACACACATCAGATATTATTTTATCGCAGAGAAACGGGTGTGTGTTTTTACCTCTGGCTTGGCTTATTCTTGGTTGATGAAGGCAGAGATTGTCATGTGCACTGCTGAACTGTTGGCACTTTCGTGAATACAATTTTGAACACATGCCACAATGCATGTTGACGAGATGCTTACTTATCTGCTGCAATTTTTAAGAAATTAAAAAGCTTGTCCTGAGTCTCCTGAACCCTTTTTTGCCATAACTTTATTATATTTTATCATTTTAGTAGTTTTGAATCGCAATGGCTAGATGTGCATCTTTTTAACATTTGTATGTTGATAAAAACACATTAAAAAAATAAAAAAATTAAAATAAACATTGAATATATTTGATTCTGCAAACATTAACAACAAATGTTACAAGAAAAGTTAACTGTTTGTCAAACCCGTAATATTACATGATACCAGGTAAAGCATATGATTTTGACAGTCTTATGAACTGTAAATTTATGCTGCCTCATGCTGCGCTGTTGCTGCTCAATCGATTGTATGCAACGTTCAGGGTGGTTCAATTCATTTCTTGAGAACAATTTTGAAACACTCTTATACCACATACACAGTCTGGTATTAATGTTTGAAAATTTACTTGAAACTTTCCAACTTGCAACGCATTTGTATTTAGCCTGTCGAATATTTCATAGTTCGATATTAAAAACAAATAACATCGCCATTTTAAGATCTTTAGTTATGCATAAATTGAACTTATATTTATATAAAAATGAAAAAGAATGTATAAATTTAGCATGATATTCGAAGATATTATTAAACATTTCTAGAATGGAAAAACATTTCACACAATGTGCCATCCATTTAATCAAAATACAGCTTGTATTTTATTGACTGAAACTCGGAGAAAGACAGTGAGTGTGTGGTGTGCATATTAGGATGGAACTTGAATGCAACATATTGAGCGTGTAGACTATACGCTACGGCTGCTTGTCGGCGTAAAGGTTTATATCGACGTCCCCCTTTGCAGATTTGACAGCTTGAACGAGCGCGGCATTCAGTCGTCATCAGTGTTCCGAGCTAGAGGCTCAAATCTAGGGAGTCGCCGTTCTGGGCGATTCTCTTGTTGGATAGTGGGATTCCACATTGGCGATCCTGCCGGATATTGTTTCAACGCGATATCAGCTGTAACCTGGACCTTCCCCCCAACGAGAGAGTCGCTCAGGCGGCGCGAGTAAAATTGTTTCTTGAGGCGGCTCGTCTCTGAAAGGTAAACAACTTTTTGTCGCCATGTTGTGTCCCAGGATAAGATAGGACAGACTCTGGGAGAAGTTTTAATTGTTCCGGTTGCGTGGTGTCGTGATCTCCATTTTAAAAAAAATAATCATATTTTTTTGCTGTGTGAAAAGTTGGTTTAATGCTAATGTGTGAAGAAAGATAAAGCAGTGTCGGGCTAGTAAGGTCTGTTCACACGAATCCGTTGCATAATCTCGGTTTAGAAATTATTGTTCCGAAATGCAATTGGGTGATATTCTGCGTTAAGTAGCTGGTCAGGAAATGGTACAGGGTCAGCGGATGAAGCTACTCGCAGACTTTTCGGACCAGTAAAGTCTATCCACACAAATCCGTATTGAGTGCGGCATAGTAAAGAAATGGTTAAGAAAATATTTCTTTAGATTTTGTTCATGCATTTTTAATATAGAAATGTGCCTAATCAGTATTTCTTGTCGTTTTTTTTAGATAAATTCACTCGAATTTAATTGATGTGAGAGGAGATGAAAGCGAGATGAGATGTCCACAATTCCAAGAACTTAGAGATGTCGAACGACCAAAGCGAGATGGGATGTCCGCAGGATGCAAGCGAGATGGGATGTCCGCAAGATTGATGGAATCGAGAAGTCTAAAGACTGACGCGAGATGGGATGTCCGCAAGGTGAAAGGAATTCGAGAAGTCTGAAGGACTAAAGCGAGATGGGATGTTCGCAAGACGCAAGCGAGATGGGATGTCCGCAAGATAAAAGAAAATCGAGAAGTCTGAAGGGCTGAAGCGAGATGGGATGTCCACAAGATAAAAGGAATTCGAGAAGTCTGAAGGACTGAAGCGAGATGGGATGTCCGCAAGACGCAAGCGAGATGGGATGTCCGCAAGATAAAAGGAATTCGAGAAGTCTGAAGGACTGAAGCGAGATGGGATGTCCGCAGGATGCAAGCGAGATGGGATGTCCGCAAGATAAAAGGAATTCGAGAAGTCTGAAGGACTGAAGCGAGATGGGATGTCCGCAGGATGCAAGCGAGATGGGATGTCCGCCGGATGCAAGCGAGATGGGATGTCCGCAAGATGAAAGGAATTCGAGAAGTCTGAAGGACTGAAGCGAGATGGGATGTCCGCAAGATTGGTGGAATCGAGAAGTCTAAAGACTAAAGCGAGATGGGATGTCCGCAGGATGCAAGCGAGATGGGATGTCCGCAAGGAATTCGAGAAGTCTGAAGGACTAAAGCGAGATGGGATGTCCGCAGGATGCAAGCGAAATGGGATGTCCGCAAGGAATACGAGAAGTCTGAAGGACTAAAGCGAGATGGGATGTCCGCAGGATGCAAGCGAGATGGGATGTCCGCAAGATGAAAGGAATTCGAGAAGTCTGAAGGACTGAAGCGAAATGGGATGTTCGCGACAAAAAAAAAAAAGAAAAAAAACAAAGAAAGAGGGCATGGGACATGTCCGCATTATGTGAGTGATATGGAATGTCTGCATGAAAGAGGCGTGACGGGAACGGCTTGTAATTCAGACAGGATAAACGGAGCGTTGTGGTAGAGGTTATGGTTGTCATATCTCACAAAGGACCGGCTCAGTTGCTCTCTCGCTCTTGGACTCGCAACCCAGGGGCGAAAAGAGTAAGCTTTTCCACCACGAAGGGTCAAATGACTTGTTTAGGTTAAAGACTTTATTGAGAATAGTGCTAGACTATCATTGGCGAAACGAATTGGGGACGGCTTGGGGAGCTTAATCTGGCTGATCTGACCTGTTAAGAACGCGAGTAACCCCACATCTGCGGGCAATCACACATCTGCGGGTAAACACACATTTTGCAGAAATGCGGCAACCCCATATCTGCGAACGCCGTCTGCTGTTCGGCGTCTTGTCGTCGGATGACCGCGTGTCTCATCTCACACGTGATCTCTTGTTCTACGCTTCTTGACGGCCTTGAAGGCGAGCAGGTGATGTCGATCACCGCCCAGATGTTAGTGACGAGATCGGTTGACCAAGCGAAACACGTGGCCGGAGCGTCCAAGCGCTTCCCGGCGGACTTCGCGCATGAATAATGGTCGTCGACCACAACGTCGTTGTGGTTTGGTTGAGCAGAATGCATTTGTATTCACACTAAGTGGTCGTGAAAGGCGAGCACGGCTTGTCCCACATGATGAAGTTGAAACCCTAAGAGGCCGGAGCATCTGAGCGCTCCTCGACGGCTCCTGCTGATTGGTGATCGTGGTAGTCGTTCGTTCCCCACGTGGTCGTAACTGGCGTGAGGCACGTTATGGATTATCGCGAGGTAGCGCGACCTGGTTGGCTCTAGCAGGATGTTAATGACACTGCGTCATCCTGATCACACGATCAAATGGCGTGCACGCGTGTGTCGAGCTTGAGTGCGGGAATGTGTGTGGATTAGGGATGGTGCCCAAGTGCGAGTGCCGGATGCGGGATCAACGCCGAATATGGAGGACGTCAAGATCACTTCTCGCTGGTAGCGGTTTCCCCAACATTTTACAACCAACGGAAGTTCCCTTTTGCTAGGGGTTTGACGCGCCTCTACGGATTGACAACAACCAGACGTGATTAATGTGATCCTACGGTATGTCCGTAAATCATTTTAGTCAGTCAGGCGACCAGCCGAAACCGGATTTCCCCTGAAGGCGGCGCCCTTATATCGGATACCGTGGCTATGATCTCCTACGGACATCTGAACGTCCTCGTGTGCGCTACGTGGTCAGTGATCAGGTGATATCCGACGCTGCGGGTGATCGTGTACTCCGGTTGATGCTGTCCGGAGTTCGGTTGAACAATTGGGCCGGCGAAGATCGCCGCGTGGTTTTCTGGAAATCAAACCGAAAAAAATCCTTCTCCCTAAAGGTTTTCCCATCCACACTCTACCACTGCCTCCTGTTCTGTAAAATTGTATACGATCAAGTGTGCTGGTGGACGGTCTAATGGCAAACAAATAGGCTCATTCAAGTCCGTGGGCGATACTGGGTTATAAGGTCGCCTTGGTGGTAGGTTGGAGGATCTTTACAATTTCAGAGGACTTTCTAATTACGCACTTTTATACATGCACTAGGCTTGGCTTGGAGGTGGCCTTTCTCAACGGTTAGTACCCGCACATGGTTGAAGTGCAACTAACTTGATTGTATCGATCGTGCTTCGAGCCCTTTCGCCTCAGTTGATCAGAAGGAAATCGATGCGCTGTCCGCCGTAGATCGTCAAGTATTAGTGATGACCGTTTCGAAATGGGCAGGGTTGGCAATGATTGACTTTCCGCCAGGGTTAGGCCAAGTGGCAGACAAGACGATATCACATCGATTCTCCCAACACTTTATGCGGTGAAAAAAAAAAAAAAAAAATCAGAGCTAGATGCTTTTATAGTCCGGGTCCCATGGTTGCCTCTCATCCCAGTTGGCTTAGGTTCGATCCCATTCGACCCCGGTTACATTTTGTTTTTTTTTTGGTTCTAACATTCGTAAGATGACAGCAACTCAAAACGCAATGAGTCCTAAAATCTTTTTTTTTCATTTTTCTTGAGTAGAGGGAGGATGTGTGGTGTGCATATTAGGATGGAACTTGAATGCAACATATTGAGCGTGTAGACTACACGCTACGGCTGCTTGTCGGCGTAAAGGTTTATATCGACGTCCCCCTTTGCAGATTTGACAGCTTGAACGAGCGCGGCATTCAGTCGTCATCAGTGTTCCGAGCTAGAGGCTCAAATCTAGGGAGTCGCCGTTCTGGGCGATTCTCTTGTTGGATAGTGGGATTCCACAGTGAGCAAGCGAGCAACTTTCCCTCGGTTTGTCTTGTTTGATCTAGGGATTGAGGGGGTGATAGGTATTTATCTCCTATGCAAGAGTTTATGTTTCTCGACAACTTCTCTTCACAAAATGGCTGCTAGGAATGTTATGACATGTTTCATTGGAATTTGGCCCGAAAACGTTTTAAACGTGTTACAAAATTAATGTTACAAAACCGTATAAAAAACTAACTTAATCCAACTATGTAGTTGATGCCTTCTGCACTTCTGATCAAAAATGGATAAATCAAAATATCTGAAAGTTATATTTATCTGCGTAATAAAATCTACGGATACCAAGTGCGCAGAAAACATGGTTTGTGGCAGTGAGCCAACTTAGTCAATATCATTTGAGTGGTAACAACCAGAGACAGGGTTGCCAGATCTTCAAACTTTTAGACTAACTGGAAACTGAGAAAACTTGGCAAAAATCTTGAGCACCAAGGCGAATACGCAATCACATACACACTCAAACAGTCATTTGATCAGTTTTCGATTCTGATAAGTATAAAGTCCAGAACAAACATTTTTTTCGTTTTTTTTTTCTTTTTCTTGTTTTAAACGTCAAATTCGAGTTCTGCGACTACATTTTAGTCAAACTTGAATAGTTGATTGCTTACTAAATAATAAAATGCATTTTTTCAATATTTCGGCACTGCCATATTGGCCGCCATCTTGGATTAAAAAAATGTAAATCACTTTAGCGTAGTTTAGGGGTCATACACACAGAAAAAATGATGGTTATACACAGCAAAAAATCCGATGGTAAAATCGCATGCAAAAGCATGCACATCACCTTCGTCAAAATAAACACTTAATATTACACACTGCATGTACAATTTTTGCAAAAACAAAAAAAAAGTTGCATCCGACGGGATTCAATCCCAGCACCAACAGTAAGGACTGGCGCCTTAGCCCACTCGGCCATCAGACCGATGAAAAGCTGTAAGGATAAACGCATTTATGAGCTTGACATTTCGGTCAAGTTGGTTTCCCATACTGATGGGATACATATTTCAGGGTGCAAAATAACATAAATTTGTATAAAATAATGCAATAATTATTTTACACCCAGGCCTTTTACACGCAGCTGGATTACTACTTTTTTAGCTGTGTATTCATCAGGAAATGGTGACAGATTTTGTGTAAAAAAAAAAGATTAATTTTACCCCAGAAAATGATGAATTTTCATCAGTTTTTGATGAATACTCATCAGGTTCACATTTTTACACATTTTTTAATGTAATATTACTCAAAACAGAGGTAATATTGAACCTACCAAATTTTCAACATTCCAAAATTCAACTTTTTTTCTGTGTACTTAACCCTCTCCCGCCCATGGTTACTCCAGAGCACCAAAACTTTGAACTCAAATATCTCGGAACTGACACAACTTTTCATGGTGCTTTAAGTTGCAGGTGTTCATGTAGAATGTATTCTAACATCTCCCCAAATTTCATCAAATTTGGTTAAGCACAAGCAAAGTTACAGTGTGAAATGTTAACAAAAATGGGCCAATTTTAGGGAAATAAAAAATAACTGTTTTCGAAAGCCCGTAAAAATTACCAAACACAAAATTTTATGAAACAAAAAATGTTTTGCTATCATTTGAACCTTGGACAAGAACCCCTGTGAATAACATTGTGAGTTTGGACCGGTTTTAAGTGTTTTTCAACCTTTTTCATTTGGTGCACCAGAGCACCACCTAGGCACATGAGCAACTAAATATTCAGGAGCACTTTTTTCTAAATTATAGAAAAAGCTTATTTTTATCAAAACAAAAGTTTATAAACGTTTTGACTATTCATAAACAAGACAAAACATTGTTATTAGACTGACAGTTTTATTATTTTCCTCATTTTTCATGAAAATGGTTGTTTGTGGGTTTTGAATGAGTCAATCAAAGAAAGCTGAAAATGCAGAGATTTTAGAATTTGTAGTTAATACTTCAGAAATATGGTCTTACAGCAAATAATAAGTAGTTTTTAACACATTTCGAAGCGTTTTCAAACAAATGAACCAATAGGTATGAAGAAAACGAGATTTTGTGGTTTAAAAAAAAGTTGCTCATCTTCCTGATGGTGCTCTGGTGCACCACTTCAAATTCTACTTTTTTGCCATAATTCGATGTTTGTGGGTCAAAGTAAAGTATTTCCTGCATTATTGTACCAAAATTAAGCCATTTACTATTTTTACGATACGCAAACAGCTCTGGGCGTTAGAGGGTTAAGCTCGACAATCAAAAATAAGACAACGAAACATTTTTTTTCGTGGTTCCATTATCCGAAGTTTCGATTATCCGAAGTGATTTTTTTCCGAGGCCTTCGGATAATCAAGTCTGGAATGTACATGAAGCTGGGTCTACGAGCGTTCCATGAAAAGTTAATTTTTGAGCCTCAGAACCTCAGCAAGGAAAGCAAAAGCCTCTTACAAAGTCGTCGAGGGGAATGTGCCCCTTTTGGGCCCTAATGTGAATCAATGTACTTCTTTTTTTTTTGAAAAGGTCCTATAAACAAAATTTTCAATTTCTAGATTACTTTTTCAAAACAACCAATGCGCCATGGGCTGCCTATGTACATAGGATCTTTTGAAAAAGTAAGCGAGATTTTTGCTTTTTGGGGGTTTGCATTGAGTCAGGGGTATTTAAGCACACTCAAACAGAAAAAAAAAAAAATTTGTTTATAGGACCTTTAAAAAAAATAAAAACAAAAATCCAGATCTGTTCGACGTTCGGAATGGTAAAGGAGATGGTACTCAGGCATGTACCGCCAGTTAGTGCATCTACAAAAGACTTTAAAATCATTTTTTTCCCAGGTTTGCATATTGCCCCTTTTCCCTCTAATCACTGAAAACAGATTTGTTTTGCATAAAGTTTTTGTACAAAAAAAAAAAAAAATAATAAGAGAATGAGAAGTTTTTTTTTTTGACTGAAGATGGTTGCCTTTTAATGCTGTATGTACCACCCTAACATTGATTTCGCTACTCTGCTATCGAGCTGTCAAATCTGCAACATGGAGTTAAACTTTTTGTGAAGTTGCTGTGAAGTTTACCACGGCGCTTCGAAAAGTTTAACTCCATGTTGCACGCACACATTCTCACTTTTAATTTCTGGATGCATTGATGGACACCGGCTGGAAACAGTTCCGAAGAAGTGGGTGGGTAGGTGGCAGTAGTAAATGTGTGCGTACGCAGCACACCCTCTTATTACATTATTGCTACGAGCATAGATCGCACCACCACCACCCACTCGGCAGCAGCTCAGCAGCTTGGCGACCAAGTTTCTTTTTCCGGAGAGTTATTACGGCCGGTGCAGCGAGCTATATTTTCGAAAGTTTGCAGTTTCTTGGAGATTGTCTGGAGATGTGCAACCAGGACCATTCCATCGAATCGGTTAGCGTGGCCGACAATGAAAAGTTTACCTATCCGGTAATTTTGATTAAGGGTTCGCTGGGGATTCGCTGCGAGACAGGTGAGCTGAAGGTGCAAATCGATAATTACGACTGTCCTGTATCGAAAGATGTTCGGTTCATCAACGAAAAGCGGGGCCAGTTTAAGGTGCTGCTTCGGCTGAAGGAAGGTGAAAATCGTGTTACGCTGACCTACTGTAGTCGGGAGCTCGAGTTGAATTTGTTTTTCGAGGAGTCTGAAAATCCGCACCGGATTACGCCCTTGTACATAATTTGCGATGGGCACGATGGGTGTTTCCAGTCCGATACAGCGGAGAATAGTATTGAAAATGCGTGTGCAAAAATCACGTTGGGCATTCAGCTGGTACAATCGCTGTACGCGGAAAAGATGGCAGAGAAATGGTCCAGTAGAAAGACGTTCACGATTGCCGGCGATTGTCTGCCGTTCCGGAGCTCGCTTCCGCTGCAGGAGTCTAAGGCGATGACCGATCAACAACTTTGGAACTTTTTCGCGAAGGAAATTCTCCAATCGGAGCTGTACACTTCTGAAAAGCAGAAGTTTATCGGTTTCATCAGTAGCACGTACTACGAAGGAATCTCGGACAACGATTTCTCGTACGAGAACATCAAGCGAAGAACTACGGGCAACGTGGCACTGGGAGGGGGTGGTCTTGCACTGTTTGGAACCGGATGTCTGTACACCTGGCCGGATCGATTGGACGGCATTGTACCTGCGTTCCTGAACACGACTCTTGTTAATCGAGAATTGATGATGGACGACAGCAACTATCGATACACGTAAGTAGCTTAAATAGTTGATTTTAAATACAGAAAACCAAGACTAAGTCTTTTTTTTATCTAGTTACGGAGGCTGCTTCGCGACCACGATTGGGTCCGTTTGCCACGAGATGGGCCACATCTTCGATCTTGGCCACACGAAGGATGGCATCATGGGCTCCGGATTGGACCACGTGAATCGTGTGTTCACACTTATAACAAACACGGAAGATCTTCCGGACCGAGTTATTGGGCGGGGAGGACCAACGCGTAAATCGCTAAACAGCAAATTGACTCAAATCAAGCGGCCGGGCGAGTTTCTGCTCAAGTATCAGCAGCAAAAGGAAAGTGATGTTACGTACTTTGCAGACAACTGCGCCGTCACCCTGCGGTTCCACAAGTGGTTCAACTACAGCCCCAGCAGTAACGATAACAATTGTGATACTAGGATTAGCTTTAACTTTGTAACACGGATTGTAACAAGCGTCAACTCGTTTCTAAAATTGATTGAGCTACGCGACAGGGTGGATGGGATGTTGAAGGTTTACTGGTCCTTCCTAGAGACCGACACCGACAACTTTCAGGTCGGGGACACCATTCAGCTAGATGGACTGACATTATTTGTGATCGATAGTTATGGTAATATTTTAAAGCAAGATTTGTAAGCAGGAGTCAAATCGAAGCCGATTCTTAATAAAATATGGCTTCCGTCGACAATAGGGTATGTATTTAGGTATAGTTATATAGCAAACGACCAAAGTCATCGAAACGCGCTGTAAGCCGTTTACTTACAATAGTCTTATGTATTGAAAAATTAAACGTAAACCCAAAAACAACTTTTTAGGACCCCTTGAGAGATTTACAAAATCTCCTCCAAAATCCACTGTGTTCGATTAGTGTGTAGCTGTAACTGCTTTGTCGAGCAATATTGATATGTTCGCTCAAATATGAAAGTTCAAAACTAGTCGAAGTAAAAGAAATTCTCACACACGTTTAGTTCTAAGCTATTTACACTAGTGATGCCTGTACCTTTGATTGCAATAAATAAAATAAAATGTGTGCACGAAGGTTGACTTTTCATTGTTTTTTTTTTAACTCACTACTACACAACATTACTAGGGACAGCTGTATTTGGAGCAATATTTGGACATTTTTTATTGCTTTTTGATAGAACAAACACAGAACAACAAAAATAGAGTATCGTTTTACAAATTTTAAGTATTTAAGTGCTCTAAAAACTGCTGTCCTTATTCATACTGCATTCCCGATTCACCTAAGTACACGCAATTTATTTTATTTTATAAACTCTTCTTGATCAATGTTATTTTATTTTAGGTTTGTTTACATATATCGAAAACCTTGTAAAGTTTTTGTTCAGAAAAATTTATGTTTTTAGCTCGGGAACCGAAAACTGATTAGGCTGTTGCAAATATTTTTTTTGTCTCTTCAAAATTGGTTCGAAAAATCGAGGGGCATTTTCGATGAGCAGCACCGCAAAAAAAGTTTTTTTATACCTTCCACGGTTCCAACATTTAAATGAAAAATTAACCTAATCCACCTATGTGGTTGATGCCTTTCTCACTTTTTACCAAAAATAAGTAATATGCGTGGTTTGAACACACATTTCAGCTTTTTTTTTAGTTCCAGAAAAAAAAACACAGATATAACTTATGTGGTAATAACTCGAGACAGGGTAGCCAGATCTTCAATGTTTTGGACTTATTGGAAAGGCCTTTCAATTACCTAACCAATGATGGGTTGGATGAAGGATCCAGACATCGTTTACGTTCATATAATTGAGATCCGGATATTTGCGAAAACACGTTTTTATACAGAACTTTTGAACTACTTATCAAAACTTCAAACAATTCAATAGCGATGTATGGGACCTTAAACCAAGTTGAATGCAACTGGTTCGATCAAAATCGGTTCAGCTAGTGCTGAGAAAACTCAGTGAGAATTTTGGTCACATACATACATACACACACACATACACACACACACACATACACACACACACACATACACACACACACAGACATTTGTTCAGTTTTCGATTCTGAGTCGATATGTATACATGAAGGTGGGTCTAGGAGCTTTTAATAAAAAGTTCATTTTCAGAGCAGGATTATAGCCTTACCTCAGTGAGGAAGGCAAAAGTGTTTTTAAATGTCATCTGTCCTGTTGTTTTGAAATCATAAGTTTCCAAAATTTCTAAGTATTGACGAAAATTTTATTTTTGTAAGAATTTTTTTTTGCGGTGCAGGCATTTTAGATTATTTTGAGTTGATTAGACTTCTATGTATTTCCATTGAAATTTTCCAGTTTTTTGGAACAAATATTTTTGCCCCCTAATTTTGACTCAAATTTGATTAAAATGAGGTCTCGAAATTCGAATTTGATGTTGAAAGTAAGGAAATAGAAAAAGAACACAAAACACCCAAAAAAATACATTTTCTTTTGGTCACAAATTATCAAATGTATCCAATGTGCATAAGACACTAAGTGACAAAACAAACCAACGAATATACCATAAATACAATCTAAAGCGAGCTAACGTCAGTAGTTTTGTCATATTCCATGTTACGATGACGGGAAATGGCAGAGAGGAACAAAAATAAACCGAGTCAAGCTACGTCTACACCTATCGTCTGACTCCCATAAGAGTTGTAAAACTTTTTGTTAAAGTAATCATTAAAGATTTACTTGAAAATCATACCTACTTATAGATATTTTTAAGCAATTCAGTTACTTTGTGGCATGAAAAGAATATGCTTCGAAAATTACTGAAAATGAATGAAGAAGTTGGTGTGAATAATTAATTTGTTTTGTATTTTGGGCAGCAAGAAATCCTTATATTTAACTAGAATTAGTACTCAAAAACATTAACCAATATGAATCTGGGTGGATCAATTCGAATAAACAAGTGCGGTGTAGTTTTAATAGCAATAGGTCTGTTACTTTTCCTATATTACCTATCGACCGGAAAGTCTGGTAGTTCAAACTACGCTTTGAACAAAAATCCGAACGAAGTCAACTTGCGAAAGCTGCTAATTGGGTCCATCCAAGCGGCTCAGCGCGGTGGACTCGAGGTGGTCGAAGTTTCCAAGAGCATCGACTTGAAGGTGCAGAGCAAGGGAAAAACTAAGGAAGGTGCTAATGATCCGGTGACGGATGCAGACTTTCGCTCGCACTGCGTAATGGCGGACGGTTTGCACCGGATATTCCCCAAACTAAGGATCATATCCGAGGAAGACAGTGCCAAGCAAAGCTGTCCCGATGCAAAACTGTTCGATCTGGACCCGACCGTTATGCACGAAACTAATGTATTGGATGAAATTGTTGACATTGACGAGGTGACCGTGTGGATAGATCCTCTGGATGCAACGCAGGAGTATACAGGTTAGATGCCAATCTACTATTTTATGGAACCTATTATATTTTTTTTTTGTTTTTCCATAAATTTTACAGAATCTCTGACAGAATACGTGACGACGATGGTATGCGTGGCCGTGAAGGGAGTTCCAACGATCGGAGTTGTTCACAACCCGTTTACGAAGACGACCGTTTGGGCTTGGGCTAACAAGGCAATGTCTGAGCCACTGTCCAACATGAAACGGGTAGAGTATATATGTTTGTGCAGGTTTCTCAGAGCGATGTATCACTAACAGGAAAATTTTTCTTACAAAGGACGAAGAAGTAAAGAATCCCGTTTTAATTGTGTCCCGTTCTCATACCGGCGATGTACAGACTATTGCTAAAGAAGTTTTTGGTAAAAATGTTCACATCATTAAGGCAGGTGGAGCAGGTTGGTCATATCTTTTATCTGATAAAAATAATTCAATTTTGAAATAAATCTTACTATTCAAGGATACAAAGTATTGAAGGTGCTCAACAACGAAGCCACGGCGTATCTCCACTCGACGGCCATAAAAAAGTGGGACATTTGTGCGGGAAATGCCATCCTCAACGCAGTCGGTGGCAAGATGACTGACTTGAACAATCAGGAGATATCGTACAGTGACAAGGATCCGTTCGTCAACGAGAAAGGTTTGCTGGCGACGGCAACTAGCAGTACCCATGAGCAGTACATCAAGAAGATTTTGGAGAAAAATCTGTTGTAGAATCTGGTTCGTGTTCTTGGTTAAATCATATTGTCACCACAACAAATTAATTCTTAGTTTTATTTTGTGATCCGCTGCACATGCAAAGTTCCTCGAGTCAATCTCTGGTTTTGAATAATTTCTAGCGACAGGACTATAGTTGTACAATGTACATTTAACATTTGAATAAAGTTCTTGTAAATCAATCTTTCTATTTCTTTTCTTGCAAATTTCAAATTACCTTATGAAAAACAGAAAAAAATAAATTTAAAACTAATTTTCATGCATTTAAAACCACTAACTAGTGCTGAAAAGTTTATTAACTTGAGTTGCAAAAAATTAAACTTTTCACAACGTTGTCAATGCTGAAAAGATCTTCTGTTCCAAAAATAAGAGAATCGAACAGTTTAACCCTATTTTGATGGTTATTTTTTTTTACTTTTTTTCCTTCAGTAGATTTACTCGCATTTACATATTTACAGCACCCGCAAACTCTGTTCCCAACTTTGAATTAATCAGCTGTTCAAGGTAATCCACATCTCAGCTTAGGATAGTAACTTCACACAAGTAATTCTTAAACAACGAAATGAATTAAATGAAAATGAATACAGTGAACTCTTTGGCTGACGATCAATATAGTGGTATCTACGTGCGCATGTATTGCGTTTACGTACACGATCAAGATTGAGGTTAAATTTTGTCCGGCCTGCAAAATCAAAGGTGCGCTAGTGTGCGTACGCGAAACGTCATAAAGCTCTATTGTTCCAGCTGTCAATAAATTTTCAGTCCCTTCAAATAGAATACTTTTCGTTCTACAATCGTTCTACAATCCCTTCAATATCGACAGCGAGAGAATCCACTGTAGTTGAACTTTTCAGCAATTGTTTTGAAAAGTAATAATTTTCATTTTTTTATTGGAAAGGTTAATTGACAAAATACATGAACATTTCGGGAGCGAATGACCCATAGGGTTAAAGTTCCCCCAATAAAATCAACAACAACAACAACAACATGAACATTAGACTTATATTTCCATTCAAAGAATGTTTTTCGGAATTGCAAAAAAAAAGTTGTATGGAACTCGCTGCAAAACTTGATTTTTTTCAGCACACGTCGTATTCATTCAAAAAAGTTGAAAAGTTTTTTTTTTGTACTTTTTGTTAATATATTACATGAAATTGTTTTAGTTTCATTATATACTCAAAAACAGAAGTAAACAATACAACAAGAAGGACCAATCCATTTAAACAGCATGACGTAAAAATACGTTACCTGCAAGAATCAGGCCTCTAACACGCATATGTTCAGTTAATATAGTCAATCGACTTCAATTCCACCAAACTGAGGGCGTGTTGCTTTCTCGCTAAGAACAAAAGGCGAACTCTACAACGTTTGCACTGAATTACCTGTCCATGTACCTGATGATCTATTTCCCCACACACGTTTCGAACATTGATTGAACTTGTTGTTGCATGTTCTGTATGCATGGTTTTCTTCCTCTTAGCAAAACCAAAAATCAAGGATGTGTTCGTTTGTTTCCGAAGGATAATGTGTAAAGAAAGATTGCACTTATCTCAACCCAGCTTCAGTTCTTCTATAATTGTTCGTATTTTGTGTAGATGCTCGTCAGTTTCAAGCTAGATCTTGATCGTGCCGCAGGTCAACTATTTTTTTTATCCCCGTTAAACCTAAAACACCAAAATGTACGTCAAGTGGTCACCAATAGATTCGGTTACGGCCAGTGCTAAATCGTTTGAGTTGTCAATCCTTAAGAAATATTCAAATTTCATGCTTAACGATGCTGAACAATGTGAAAACAGTGACTGTAATTGTGTCAAGAAGATCAGCGTGATATTTGTTTTGTATCGGTTTATGGTGATTGTGAGCTATTTGCTCTTTCTTGGTGGCCTGTGGCAGTTAGAAGTGATTCTTAAGAAAACAATACGAAACCGTTGTGGAAATTGCCAAAAGCAAAGAATTAAATCTACTAAAAAACTTTGCAAACATTGCTCGATATCTGAAGGAAATAGTGTAAGTTGAAAATACAAAATTACAATTTTATGAAAACAAAAACCAACGCGAGCAGTTTTGTAGAAAACATTTGCTTTTAAATTTATGTTTACTGATAATCATTATAGAGAAAATAAATTCGGTTCAAATGTTGCGTTTCTAGAGTTCTAAATCTGTAGAAGTTTGCGCTGTTTTTTGTAAATGTCATAACAAAATGTGTTAATGAAAAAAATCCACTTAACTTCAAATTTTTTATATTTTTTCCAATTCAAAGATCAAATTTTATATTTTTATTTCTGTATTTTCAGAACGTTTCATCACTAGATAGCAATGATATTTCGGAGGACGAACAACACACTAGTGTATTGAAGTAAGTATGCAGCATTACAATACTAAAAAATCATACTAAATAAAAAATAACCGATTTCAGCTCGTTTAACGACTGTGTCAATGAAAATGTACACATTGTAAACTACCGAGAGGAAGAAACGGAAGCTGATGGATTTCTTGATGACGAATACATCGACATTCTGGCGAATTCGCAGTTTGCAGAAGACGACCACAAAGATTTGGAATTTTTACTTCAACCGTTAGAAATAAACTGGGATTCTCCCGTGCCAATTGAACTGACACCTTCTTTGGACGATTCGTTTCGAGATGATTCCAGTGAAATATATTTCGACGAGGATTATGTTTCTATACTGGGTGTCGATGCTCAAAATAGTTTTGAAGCACTCAAACATAATGAGCAACTAGAGGAGGCATATCAACCGTTTTCTTCAGAGCCGGTCCTAGCAATGCTAGACGTGCCGACGAGCAATTCACCGTAAGTTGTTTATTAACAGTTTGATTTCAGTTTTAAACATTTTTCTTGCACAAAGAGTCTTTAAACTGGACAAACAATAAGAAAAAAAGTTCTCGCGATGAGGCGTACACAGTTTTCATGATTTTCTAAATAGTTCTGTTTTGTTTTATTCCAGGATTTTCGACGATGAAGTTGTAGCTGCCATTATTGGAAATATCAGCCAAGAGGTGCTCCTTCCTTCTGGTTTCGAAAATGAAACCGAATGGTTATATGCGTGATCATAGGTTAGTAGAGTACTTATTTGAATATAAAGATAAACTAGTTAATAGATTAGTTTGATTATGACAATGTAATTCCCAGTCCTGAAACAGGTAATAAAAATTTTTGTGATGAGTGAAATTGTTTCATTTTTTAAGAAGACGGCTGCAATCATTGCCACAATTTTTTTAACTATTTCTTGTAAGGGATCATCCATAAACCACGTGGACACTTTAGGGGGGGGGGGAGGGTATGGCGATTGTCCACGCTCCATACAAAAAAGATTTTTTTTTGTATGGAAAATTGTCCACGAAGGGGAGGGGGGGTTCGAGATTCCCTAAGGAAATCATGATTAATCAATGTTTACCGACCATTACCTCAAAGATTGGTTTACAAAATTATATGAATTTCGAGACACATATTTTTAAGAACAAACATTCCTTCAGTGCCTTCAAGATCGGTACAACTGGCACATGATGATTCATTTTGGTAGAGAGAATCGATGAAATTGGTGAAATATCCGGGCAGATGGTAATAACAAAATAACAAAAACTTTTAAAATAACAGAAAGTGTTATGGAATCTTCTTGAAAAATCATTTTTTGCATAAGGGTTTAATAATAGTTAATGTTATCATAACAAAATTTGTTATTGGTCTAATATTGATTGAAAGCCAAAAGAACTTTGGAATAACATTTTTTGTTATGGAGAATACCTCCAACTGTTATTGGGATGATCGGATTAGTTGTTAAAATAACGAAAAATAATTACAAACATTTGTTCGAAGAATAACTAAAAGTGTTATTAGTCTGTTATTTCAATAACAAACAAATAACAAAAAAATCATACCGATGAATAACAAATTTTGTTGTAAATAACATAAAATGTTATTGACCTAGTATTTTCAAATATAAAAAAATCCGTCTGATCGGGTACGGCTCCCTAGTTTTTGGAAAAAAAATCCAATTACACGAGAAGGTTATACTGCCCAATTGTCCAGTCCCATTTTGAGGTCTTGTTGAGGAATTCTAGGTGCTCACTTCTTAAATGATAGAAAATGATGCAATGTTTTCTTCGACTAGAAAAAAAAACTTTCTGGCACTCCTTCTTCGATTTAGTGATAAAAGTCACTTGTTCGAACATTTTTTCTTAAATCACTCGGAATGAAAACACAATAGGGTGCCCAGAATATGGGACTTATTTTCAAAACCTCGCTCCCCATCTGAATATTGTTCCTTGAGCTATTTTAGGGCCCTGGGCCAAATATGAGCAAAATCTATCAACATTTACCCATTGATACTCAAAGGTGGAGTTTGCATGAGAAAAAAAAATGTATGGAAAACCCAATTTTCTTACGGTTTGGTCTGCACGGTGCGCTACTTTTATCCAAATATTCTCAAAAGTGAGAGTTTTATTGGAAATTTAATGCTATTTACTTTGTAGAACATACCAAAGCCCTGATTATTCAGGCCAACTTTGATGGGCGCTTGTGGAGCAGGTGATGATAGGTTTCTGTCCATAGATTCAGATGCATTAGAGCAACTCTCTACGAAATCGGCCGATTTCGACCATTTTTATTTTTTGTATTTTTTTTATTTGGCTCAAACTTTGTGGGGGCCTTCCCTATGACCAAATAAACTATTTTGCGTAATTGGTTCACCCATACAAGTCTCCATACAATTTTGGCTGCTGTCCATACAAAAATGGTATGTAAATATTCAAAAAGCTGTATCTTTTGAGTGAATTTTCTGATCAATTTGGTGTCTTCAGCAAAGTTGTAGGTATTGTTGAGGACTTTTGAGAAAAAAATAGGTACACGGAAGAAAAATTGCAGATTTTTTTATCAATTTTTTTTCACTAAAACTCAAATTCCCAAAATACGTATTTTTTGATTTTCGAGATTTTTTGATATGTTTTAGGGGACAGAAATCCGCAACTTTTGAGCCATAGAGAAACATGGTCAAAAAATCTGCCGCCGAGTTATGATTTTTTGAAAAAAAAAAAGTGATTTTTGGAAACATTTTAAAAGGGCCAAACATTGAATATTACACCCATTTAAAATGCTAGTCTTGATTTAAAAAAATTCAAAAAAAAAAATTCAAAGAGATCGGAAAATTTCACAAATGTATTAACATTGAAAATCGGACCATTAGTTGCTGAGATATCGTCATTAGATAATGGTGGGTTGTTTTGGTGAGATTTAGAAAACTTCAATTTTCGTGTTTCTTTTTCTTAAAGCGGCTCTATCTCAGCAACCCGAGGTCCGATCTTCAATGTCTCTTAGACAATATTAAAGCAAATTTTCTGAATTTAAAAAAAAATAGTTTAAGAAATGGTCACTCATGGTCACTATTTTTAAAAATTGAAAAACTGCACATATTTCGCTAAAATCAAAGTTTCGGTGGCTATATCTTGAAAACGGAGCCCTCTAACAAAAAATCTGTAGATTACTTTTCGATTGCAAATTCAATTTTGCAATAAAAAATAATGTCAAACTTGTTTTTACATGAAACTACGACTTTTTCCAAAAATCACTATTTTTTCACAAATTCATAACTCGGCGGCAGATTTTTTGACTATGTTTCTCTGTGGCTCAAAAGTTGCGGATTTTTGTCCCCTAAAACATATCAAAAAATCTCGAAAATAAAAAAATACGTATTTAGGGAAATTGAGTTTTAGTGAAAAAAAAGTTGATAAAAAAATCTGCATTTTTTTCCGTGTACCTATTTTTTTTCTCAAAAGTCCTCAACAATACCTACAACTTTGTCGAAGACAACAAATTGATCAGAAAATTCACTCAAAAGTTACAGCTGTTTAAATATTACATACATTTTTGTATGGACAGCATTACATACCATTTTTGTATGGACAGCAGCCAAAATTGTATGGAGACTAATAGTTTATTTGGTCATAGGGAAGGCCCCCACAAAGTTTGAGCCAAATAAAAAATTACAAATAAAATCCATTTCCGGTTTTGGTAGAAAATTGCTCATTATCAATATTTGGCTTTCCGCACTTTTTCGATTTTTTTTTCAGAAATGCTTATTTAATTTAGGGTAGCCCAGATATTTGAGTTTTAGTGAGAAAAATTGTCCAAGGAAATTTCTTTCAAAATTAACATCCTGTTGGATAACTGTAAACTTTTTAATAACCTAAGACTAGAAGATCAGATTGTACAACGAGGTAGAAATATCACATTTTGTTAAAACAAATCACTCATCAGACGACAAACTTTTCATCGTTTCACGATTTCACCAATCCAGTTGGTAAATTCACTTACTCTCGTGTAGATTCCCGGAAATCCCGACCTCGCGCATCCAATTCCCGTTGACACGATACCAATCAGAACATCACCGTTGGTCACCAACGGCCCTCCGGAGTCTGCCCAACACGAATCGATTCCACCGGTTCGTTTACCAGCGCAAAGTTGTGTATTTGCGATGGTCCTCGGTCGATTTCCATCGCGGTAGAATGCTTCACAGTCCTCATTCCGGAACACGTCCACCACTGCCCGTTGCAACGTATCGGGTTTGACTCCTTCCTTGCGATTTTCGTGACTCCAGCCCCAGCCCGATACGGCCGCCAGTTTACCCTCGACGTGGCCGGAAGAATCTTGGCTGGTGGCCAGGCAAATTGGTCGCACGTTTTGATTGAAAAAGATCACCTTGGTAGACTCCAGGAGGGCAATGTCATTGTACGGCTTACTACACAAGTACTCTGGATGGAGCACGATGGACTTGATGGTCATTTCATACGCAGTACCAAGTCCATTATCAATTTCTCCGATTTGGTTTCCTTTGAGTTCAGAAATTTTGTACAGTCCGAGAATTGCTTTAATAAGAGCCGGACGTATCGGCTTGTTGAGACCACTACGAATGTGCATTTTTAATCAATGTTTCTAGTATTAGTACACTCACGAATAACGTTACCACGCTTTCTGATCAATGTATTGTACAATGTTACAATAATCCAAATAGAAAAAAAACAGACGTACCAACGGCCAGTATTATCCTGTTAGTCTGGTACTGGCATTTTTTTTCAACCAAAAACAATGGTAACGCCATTTGTGGTGAATTCAATTTTGCTTTCAAACCAACAACTTACTTGCACCCGCAATGACCGGCCGAGATTAGCCATCGTTCGTTCAATACCGTTGCGCCACAGAAGTGGCCACCGTACTTCATGAGACTTGCAATATACGTCGTTTGGCCACGCACCGCGTCGGAACCACCGACTATTCGCTGTCTCCTGCTGCTGCTTCCGCCGGTGCCGCATGGGATCGATGAAACTGTGGTGGTTGGTTGAAGTTCAATAACATGGTAGGTTGAGAATATTATCTGCTCTATTAGTTGCGAATCATAACTGTAAGCGTACGCAATGGGATTCATTGAGTCGCTATAGTGTAAAATATATGACAAGTGAATTGGAAGCTAACAGTTGAATGACTTGAAATACCCGCATCGAGTTGCTACTAAGAATAACCAATTCATCGAAATGATCGGTGAATTAATTTGCATGAATTAAATTTTGCATTTCTTAACGGCAAATCAAAATTTAGCTCGTGGGAAACTGCATGATTGAAGCTTAAGGGTTTTTTTTTGGAATATAAAAACAACTCGATACATTATTTTCCTTTTTAAGCCTAATCCATCATATTCCCCCACAAATGAAACGAGGTGGAATGACCACGCCTTGTTTTGGAATCTCTATCTCACTTTGTCGTTAAATCGCTTTGTTGACATATGTCGATTTGTGGATAAATTGATTATAAGACGTCTTTAGGAACTGTTCGTTTTCTTGTTTTATTTAACAATATTTTCAAGAATTTTTAGCACCTTATCCATTTTTTTCTGAGTATACACAAAAGTATACACAAAAATACTAAATAAGTTTTTATATATACAAAACGAATTCGTTAATTCGAATGTCCAACAAATCAAATGCTTGCTAATTCGAACGTTTTCGAATTAAAAAACACTCAAACGTCAAACTGATTTATCTGTGTGTCTTATTTGGAGTCATTTAGCTCAAATGTGAACCCAAAAACAGTGATCTATAAATGTCTAATCCACCATCTCATCATCATCATCATCAGTAACTGGCAATCAACCACACGAATATGACTATTTGGGATCTAAACTGCCGCTCGAAGCAAGTCCGTTCCATTTGTAATTTCGTAAATTTTGAGTAATGATGCAGTTTGGTCCGGAATCATGCGAACTATCCGGAAAGTCAATAAAATGCAGTGCTTTAATCCAATTTTTTTTTCATTTTTTGAATATTAGAAGATTCTTTGCGGTCCTTCGAATAATTGAAACTTCGTATAACAGATGCTTCATATAATCGAGTCCGGACTATTATTTACTATCGACCCTAAAAGTTAAACAAAAGAAAAGTTTCAACATTAAACTACCCGGAATCTTCTTGATAAATCAATTTTTGCATAAGGGTTTACTAACAGTTTATGTTATCATAACAAAATTTGTTATTGGTCTGATATTGGTTGACAGCCTAAACAACTTTGAAATAACATTTTTTGTTATTGAAGAATAACGCCAACTGTTATTGGGATGATCGGATTGGTTGTTAATATAACAAAAAAATAATAACGAAGATTTGTTCGAAGAATAACTTAAAATGTTATTAGTCTGTTATTACAATAACAATCCAATAACAAAAAAAATAATAACAACGTATAACGAATCTTGTTATAAATAACACAAAATGTTATTGGCCTAGAATTTTTAAATATCAAAAAATGTTATTCCTAAGTTATTTCCGTCGGCTCGGGATACCGTCGTCAGGGGTGACATTAAGTCTGGGGGTGCGATTTTGTCATACAAATTTCAGCATTTTGTATGACCCAATCTCACCCCCCGTGGACACTTTAGGGGGAGGGGGGGAGGGGGGGTGGGTGGGTTATGGCGATTGCCCACGCTCCATACAAAAAAGTTTTTTTTGTATGGACAATTGTCCACGAAGGGGGGGAGGGGGGTTCGAGATTCCCAAAAAAGTGTCCACGTGGTTTATGGATGGTCCCTATGGCGGAAGCAAAATATTATAAATCGAAAACACGAGATTTGTACGTAGAAATTTGTGTTTCACCTTCCTGATCAAAAATTTGTTAAATGCGAAATATTATATCGGTTCGCGTTTTTCAGAAAAAATGTATTTTCATACTAATGGAGACGCCTGGTACTAAAAAAATAAAAAAGTTGATTTAAAAATTTTTTTTTCGAAATTTAATGCTAATTAAAGGTAAAGAAATGAAAAATTGTTGAAACACGCCATATAATGAGACTTATTTACAAATTTATAGAACTATCTTGAGCCACCATGCACCTCCTCCATGGAATTTTATACATATGGGAAAACACATTTTTGGCCTATACTTATAACACTTAATACTGGAACGCCCAACGCATGTCTAACTTACACGGACGCCCAAGCCTCCAAAAAAAGGTGGAACGGTAACTTCAACTCGCTGGTTCTCGGGCATTACACAACCAATTGGGACGATTTTTGTTTCCAGTGATTTGTTAGGATACCTAGATGATTCGAGAACTTTGCAGAACTTAATTTGATCAAATCTGTAATTTTTGCGACCAAAAACATCGTTCCACCTTTTTTAAAACAACTGCCTCCGCGGAATTTTTGGCGATTTTTTTTTTACACGCGAAAAAAAAGTTGGAACGATGTTTTTGGTCGCAAAAATTACAGATTTGATCAAATTAAGTTCTGCAAAGTTCTAGAATCATCTAGACATCCTAACAAATCACTGGAAAGAAGATTCATCTTTATTGGTTGAGTTATGCCCGAGAATCATTGAGTTGAAGTTACCGTTCCAACTTTTTTTTAGCCTTGGGCGTTGGAATGTTAATGCCGCACCTACTCAAGTGCCGATTTTCAGAACAACCGAGGAGTGTATATATGTGTTCACTTCGCCACCTTGCCACACTATTTCACAATTCAATATTTTTCTGTTTTTAACAATATTTTTTTTTGAGTTCGTTGATTTAAAATGACAAAATACTTCACATTCTCGGTTCTTACAGTTGATTTGACTGTTGATGCTCTCAGACAGGAAAATCAAGATAACACCTTGCCACAATCCTCTGTGCAAACTCCATCGCATGGTTCTGATGTCAAAATTTGATAATCTCAATGTACATTAAACCGATTCTGACACGCTGGAGCAGTTAGCAAATGGTTTGCAAGAAAATCCGACCCGAAATGACACTGCTAGCCGGAAAGACAGCCGCTATTATATCGAAACGAGAAGGTCGTCCTATACAAAGCAAAATTGACATGTCCCAAGAGTTCTCACCCCCTAGTGGAGGTGTAGTCAGTAGTATCAATATCAATTATTCTTACACCCAACGGCATACGATTCATTTGCGCATGTGTGTAAGCGTCTTCCTTTCATGCAAAGGCGTCGCCGGTTAAGCAAAAACTTCCACAAACAATAACAAAAGATGCTTCCACCTCCTCCTTTTGTTCCTGGCTCATCATAGGGTGTGTACTGAGCATCACGATGATACCAATATCATCATATTCCCGTTGATGATCAACGTGGTCGACGCGTCGCGACGCTCGTTTCGTCATCAAGCGCGTGTTCTTACAGTATACAGCATGCGTCATCAGGACGCGTAAAGAGTGCGGTTTTTGTTTGCATACAACTTGAGCCGAGCGTCGTCGAGTCGTTTCTCGACTGTAGGCGGCACTTTTATCGAGAAAATATGCGGTAGCGAAATGTAAACAAACACACCGCCGTTCACGTTTCTTTCTAGACGAGACCGGCGAGACGGGCTCAGAACAAATATGTGTGTACTTCAACGTGGTTGAGCGGTACCAAACCCCCATAATTTGGAGTGCAGCTGCCTCCAGATCAGCTGGCTGGTGTTCAAATCGAAAGGTGTGTTTTGGAGCTATTTACAGTTACAGTTACCTCTTGATTTAAACCAACTCATCTAACAGGCATTTTCAAGTCACATTTCATGGCAGAAATATTATCGTTTCGTCAAACCATTTGGTTATGAAGCTATACCATGCGTATCCACTAGAATGTAACAAAATGGGTCAATTTTAAGGACATCAAAATTGGTCAATTTTGCGGACATTTCGTACTTGCCATTTCATTAGGGCACATAACTTTTTTCGACAAGAGTGTGTCCCTTTCACACCTTATGTAAACTGTCATTTGAGGGAAAGGGATACACTATTGTTTACAAAAGTTATGTGCCCTTTTGAAATGTTAGGCTCCATTTCAGGGCATGTTCCCCTAGGACCTAGGTGTACTAAGCCCGAATCCAAAATATGAGCTTGATTGGTTGCGACAGTAAAATCGGTGTATTTTGGAAATAACTTTGTATATCCAGGGAACAACTTTGCCGAAAAATGCGCCCATGTTACAATGTTACAGAATTTATAACACCACCGCTGAAAACTTCAACATTTTCTTCAAGCTCTTTTGACAACCATAAGTTTGTTTGGTTGCATGAGCATCGCGATACATACCCTGAATCTTTTCTGCAAGTGCTGCCAGAAGAGAGTGAAGAAAAAGTTGATGTTTTCAGCGGTGGTGTTATAAATTCTGTAACCAGCGCCGTACCTAGGGGTTGGCGTGGTTGGCGACCGCCAAGGGCGCCAAAATCGATGATTGTACAAAATGTTCATGTCAGCTATAACATCCTCATTAGATATTTGAAACAGAAAGGGCGCCGAATTATAAAATAGAATTACAAATAACTAGATGATTTGGTTTAAAATAAAAAAAATAGTGGCGTCAATTGTATGAATATTTCTACTGAAGTGTTTTGAAAATTCATACTTAATGTTCAAGTGGCACAAAGTTAAAGGAGTTCTAGAAGAACTTCTCAAAATAAATACACGTTAATGTTTGGACCGTTGTACACTCAACCCCTGGTGGTTGGTCACTTTTTCGTTTGACACTTTTTTAGTTTGTACCCCGTTGATTGGCCAAAGTCAAACTAAAAAGTGACGAACTGTTACTTTTTACACGGCGCTCACGCACACTATCAAAACAAACGTTTGAGAGTGTGAGTGAACTCCGTGTAAAAGGGGTGTCAAACTAAAAAGTGACCCCGTTCGTTTGACAACAGTTGGTGTCAAACCATCGGGGTTTGAGTGTACAATGTAGTTTAAGTCATACCTTTCAAACTAAAAAAATGTCCAACTATATGTTATTTTCACGTTAATTTGGCTGTAAATCACAATCAGCCAAATTGTGGAAAAGTCATATTTTTAGCTTCTTTGAAATAGGATTTATTTTAACACCTATTCTTTTGAAATTTTTACACTCTCGAATTGGCCTTTGAAATATTTTCAGCTCAATTTCCTCTTTTATGCACGAAGTTGATAAGAATTTGCATACTCTTTTTCGAAATACTAGCGTTTTGGAATTGGAAAACTGTTTTAAATTTTCACCAATAAGACCAACATTATTTGTTCAAGAAAAAAAAAAAGTATTTCAGAGCACATCACTTTTTCAGTTTAGCTTAACCGGTGTTGTTTACTTTTTAAATCGTATAAAATGCTTTGGTAATGAAAAACAATTCAAAAAAATTAGGTAAAACCAAAAAAAAATATTTTTCAAGTTTTGAAAACATTTATACAGTTTTGCGCAAAAAATGTTTTTCTAGAATATGAAATTTAATTTTACGAATTGAAAACAAACAAATAAATACTGATGAAAATAAAAATCAATGATAATCATAATTAAAAAAAATAAAATAATGAAATATATCTAATCTAATCTAATCTAATCAGACCCTAGCGCAGCCAATCTTTCGAAGGGATCCTGGAGAGTGCCTTAGGTTAGATGACGCCTAGCACTCTTCTTGTCATTTATTAACATTTGTAGTGCGCCATTGCATTATAATGCAGTGAAACATCACAAGCGTTAAAGCGGCCAGGCCTACTGCGTAAAGCCGTATCGCAGAGATGACTCGTAATTGGGTTGAGTTTGAGCACTGAGTGTTCGAACAACAACACAATTCTGAATCGACAGGGGAGGAAGAAGCGTGGGGACACACCACCATACGCTCCGAGATTTTGGTTGTATTCGTTGGGGGGGTGATCTAAGCAAGTGTGACATGGATATGGATGAAGCCTTAACGGAGTGAAATCCATAGCCAAATCAGCTAATTATTTTACGAATCCGGGAAAGTTCTTTGATTATACAATCACGTTAGACCGATTCTTAAGCTCCTTTCCAAAAATTTTTTTTCAGCATTTTAGCTGTAGTGGCAAAATAAAAGAAGAAACCCCCAATGTTATTACATATTTAGAAAGATAGTTGATTTTCCTACAAAAAATATCATGTACAATGAACCATATAGTGCCTGTGCTTCCCCTGAAATGAAAATGTATCGTGACGGGACAACATCGTAAAACTGGACTTTTAAAAAGGCACACTACAACAATAGCTACAGTTTTGCCAGTTTGATTTTTTTTAAAACTTTTGCTCTTCTACACATTATCAAAAATTCAAAAAAGAATCTTTTGCTCTTTGAACTGAACGAATTGGTTGAAATTTGAGTTTTTGCCAGCCATTTCTGTGCGTGACGGGACAACGAAAGGAGCAGATTTATGAAAAAAAACTCCTCTCCTATTCAATATCTTGCAGACCATATTTGGTCATTTGTTTGGCTTTTGAGATAAGAAAACGCATTTAAAGCACATTGCAATTATTGAATCATAATACAAATAAAATCTTTCATATCAAAAGTCACATTGAAAATTGAAAAAGGGACATTTTGGTGAAGCTTCGCTAAGAATCGGTCTTTAATATCTGATATCAAATTATGCAGGCTTAAAATATAAAATTAGCTAACAAGTTCTAGCAAAATTTATCATGATTGAGCATTTTATTCTGTGCATTAATCTGAAAAATAAATTTAAAAAAACCAAAGACTTGCTATCACTATCGACTTTATGAAATCTGAGAAAATATTCAGCCAACTTAACTCCAATACTTAATTTTCAATTCAACCTGTCTCATATTATTTGAAAAATAAAACATGAAATAATTATGTTTCTGAATCTAACCATATAAAGGTCTCCAATTGCAATTATAAAATCAAAACTCATATTGAAGCAATCATTGAAAATTAATATCAATTTATCAAAATGCTTGTAAATTTGGGAGGGGCGCCAAATTGATGCTTCGCCAAAGGCGCCTTGGACCCAAGGTACGGCTCTGTCTGTAACATTCTTAATATTTGACGAATCCTTTCGCACACTTCGGCAAAATTGCTCCCTAGAACAGGAACTATGAACTCGTGAGATTTTTGAAAAATGCAAAAATCGTTAAGGGGCTCAAAACTGGCAAAACAGGAACGCACCGATTTTACGAGTTAAATCCCATTTAAAATTCAAAGTCAAAGCACCAGGTCCTGTCGCAACCAATCAAGCTCATATTTAGGATTCGAGCTCAGTACACCTAGGAGATTATTCCCTGAAATTGATCCATTTGATTACATCCTAGTCTCCACACTTTAGTGCAGTACGTGCTGCTATTCTGCCAATTATTGAAGATTCGGCTATTATGCCAAATCAAGTATTTCGAGAAAAACCAAATACTCATCAAGGGAATTTTAAAGAAGAGTCAGATATTAGCAGATATTTAAATGAAGCCTCCCCGAATGACCAACTTCCCAATCTCAAACCGGGTAGAAATTAAGGTAAATACTTTCCAACATTTGCGAAAGAAAAGCCATTTGTGTGCAGCAGCGTCGTTTAACGTTGGAGTTGCGAGTTTTTTTAATGGTTTTGTTACAAATAATTTGTTTGCCTTTTAATTTTTCAAAAAATCAAGCCATCCACATTAACGACCCCGGGTCTTTTGTGGACTCTATTGCAAGTTTCTGCTCGAACCTAGGAGTCCGAAGGCTTGAATGGGGAGAGCACCCAAACCTCTTTCTGCTCCAAGGAACCTTCAACCCCAGTGTTTGAACTGACGACCTTTGGATTGCGAGTCCAACCGCCGCCAGCGATTCCACCGGAGTAGGCTTGGTTTGGTGTGTTGTTTGTACTTATGGCATGGAGACGATTCCTACACCTGGAATGACTTAACGGCCTAACAACCAAGGCCGGGACCGACATTTTACTTCCTCATCCGATGGAAGGTTGGAGCAGATGAGAATCGAACCCAGAATCATCCGCTTACAAAGCGGACAGCGTAACAATAATTCAATAATTTTTAGTAAAACTATTGAAAGGGGGAAAAGCAAACTTCGAAGAGTATTTTATGTCAATGAAAAATCAAGTATGGTTGGTTTGGTTAGATAGGATGCTTGAAAATCACGTTTTAGACCAGTTTCGAATACGCTGAATCGAGTTAGCGACACGACCTTTCGGGAAAGTTGTAGAGCACAGGAGTTGTTTAGGACCCCAAAAGTAACTGGAAATTGCTGTGCCCACCAGTGTTGGATAACTTTATTATTAAAACATGCAACCAGATTACACCCTAATTCTCCACCTTCCATACATCAATGTTGCGGTAGACGGCCTCATCAGGAAATTGTCAGGCCCCACTAGTGGAAACACTGATTACCTATATCCTATACCAAACTACCCTACCTATCGTTCATTTTTTTTTCAAAAAGTTTTAAATCGGTCAAAAAAATAATGAATAAAAAGTATTATTATCTAGCAGAAATGATAGTTGCTGGGATGTATGGTTCAATTTCAATACTTGGTTTAATCGTGCAGAATAGAAATATCAACACCAACATCAGGTCCATACTCGTAAAGTAATGTTTAGCTTAGACATAAGAGACCTTGAAGCAATTCGTTTGAACTTCGTTTACGATTCTCGGTATGTCGCAATTCCCTCGTCTATTGCCGGCGTTCAAGTTTAAGGGCAAAATATAGTAGTGACCTACGCTTACACTCGTTGTTAGTATATTGCCATCGTTAGGAGTAGGTACCGGCACATTATGTGTGTGTGTATTCTCAGGTGCGCCGAGGAAGGTGAGTGATCCATCGCAGTATTTCCGTTCTGAGACGATCCGTGGTTTATTGAACTTGTGCGTGCACTGCACTTATTATCGGTAATCGACACGTGTGATACGTGAACACCTTCCTTCGCGCGATGACAATGGCCAATGCACATCCGCAAATGTGCCTATGATAAATGCAGGATCCAGAGTTCTATAACCGTTCTCAATAACTTAGGTGACTTAGTAGTTTTAGTGGAATTGATTTTCTGTTATGCAATTTCATAGGCAAACTGTCGTACGTATTATAAAAATATCCCCCCTCGTACGGAGGCTGACTAATATCTTGCAATATACTTATTACTACGTGATTTGTATTTATAAATTAATTGCATGAACCTGTACCGAGTCGAGTTCAAGTTCGCAATTTGGGAGTAATGTACGAGACGTACAGTCGTAGAGTTTCGTAGAAAAGTATTATTCATGCAATGCGTTATTGACTCTTAGGGTTTGTAACGCGTGCTTCACAAACTGACATCGATGATGACGATGATTGTCGCTGAGAAAAAAAGAGGCGCGCTTTTATTTGCGAATGTTTGTTTACTTCAGAGTGCTTTAACCCGCACGTGTTTGTGTGGGGCTACTTCGCTTTGAGCTGAACCCATGTGACTTCGTCGAGACGACGACGACGACGAGCAGGGGAGCAACGCACTCCGACATATCCGGACAATGAAAAGCAATAGCTGCTGCATACTGGTGGGAAAAGAATTTTGATTTGTAAGGAAATATCTGGAGTTTTTTTTTGAAAAGGTCCAATAAACCAAATTTTCAGTTTTTGCTTTTTGGGTGTTTTTCAATATCCCTGACTCAAGGCGGTTTTAAAAACACCCAAAAAGCAAAAACTGGAAATTTGGTTTATTGGACCTTTTCAAAAAAACTCCAGATATGTTTCTTTTGCTTTTTTGTGCCTTTTTGTTGTTGTTTGTACTTACTATAGGGTAATTCTCTACCAACTCACACGAAATCGGGAAAAGTTGCCCCGACCCCTCTTCGATTTGCGTGAAACTTTGTCCTAAGGGGTAACTTTTGTCCCTGATCACGAATCTGAGATCCGTTTTTTGATATCTCGTGACGGAGGGGCGGTACGACCCCTTCCATTTTTGAACATGCGAAAAAAGAGGTGTTTTTCAACAATTTGCAGCCTGAAACGGTGATGAGATAGAAATTTGGTGCCTAAGGGACTTTTATGTAAAATTAGACGCCCGATTTGATGGCGTACTCAGAATTCCGAATAAACGTATTTTTCATCGAAAAAAACACTAAAAAAGTTTTAAAAATTCTCCCATTTTCCGTTACTCGACTGTAAAAAATTTTGGAACATGTCATTTTATGGGAAATTTAATGTACTTTTCGAATCTACATTGACCCAGAAGGGTCATTTTTTCATTTAGAACAAAATTTTTCATTTTAAAATTTCGTGCTTTTTCTAACTTTTCAGGGTTATTTTTTAGAGTGTAACAATGTTCTACAAAATTGTAGAGCAGACAATTACAAAAATTTTGATATATAGACATAAGGGGTTTGCTTATAAACATCACGAGTTATCGCGATTTTACGAAAAAAAGTTTTGAAAAAGTTACTTTTTGCGTTTCTCTTTGTTTCGTCGTCCGTGTCTGTCGCGGGTGACCATGAATGGCCATGATCGATGACGACCAACTTTTTCAAAACTTTTTTTCGTAAAATCACGATAACTCGTGATGTTTATAAGCAAACCCCTTATGTCTATATATCAAAATTTTTGTAATTGTCTGCTCTACAATTTTGTAGAACATTGTTACACTCTAAAAAATAACCCTGAAAAGTTAGAAAAAGCACGAAATTTTAAAATGAAAAATTTTGTTCTAAATGAAAAAATGACCCTTCTGGGACAATGAAGATTCGAAAACTATATTAAATTTCCCATAAAATGACATGTCCCAAAAATTTTTACAGTCGAGTAACGGAAAATGGGAGAATTTTTAAAACTTTTTTAGTGTTTTTTTCGATGAAAAATACGTTTATTCGGAATTCTGAGTACGCCATCAAATCGGGCGTCTAATTTTACACAAAAGTCCCTTTGACACCAAATTTCTATCTCATCACCGTTTCAGGCTGCAAATTATTGAAAAACACCTCTTTTTCACATGTTCAAAATGGAAGGGGTCCGTCACGAGATATCAAAAAACGGACCTCGGATTCGTGATCAGGGACAAAAGTTACCCCTTAGGACAAAGTTTCACGCAAATCGAAGAGGGGTCGGGGCAACTGCTGTGTGAGTTGGCGGAGAATTACCCTATAATGAAAACAAATGAAATTTGATATTTTTTTAAAAAAAAAAAGTTAAATTTTCGATTTTTTCATATATTTTAGGCCACATGCATTAAAGTGGTGAATTTTGATATTCTTGCTCTGTCTATTTTAAGCACGGAATGGCGGCTTATGCTAATTTACAGTTTCTGATTTACGTTCAACCCCCCTCCCCTTCCTCTTGAGTTAAAATCCACCTCTCTTTGAATATACTCGAAAGCAGTTCTCACGTTTTCAGAATAGTGCTTCGTTACATCGTACAGGGACACTACGGTATTATTATCCATACTTTCAAAAGAACACAACAACGAACTGATATAAATCGTTTCTTTAAAATACTTAGAATAGAAATTTCTAATTTTATAAAACGTATCTAAGTACCAACAGTCATGATATCGAATCAATTTCAAAACATGCATAACAGGTACGTTATTTCTGCCTCCACAGGTAAAATAATGTGCTTTTTACCAAGCGTATACGCGAAATCATTATTTTTTTCGCATGAATCAAAATGTTTAAAATGGCATAACTCAAAAAGTGCACATTTGTGCACTTTGAAATTTGGAGACAAGTTAGGACATGGTTCAAATTTTAAGCTGGGAAATTTTCAGATCGCACAAATGCACACAAAAAAGTAGGGGAAATCTACCCTTTCCAATCAAACACCTATCTTCGTCATATGGAGAGTTTGATGCTCGATTAAAGCTCCAAAAATACTTTTTGGGCTATAAAGCAACAGCACCGCCTCGAGTAAGCACTCAAATGTATGCCACTTTCTGGCCAAAAAGATCACATTTAATGTACTTTTGATCATAATTTGTATTTTGCGAGACCACTTCTCATCATTTTGTTGGCACACACAGTGACACACACGAGAATCCCTCAAACGCTTAATGAATATCGCCAAAATTAACTTTTCACTTTCGCTTACTTTTTCACGGCACTTAAGATATGAAATTGCTTCCAACTACCGGCAACATGTTCTTTTGATCATTAGTAAGGCACTACTTGAAGAATAATCCCGAAAAATGTAATAAATTAGCAAGCGCCATCAAAAAAAAAAAAAACAAACGCGCCAAGTCGTTTGACGTTTCAATTTTCACTTTGCATTCCAATCGAAGGCTGAAGAAAACCGAGCGAGAGACGAAGGCAAAAAAGAACAAAGGCTGGCCGTCAACACCACCAGCAGCACCAGCCAGCGATGCCAGGAAACTTTCCCTATAAATGCCACTTTTCGTGAGTGTTCGTTTGAACTGTCAGCGCAAATGGCAACACTCGACAGAGTGTTGGAAGAAAAAAAAACTAAGCCGATATTAGAAAAATGGGCGTGGCCCAATGCATTCGCTTCGATTAGAATACCCTTGGGATTTTTTTTTGTTAAATGCTTGGTAAAGAGATAGAATAACTTTTAGTGAAAGTGAAAATAAACAGAAATGTTCACAAAAACTTGCTCTACTCGTTGGTGTACTTGGTTTTAGTAAAATTCAAGGGAGACTCTAGATTATCCAGCATCATTCAAACACGACCGCTTATTAGGATTAAAATGGGTAGATTTCCCCTACTTCACAAAGTTGAAAAAAACTAAATTTTGAATAAAAATCCATCTTTTTTTATTTTCAGTTTTTTTAGCCTGTAAAAGCATGCTTTGTTAAATGTTATTAAAAAGTTGAATCAATTCCCTTTCTGAATATATATAATGATGCAGGAAAAAATACATAGACAGCTACACAGTACAACTATGAAAAATAATATTTTTTTTGTCAAAAAACATGTTTTTTATTTCCATTTTCGCCTTTGAAGGCTTGCCATTTAGTGAATTTTGAACTTACAACCTTCAAACCTCGAATATTTCTTAGTTAGAATGATTATTATTTAAAGAAAAAAAAAAATAAAAAAAAGAGTGTGCCGATTTTTTGATTTATGGCCGCCTGATACCGCCTGAATGACATTCCCTTGAGCAAGTCTGAGTAACTTGAACACGCACAAGGTTACGTCCTGTTGAATGACTTGATTTGATCCTTTCTTTGTATTTGAGCATCATTTTAGTTTCATTCCTATCTACGTTGGAAGTTTTTCGATATCATTTTAGTTGTTTTCGTTATATAGAAATTACGAGAGGTGTTTTCAATTACAGCTGAATTCTGAAAGGGATTTTGATTCAAATCGTATACGAATCCCGTTCCAAACGATTTAAATCGATTTCCGTTTAAGAATTCCTATTGAACTGACTGCGTTCGTATTGCATTCTGCCACTTAGGGTGGCCTGTGAAATAAAAATAGTTATAAGTTATTTATTCAGCAACCTAGCACCGCAGCATAGTTTTAAAAGTTTTAAGGGCTTTTTTTTAACACCTGGACCAACCAAAAGTTATTGAAACAAACTTCTGGTGTGTTGAAATAACAGAAAAGGGACTGTGATATACTTTAGATACCGTCATCAGGGGTGACATTGGGTCTGGGGGTGAGATTGGGTCATACAAAAATGCTGAAATTTCTATGACCCAATCTCATCCCCCAGACCCAATGTCACCCCTGATGACGGTAACTGAGAAAACGTGAATACTTTTTTTTGATATTTTATTTATGTTACTTTATCATTAATACATTTGAAAAATATTAACCAGAGTAATGATAAAACTAATCTACTAGTATTTGATGCACTTCAATTTCAATCTAAAATTTTCCTCTTTTCTTTTTCAATTTTGTAAATAAAAAAACCAAATTGAAAACAAAATGTTAACAATTTATCAATAGAGCAAACAATAATGGAACTATCAAAAACTCATTTCTGTACAAAACAAACCTCAAAAATAAGCTCGCGTTGGGCGAGATCTCGTTTTCATATTTTAAGCTTGTCTCGTTGATTGAATAATATCTGTACATTCGATTACCTGATCTGCTTTACTCAACATGGCTTCTTTTATAGCTTTTGCCCTATACTGAAGAAGTTTTCCTATGAAGTGGTGATGTTCGCGATACAGCATCAGTATTGAGATTGTTTTTCCTACTGGTGTGAGAACTTCCGGAAAAAGTGTGTACCGAGTTTTTTTTTTATTTTCGATTCCTGACTATTTTGTTTTGTTTCAAATTGGCCAGCATTGAAATTATGATTTCTCTACTCGCAACACATTGTTTTCAGGAAAATCACAATACTTTCAGGGGGATTAACTTAGGATCTTTGTTTGTTGTTAGTGTGATGAATAAATGTGCTAGACAGGTCAAGCTTAGGATGTTTGAGTTTCTTTCATTATCTTGATCACTTGATCGATAGTTGCGTTTGGTTCACTATAACACACATAGAGTTTAAAAGACAACGAGAGTTGAATTGATTTTTTAAAGCGATAAATATCTGTCTTGCTAGATCTGCTGGATACTGCCCTTTCAACGGCTTGTTCTAATTTTTGTTTGGTTTAATTTTGCATTTTTTGTAGATTCAGCCTAAGATATTATTCTATTGCTGGTTGTATTTTGTAGCCCAAACACGCTTAACAGATGCTAATGTACTCAATTAGGGCCAACAACAAAAGGTTGCATTTTTTTTTGTATTTAGATTTGACACAGAGTTTCAACTTTTAATTTGTGTCCAATCAGCAGGTTAAAAGCTTGCAATTATTCAGACCAAAAGACATACACATCTCATACTGAAATCCCAGTACCTATGTTTGGAAAACAAAACCATCTTGGGCATGTAATAAATCTTATTCTATCTATCCTATCCGACGAAATGTAATAGCAAATGATATTAAATGTTTAAAGCATCCATAATTGTGCATAAGCATATTATTCCAAACATACGTTTCGTTGCAATTTTTCACATTGAATAAAACCATGTTATTATCAGTAAAACTTTGTGTCAGAACAGTTTGGTGGGACCAATTTCATTAAAATTTGAACAAACTTTCCAATTTATTGCTTGTACCCAGTCGGATTAATTTTGATAAATACGACGTTGTAAAACAATAAATGAGTACAAATTTATACAATCGTTTCGATTGTTTCTGAAATGATAAAAATGATGCAGATAATATTATCTTTAAACAAAAAAAAAAACTGAGTAATACAAATAAAATGTACCGTTTATAGTACAACGTGCTATTCTCCACTGGGTTTCCCAACATTTGAATAGCAACTTTGAATGTGTCTAATGTTTAAGTTTGCTAGTTTGATTGATAATATGGAGGGAAGTCAATAACATGATCTCCTTTAGACATCCGCTACTAACATCTCAACTTCGTTTATCTATAATGCGTTAGGATTTTCAATATGCTGTTGCTAAAATGGGTGTAACAAAGCGTTTTGAAATAATCGTAAAAACGTCATTTTGGTTTTAAACTAGTGCTCAGACGATTAAACAAGGCATTTCTCACAGATGCCAATTCTTTTTCTATGTTGCTTTTTTGTTTCAAGGCTGCGTCCATATTAAATTTCAACTTCGCGTCTTTGTTTTGGCTCATATTATAATAGTTCTTGTAAGTTTATGTTTGTATATCACAATTGTTATTATGTTCATTATTGCTAGCAAAGTGCCGTTTAACGGGAATTAATCTCTAACGAAAACTGGAATTGAATTTGAATCAATACCTTTGCTTCTTGTTGACCTTATGGTGACCTACAAACAGGAATTTTAGGAAGTAACAGGACACTTACAGAACCACTCGCATCATGTTTGGTATACCGGTAATGCGCTCTCGTAGATTATACAACTCTGCTTCGAATATGATATGGTTTTAGTTGTTTTGCAGTAGGTTTAAATTATTTAAAAAAACATACAAATTTTCAAATGATAAAAAAACATAAATAACTTTTCACAAACTATTTTATTCAAATACGGAAATCGAAATAACCACTTCGAATAATTTTGTAGTTAAAAATCAAGAATATCTAGAATAGTCTTGGCGCTGGCAACAGATTGTTTACATCGTTAACGTTCCCATTTATACTGAATGAAGGAAAATAAAACCAAACCTGTTGCATTAGCTTCGTAACAGTTGATCGGTCCTTTTACTAGCTTCTTGGAGCCTAGTCGTGTTGTCGTCTCCCTTAAAATGAAATGAAAATAATAAAATAAAGAGGTAAAAATAACAGAAACTAAAATAAATCATAACGTAACCTATACAAAAATAGCACCAACATCTTCATATCTGTTACGGTAAATTTATTGGACTTTAAAGTTTTGGAATGTGGTGGTTATCATTTTTAACTTCAGCAATTGTTTAGGTTGCTGTTTGCGTATAATTACAAAACTTAAAAAAAAAACATCAAGTAGTACATAATTAGAGTTTTCTTCAATCGACTTTTTATTTATTAACTTGAAACCTGAAACCATTATTTAAAAACAGTTAAAACAAACACAAATGAGAACTGGTTAGTATGGGACGACATCCTTGTTATTTTTTGTTAGACAAACATGATTCAAATGAAGAATGTTAAAACGGCAACAAAATCTATCCCTCTTTCTATTTTTGAATTAACTGTTACATCAAATTTCAGCTAGTTAATTTAAATTTTCTTTTCTAAATCAAATCGAGTAACAAGATGGTGGATTTCCCTTGCTTAGTGGTTGGTTCCGATTAAACTTCTGAAAAGATTCCGTTTTCGCAACCTCGATCTGCTGCACCTTGCTTTTTGTTTTATTGTTACTCACAATAAAGCTATCTTGTCAGATAGTCCGATCAATTCGAGTTGTATTCTTCTGCGTTGTGTGTTTTTGTGTTTTCTTTTTGTGTATCATAGATTTATTTCTATAGCTACTGAGGACCGTAATATGCAGTACAGTATTGTAGATTTGATTTTTTTGTTTTTTTATGTAGTTAGTTAATTTTGCCATTGAAGCACTTTGAGTTTTGCAACTATTCGAGTGCACTTCTACGCATCATAGGCCATCTGTACAAGATCAACCGGACCGAAGGAGGAAAATGTCTTGTTGAGCTACGGAGCTGAAGCATTACTTTTTTCGTATGTGAGTTTGATTTTCTTTACTTGGAAAGGTGTTTTTCACTGATTTTTGAATCTAAAATTGTCCTACTTATATGGATGTTTTCTTTTTTCTTATTGGTTTTGTTCGTATCTATATTAATAAATGTTTTCTGAACATTGTATCGTAACAATTACTTTCCTTCTAAAATTTGTCGGTGGGAAAACATATAGAAAACGTCGGATCTGCAACAGAATTATGAGGTATCCTGGAAAAGTAATCACACTTGAATGTGAAATACTATGAACAAAATGTGTGCCAAGGATTTAAAGCCGTATCGCACTTTTGTCAATTCAGAATTGTTTCTCGAGGAGCATTTTTAAAGAAGTCAGTGCACATTAAGAAAATAAGGACCTTTATTGCTTTGATTTTTAACCACTTTACGTTCACGGGCGCGAACAAGTTGTAAATAAAAACGTGTAAAATTTCGTTCGATTTTTCGTTTCTGTTCGTCAACAAATGTTGGGAGTTATTCGATACCATTATTCAACTACTCGGCCATCACAGACACACACACACACTCCGGCGATTGATCGGGAGTTCTCTAGCTACACTATCAGTTTTCTCAAACAACTTTACTGATCAGTAAGAACATTTGACCTGGCTATGTGTGTGCCTGATGGCTGGATCAACATGTTTTTTTTTGCTTCTGTGGTCAGGTGATTTTGGTCCCAACATTATGGAGATTTTTTGACCAATGGCCTAAATTTTTTTTGACTGCATCAATTTCATCGCGCTCGTCGGACTTTCTGGCGTGATTGTTAAGAAGCATCTACGTTGACGGCCTATCGTCGTAGTTTGACTCTTTGTTTAATCAAACAATTCGAGTAAAATTAAAAAAAAAACTCTTTTAACAAGCAGTTTAAACGAACAGATTTTTTTTTAAGATTACATATTCATGTTGAACAATTATCAAAATGTAAAAGAAACATTGAAAAATGTTTTTAAAACAGAAAATCTTTATACCGATGACCAAACACTTTTAAATAAACTCAAGGAAGCATGCGCTCCAAACAACGCTGGCTTTGTTGATGTTTTTGTTTAAATAAACGAAAAATGACAGTGCTAGGCACTTATTTTGACTTCAAAATATAAGTATAAATTGAAAAGAGCAAAAGCACGACAATTTATTGCTTCGGAACAATCGAAATGCGTTCCCAACAATCAGTAAAAATAAGTTTATTTTTAAACAAAGCAATATTTTGTTGTTTTAATATTTGTAAATCCTATGTTTATGTTTATTTAACTGTTGCGTATTTGAAGGTTCAATAATTGTTTGTTACTTCATAATATATAATATTGTATGTATATATATATTTTTAACAAGCGGATTACCGTAGTTTATACAAGATTATTTTTCAATACATATTTATATAGATGTTATATTGAGATTCTCATAAAATTCAATAGGTGACAATGATCAATAATTTTAATACAATAAATTTTCGCATTATCGTCATTACATTCAGTAAAAAACATTATATGCTCTTTTCTGTTTGACTTCTTTCGCTACACTTTGTTTTCCTTTCCAAGAACAAAACCTTGAAGTTTAGGGAAAACCATGCTGACAGATATTTTGCAAATTGTGTTTGCACTGCGATTTGAGTGCGCGATCGACGACAGTAAATTTTGAATATAATGGTGAAGAGTACAGTAGTATCATGCTGCTGCTGCTGCTGCCTTTGCCTATTTTAAGTATAGTATTTTCCTTTTAGTTTTCACCACTTCATACGCATTCTTGCACTTCTTGCACATTCTTACATACAAACTTAGCCATAATATCATATTGATCTCTATCCCGGGGTGCGTGGATCAGCTTATTTCAGTAGGGTGTGTGCTCTTTCGTTTGCGGCTGCTATCCTGGTTTCGTTGGACTCACCCTATTGTGCACGAACGATCACGATTTGGTAAAGTGAGGGGGAATTTCATTGTTTTTGTGGAGCGTTGCGAAAAAGTTTTGAAAGTTAATTTGTTTGCGTAAATCAGTGGTTAAATATACTATGCAAAATAAAAACCATGATCAGATTATTCATTCGACACTCTTTCTTAGTTGGTCAAGTCTTCTTTATTGATTTGCAGTAAATAATAAGATTATACTTCTTACTTTAGTCCACATTATTTGTTTTATGCCATACACGCTATATAATTCTTTATGAAAGACAAAAAATCAAAAAAAGGTAACTGAATTTGTAATAACAAAAATATTGCCACTACTTATTAATATAGATAATAATAATAACAATAATAGTAATAGTTAATTGAGTTACGTTTACATGTACACACTTGGTTATGGAGGTTAACCTGCTTATTTGAGCAGCGAATGTGCTTTTTCGTTTGCCACCTTTATCCTGTCCTCGTTTGATTCGCCCTGGATAGTCGGAAAAGAGTATAATAACCATCACCACATGCATAAGTAAGAAGCGATCAACATATTATTCAGTCAGTATATATTAGAATATAAGCTTGTTGAGGTAATAAATGTGATCGTTTTGGAAAGAAGGGAAATGTTTAAAGGTGCCTGACTAAAAAGAAACAGTGCAGCTACTGTCAATCTACTTAAGGATATTTAAATTGCACTAAGCATACTACAACATAAAAAAAATCTGTATGCTGTTCAAACATATCTGTTGACAAAGGTGCTGTAAAAATCTGCGATTTCACGAAGAAAACTGCTCGAAATTACTCTTGTTGCAACAAAAAAGTAACTATTGTTAACTTGTCGTAAAAGTGCAACTTATAAGTGGAATCAAGTTGATATTGACTCTTTTTTCTGATTAAAGAATCGCTGTGAAGAATAGTTTTAATATAATAGGTTGCAAATGCATGCATTAACTAAACAGTTAACCTAAGCTCGTTACAGAGATTTGAACTTTGTTGTCCCGCCAACATATATATTTTGAATAGAGACCGTGTAATATGGTCCGGATGAGTCCAGGACTCATCGAACATTTACTTGAGTATATTTTATCCATTGAATCTGCGTCTAGTTTTCCATTTTTAATTTTTAATATTCGGAGTGAATTTGGACATTTTACCATATGCTCCATATCAAAATTTTTGTGTAAGTGTAAGTGAGTAATTTACTAATAAGGACCACATTTGTGTTGATATTTTTCAAAATGTATGTTTATTTTATTTAGTCACACCGTCTTTGATACAAAAAATATCCACAGACTGATCTATATTTAATCTATTCCCTTAATTCTACTTTTAAAGCTAAGTTTGGACATTCCGTTGGTAAATTTGACACAGACAGAATTAAAACATTTACAACATTCATAAAAAGGGTTAAAATAACTTCTCCAGCCATCGTTCGGGATTCTAAAAAGAACATCACCTCTCCGATTTTCACCATATTTTTGAAAAAGTTTGGCATAGCTCAAGTCTGGAGTTTTTTTAAAGATCCAATAAACCAAGTTTCCAGTTTTTGCTTTTTGGGTGTTTTTGGGAAACCGCATTGAGTCAGGGATATTAAAAAACAACAAAAAAGCAAAACACTAAACATTTGTTTTATAGGACCTTTTCAAAAAAACTCCAGAAGTCTTCTCTCATCGTGAGAGAGAGAGAAAAAATGATAGAGAAGCATCAGACTTCACTGGAAATATTTCAAAAGTTATTTTGTTTTAGAATGACTTTTTCGATTTTTGTGTATTTTTCGAATTTATTTTAAGATTTTGGAATACACGCATATTGAGCATAAAAATTGACAATTAGATGATTTTCAAAAAAAAAAAAAACAAATCTTTGACTCAGCTTTTGATCAACTATCTCTGTTGAATATTTATCTTTTAATAGGATTTTAATCTTTAACCTATATTTATAGTTGAGTTATCTTTGTAGCTCAAAATTTTGTATATTTGAAGGAAAACTGGATGCGGATTTAGACATAATTTCACATGTTCGTCTGAGACAAAAGACTTCTTTTTGAAATGCAAATAATCAATAGCATGTACTTAGCTGCGCTTTTCAAGAAACGAACATAAATGATAGAGAGTTTCAGAAAATGCATTTTACGTTACCGTCTATTTCTGCTTTTGAAATGCATCGTCATCAGTGAGACTTTTGAATTCTGGTTGTTGTTTTTGTACTAGTTTTATGTACTAGGTTATTAGGTTTTACGCCGACTCGATTTGGAGGTTAGAAAAGAGTGCACTGTTTACATGGACTTAGCACAGTTCGATGCGATCGTCGATTTTTTGCGGGGAAGTTCGTCGACAATCGACGAAGACCATGTAAACAGTGCACACGAGCTGTCAAATGACGTCACGGTGTAATTCCAGTGATCTCACTGATGACGCCGACACCTCATCTATCCGGAATCCTTCCAAGTGCATGTGTTCAAGCCTTAGTAAACACTTTCACTAATATATCAATCAACAGTCTAATAGCAACGAAAGGTGCGCACAAATTTACTGCTACATAACCAGGAACTTAACAAACCAAATACAATTGAAAGGAAGGAAATGATAACAGTATAACACAAACGATCAATTATGAAATGATAAATGTGCAAGCATGTTAATAAATGATCACGTTTAATCGAAACGAAGCATTGGTTTTTGATTTCTGGTGATAAATAATCTGATCAACATTAGTTACATCAGCATAACAAGGAAACCACCAGGACTGTTATCAACTCTGAATTTGAAAACCTGGTAACTTTTGTCACGAATGATTTGCCTACATAATGTATTGATTTAGAAAGGTGTACCAAAGTGACCCATAATGTACATTGATAAATTCAAACACGCTTGGTGCGTATTTGAAAGGAAGCGTTACGCTAGCCGACCTTACCTTGCGGTTGATTCTGTCAATCTGTCTGTTCTGGTTCTCGAGCTCAGATCCCATGTCAAGGGCCATGTTTCGCAAGTTACCGATCATCGTGTTGACCTGTCCCATGTTTTCCTCCATTTCGTCCTCACGTGCATCGTTGGTGATCCTTGGAACGAAAGGGGTATCGAATGAAATCACATAGATTGTTAATTTTGATATCTACCAAAAGCTTATCCACTACAATTTGCAGCATTTCATGTAGCATTTCACCAACAAACAGTACAGTAAACCAAAGCAGCTCCCATGGCGTTCATAAAGTTTGATTTCATGATGTTTTGAGGCAATTACAATGCAATGGTTGCAATTTCTTCAAAACACCATATTATACAGTTACGTAACGAAACAGTAGAATAGGAACCGTACCTTGTCATTGTGAAAGTATGTATGTTAGCCGAATTTATATCGTATTGCAGTGAATTATAAACATAATAATAGTTTATGTGGCTTGAGGAAATTATGCGCCGCTCAGAAACGCAGTAATTTTTGTTTTTAAACAAAGCAGTAGAAATAATATTCAAGAAAGAATGGTGCCGTGACGAAAGATAAATCGGGTACAAACAATCGAAATTGAGTTATGTACCTCTTTTCATCTTTTGTAAGGATCATTATTAGCACCGCACTTTCTAGGATTTTCTACTGTTTTAGTAATAAATAATTGTTTGAAAAACAAAATTAAAAACAAATTGGCGGTGAGTTTGGACGTTGCCTTATTTAAGGTTCATATTTGGAAAACAAGTACTACTGAAGCCTAACAAAATAATACCAAGCCAAAAGTACTACCTTCTTGTAATGGGATTTAAATTGTTGTTTAATTGTAACGAAAAGGCACATAAACAGTTGAAGAAATAGATTTTTAAAGCTAATGAATTTCTCTAAACAAAAACAATTAAATAATTAAAAAATAATTCAGTGCAATCGACAACAATTCAGTGTTGATTTTTTCAATTTGTTAGTAATTTGGAAGCCCTAAATGTATACATTTTGATTTCCAATCTTCCAATAGCTAGTGTGTGTTACACATTGATTAATCGACAAACACAGGAAATACCTTCCAATGTAACCCGCTTGTGGTCCTAGTCCATTACGGTCGTCCATAACTCTTTGAGGCTGATTATTCACAACTTTACCGTCGTCGTTACCTTTCCATGTACCATCGTCTTCCTTGAAGGACGAACTCCTGAGGTGAGGTGGTTCCACACGTGGTGTAATAGAGAGAAAAAATGAATTAGTCAAAGGGAAACATAACGCCAAAGTTTTGAATTAGTAGTGTTGGCATGCAGTGTAGTCGACATGTTCCTCTGCATCTCGATCCTCTGACTGAAGAGAGATGACGGTGATAATTTTATGCTCAAGTGCCGCACATCAAAAAACCCTGGTATGCTGTGGAAAAATAGATTTATTTAGTGAGCAGAATGTGTTTTACAAAAATACCACAATATTACAATTTGTAAAAATCACTAGAAACATTATTGTGAGTTTCATTTCCAAAAAAGGTTAAAGGTAAATGAATCAAAACTCTTCATATATTGGGGATGAGTTGTTCCATGCAACAAACACGTGAAACTGAAACATAACTTGCTATGCTTTTTTTATGTTCTATACTGACCTGACAACGAGTGCAAATAATAATAAAAAGAAGGTTTTTTAAAAATTATTCATGATGCTATGAAAGAATAAAAAATTCTGTCACAAGGGCACCATGAAGAAGGTTAATTGTCTTTCTCCACGTTTTGCGGAAATAATCAACGAAATTCGTTTAAGGGAAACTTTTGCCCCAGCAGCTGGACACCGAATTGCGGCTGAGGACAAAAACAAAGACCAGCAGAGCCTACCAAGACCACTACACAATCCCCCTTCCGCTCCCACGACTTGTCTTTTAACATCAATGCCTTCCCTACTAACCCCGAGTAGGCCGCGGGTAATCGGCTTCCCTCCCACTAACATTTACTCACAAGATCATCTGTAATTACTCTTACACAGAAAAAAATAATGTAAATTTGGAAGCTGTAATTTTGGAAGGTTGAATATTACCTCTTTTATGATGTAATTTTACCTCAATTTAGACTGAAAAAGTGACATTACACAAGAAAAGTGGTAAAATTACACATTTCCAGAGGTAAAATTACACCTTTTTTCTGACATAAAAGATGTACCCCTTCCCAGATGTAATATTACCATGATTTTTTTTTCTGTGTAGCTTTAAGAACAATGTAATTAAAAAAGCCGACTTTGTCCTAACCAGGGTCCAGAACCGAAAAGGACCTAACGAAAATAATTTTATGAAAAAAAGGAAAACTTTTCCATTTTTTTTATTTTATAGCAAATTTCTTAGCAAAACCGTATTGATACGAAATACGATACTTGAACATGAATCTACAAATACTCATTTTTTTTTCTTTATTACGCGACAAAGAAACAATACGATCTCTCCCATTTTCAAAACGGAAAAAAGTGTCTAAACAATTTGAGGCAAGATAAATTACATATAATTTTGCTAAAATTCCACTCCAAAAGAAGATCTATTAGTATAAGCAGCTTTTTTATTTCCAAAGTCATCCAGTCAAGAATGAATTAACGACTTTTATTTTAGGGACCATTCATAAACCACGTAGATACTTTTTTTTTAAATCTTAACCCAAAACAGTTATTGCTGCAAAGCAAAGTAATCTCAATGTAATGACGTGGAATTGCAGTCCTACTGCAAATGAATACGATCTCACCATCATTGCAGTTCAGCCATTCACACGTTAGTTCCATAGAGTCGCTACCAGATAGATACAGAAAAAGAGTGCAACCAGCGAAGAGGATGTTTGCGGTCTGCTTCTCCTCTACAAACAAGCTCACGCAGCGGATTAGAATTAGATTCTCAACCAAACTGCTTTGTTCGGAATTCTGTATAAGGGTCATTCCATCTCAACTGTGCGCGAAAAAGTGCAAATTTGAAAATTACCCTCTCCGATCCTGCTCAAAATTGGCAGGGCTGTTGATACTATCAAAACATGCATGAATCCCGAATTTCATCCAAATCGGACCACCCCCTCCATTTTTGTACCTCCCCAAAAAATCGACTTTTTGGCGATTTTTGAGCGAACCTCCTAGTTTCAAACGGCGATAGCTCAAATCTTAGAGGGTCGATCTTAGACTCAATTTTGAAGGAAATTGGACGTAGAATCCATTCCAAGATCAAAATTTTGATTGATTTATTTTGTTACCTGTATTGTGCAATTGAAAACTTTGAATGGCCGTATCTCAAAACACCCCAACTTATTCTTTTTATTTGACCTCATCATCGTATTCCCCGACCAATTTTGCATAAGAATCACTTATCGACAGAAATGAATATGTTCCGTTCCCGAGACATTGAATTTTTAGTATTTGAGATTACCTACATCAACTTCATCTGCTAGAAGCATACAGGCGCGCTGTTCAATAATTACTACCTGGTGTTCTGGGAGATGATTAATTTAATTTTTATTTTTACAATTTAACGCAAATATTTATTCATATAGCTAATACCTTGATCTATCTATTTTTGTGTAAGGAATATTTATTGGGTTATTCTGAATGCACCTTTTTTACGTATTGCTAACCGTTTTAGAATACTCCCGAGGCTATGACTACACAGAAAAAAATAATGTAAATTTGGAAGCTGTAATTTTGGAAGGTTGAATATTACCTCTTTTATGATGTAATTTTACCTCAATTTAGACTGAAAAAATGACATTACACCAGAAAAGTGGTAAAATTACACATTTCCAGAGGTTAAATTACACCTTTTTTCTGACATAAAAGATGTACCCCTTCCCAGATGTAATATTACCATGATTTTTTTTTCTGTGTAGGGCCTTTGTCATGGGCGGTAGCAAAATAGTGCCATTCAGCAAAACCCCCAAAACCTGCTTTATGTTTTTAAAGATTGATCATATTGAATCGATTTTTATAATGTGAGCCAGCTGAGCAGTTCTCTAGGATTTCGGTCATTCGATTTTTTTTGTATTTTTTAATTCGACTGAAACTTTTTTGGTAGCTTCGGTATGCCCAAAGAAGCCATTTTGCATCATTAGTTTGTCCATATAATTTTCCATACAAATTTGGCAGCTGTCCATACAAAAATGATATGTGAAAATTCAAAAATCTGTATCTTTTGAAGGAATTTTTTGATCGATTTGGTGTCTTCGGCAAAGTTGTAGGTATGGATATGGACTACACTGGAAAAAATGATACACGGTAAAAAATTTGGTGATTTTTTATTTAACTTTTATTACTAAAACTTGATTTGCAAAAAAACACTATTTTTAATTTTTTTTATTTTTTGATATGTTTAAGAGGACATAAAATGCCAACTTTTCAGAAATTTTCAGGTTGTGCAAAAAATCTTTGAACGAGTTATGAATTTTTTAATCAATACTGATTTTTTCAAAAAATCCAAAATTGGTCGCAAAAATTTTTCAACTTCTTTTTTCGATGTAAAATCAAATTTGCAATCGAAAAGTACTTTAGTAAAATTTTGATAAAGTGCACCGTTTTCAAGTTAAATCCATATTTACGTGACTTTTTTGAAAATAGTCGCAGTTTTTCATTTTTTTAAATTAGTGCACATGTTTGCACACTTTTGGAAAAAATATTTTTGAAAAGCTGAGAAAATTCTCTATATTTTGCTTTTTTGGACATTGTTCATACGATCTTTAGTTGCTGAGATATTGCAATGCAAAGGTTTAAAAACAGGAAAATTGATGTTTTTTAAGTCTCACCCAAACAGCCCACCATTTTTCAATGTCGATATCTCAGCAACTAATGGTCCGATTTTCAATGTTAATATATGAAACATTTGTAAAATTTAATATTTTCAAAATTTTCAATTCAAGACTAACATTTTACAAGGGCGTAATATTGAATGTTTGGCCCTTTTGAAATGTTAGTCGTGATTTGAAATTTTTGAAAATATTTTTTTCGAAAAGATCGGAAAATTTCACAAATGTTTCATATATTAACATTGAAAATCGGACCATTAGTTGCTGAGATATCGACATTAGAAAATGGTGGGTTGTTTGGGTGAGACTTATAAACATCAATTTTCCTGTTTTTAAACCTTTGCATTGCAATATCTCAGCAACTAAAGGTCGTATCAACAAAGTCCGAAGAAGCAAAATATAGAGAATTTTCTCAGCTTTTCAAAAATATTTTTTCCAAAAGTGTGCAAACATGTGCACTAATTTAAAAAAATGAAAAACTGCGACTATTTTCAAAAAAGTCACCTAAAAATGGATTTAACTTGAAAACGGTGCACTTTATCAAAATTTTACTAAAGTACTTTTCGATTGCAAATTTGATTTTACATCGAAAAATGAAGTTGAAAAATTTTTGCGACCAATATTTCGATTTTTTTGAAATAATCAGTATTGATTAAAAAATTCATAACTCGCTCAAAGATTTTTTGCACAACCTGAAAATTTCTGAAAAGTGGGCATTTTATGTCCTCTAAAACATATCAAAAAATAAAAAAAATTAAAAATAGTGTTTTTTTGCAAATCAAGTTTTAGTGATTAAAAGTTAAATAAAAAAATCACCAAATTTTTTTTACCGTGTATCATTTTTTTCCAGTGTAGTCCATATCCATACCTACAACTTTGCCGAAGACACCAAATCGATCAAAAATTCCTTCAAAAGATACAGATTTTTGAATTTTCACATATCATTTTGTATGGACAGCTGCCAAATTTGTATGGAAAATTATATGGACAAACTAATGATGCAAAATGGCTTCTTTGGGCATACCGAAGCCACCAAAAAAGTTTCAGTCGGATTAAAAAATACAAAAATTAAAATTGAAGAAAAAAGACCGATTTCGTAGAGAATTGCTCAGCTTTATTTGATTAAAAAATGATTTTGGTCAAGATACATTCAATTAAATAAATCCTTATACGTGTGGACAGCAGCCGTATTGTGTTCAAAGAATCCAGGAATGATTGAAAAAAAAAATGTTGTTCGGATGGTGTCGCAATCATCGCAACTTAATTTGGGGAATTAGACGTTTCACCGCAGATCAAACTTTGTGATTTTCTAACATATTTCAGTTTTATACTTTCCAGAAATCCTTTTCCTACTCCTCCTCAACAAATTTTATTCATTTTAATTCATATGTTTTACTAAATAATTTATCGTGCACTTTTGTTTAGTGTTACTTACAGGATTAATTGCATTTTCCTGCTCGCTCCGTCGGAATCCAATTCTGCCCTTTACTGTGTGTCGTTATTGCTCTGTCCTGTGGGTTAGCACAGAAATTCACTTATTTTTTAGCAGATAAACATTTGCGATTAAACTCCAGTTTCCTACAGTGTTATACAGTTAATTTGAACTTTTTTGTTTGGCTGAAACACCCTAATATATATATAAAAAAATATGTCAAATCTATTAAAATGTTAAATGTTCGTATTTTTAAATTAGACTTAGTGCTAAACCTAACGGTTGGCGAACGACTGGACATGGCGTACCATACACAGAAAAAAATATTCCTGTAAATTTACATTATTTATCATGTACCAAAAGGTATCATGATAAATGATGTATATTTACATTAGGTTCATTGGAAATTTACACTAGATTCATTGGAAATTTACATTAGTTTTGGAATTTACATTACTTTTGGAATTTACATTAGTTCAAATCAACTAATTCTGATTGGCCAATGGGAAAAAGAAGCTCGACTTGGATTGCAGTAGGGTGTGGCCTATGTTCTATTTTAAAATGGTTGAAGCGGGCAGGAAAAGGAAAATCTGATTTTAAAAAGATGTTTCACAGGTAGGGGACGCTTTCTCGTCGACGGCCAAGTGGAATAATGCTGGACTGGAATCGAACGGACGACGGGTAGGATGTTCGGTGTTACTGCTGCTACCCGCTGCCGACTGAGCCATCTTCGCATTTTATAAACGAACGGCTAAATCATCAACTTGTTCAGGTCGAGGCTCAGGCAGTGGGCAAGCGAAATATGAGAGCGATAGAAAGAGAACCAAATATAACTATTTTTAGTTCGGGTAGTTTTGAAGTAAACGTTTGGCATAAATACATTGGATATATGATTTACATTAAATAGGAATTTACAGGAAGCCGAACACGGGTAGAATTCCATCAGATTTGAGTTTCCATGCTCAACGTTTCCATTCTATTCATGATTTACATTAGATTTAGATTTACATTGGAGTAATTTCCATGACTTTTTACTCTTTACATCATATTTCAACATTACATTGAGTGAGTTTACATAAGAAACAGTAATTACGTGCTGTGTTAATTTACATATTTTTTCTGTGTAGGCACGAAAAGGACACCTAATCTAATCTAATCTAATCAGACCCTAGCGCAGCCAATCTTTCGAAGGGAGCCTGGAGAGTGCCTTAGGTTAGATGACGCCTAGCACTCTTCTTGTCATTTATTAACATTTGTAGTGCGCCATTGCATCGGAATGTATTGAAACATCACAAGCGTTAAAGCGGCCAGGCCTACTGCGTAAAGCCGTATCGCAGAGATGACTCGTAATTGGGTTGAGTTTGAGCACTGAGTGTTCGAACAACAACACAATTCTGAATCGACAGGGGAGGAAGAAGCGTGGGGACACACCACCATACGCTCCGAGATTTGGTTGTATTCGTTGGGAGCACCATGCTAAGAAGGTTTGGTACTCCGGGACCCTCTGGGATGGGACATTGTATTTCCACGAATGCCCTGGACACTATTTGCCGTGGTTATAGCGCCACAACTCAATGTAGGCACGAAAAGGACACCGATTGGAAACTCGGAACATGGAACTGCAGATCGCTACGTTTCGATGGGTATGAGTACGCTCTGTTGAACGAGCTCAAACCCCGCAACTTCGATGTTGTAGCGCTGCAAGAGATGCTGGAAGGGAGCGAAGATGTGGGAGGATGATGCTTTGGAGCTCACCATGTACCAGAGCGGCGGAGCCGAAAACAAGCTGGGAACCGGCTTCATAGTGTTGGGCAAGATGCGGAGTCGTGTGATAGATTGGGAGCCGATCGACGACCGGATGTGTAGATTGAGGATTAAAGGCCGTTTCTTCAAATATCACATCTTCAACGTACATTGCCCACACGAGGAATCATCCGATGCCGAGAAGTTCGACAGCTGCCCGCAGAGGGACGTCAAGATCGTCATCGGAGATATGAACGCCCGCATAGGAAGGGAGGAGATGTACAAGCCGGTGATCGGGCCGAACAGCCTGCACACCGTCACGAACGACAACGGCCAGCGGTGCATCAACTTCGCAGCCTCCCGCGGTATGGTGTGGTACGGAGCACATTCTTCCCCCGGAAAGACATCCACAAAGTCACCTGGACATCGCCTAACCAACGAACAAAAACACAAATCGACCACGTCCTCATCGACGGCCGATTCTTCTCGGACATACGGAACATCCGCACGTACCGCGGTGCGGACATCCACTCGGACCACTACCTGGTGGGTGCAAGCATGCACTCAAAACTGTCGACGACGTATCACCGACGACGGAGCCGGCTCCCACCGCCGTTCAACACCGAGCGGCTGCAGGACACGGCTGCGGCTCAGCACTACGTGCAGCAGCTGGAAGCGAGCCTGCCAACGGAGGAGGAACTCGGCGCTGCCTCGCTCAACGATGGATGGAGCAGAATATGCTCGGCCATCGGCAGTGCCGCTGAAGCCGCGCTAGGTAGTACGGTCCGAGTTGGAAAGCAGCGCTGGTTCGACGAGGAGTGCCAGCGGCTACTTGACGAGAAGAAAGCAGCTTATGCGGTGAAGCTGAGAGCTGCAACTGATGAGAACGTGGCCAGATACAAACAAGCGCTGAAACAGCAGAGAACGGTCTTCAAGCTCAAGAAGCGCCAGCTGGAAGATCGCGATCGCGCTGAAATGGAGCAGCTGTTCCGGCAGAACGAGACGCGTAAGTTCTACGAAAAGGTTAACCGGTCCCGCAAAGGCTATGCGCCGCAAGCCAACACTTGTCGGGACGCCGAGGGAAACCTTCTTATGGACAAAGGCGAGGTGTTGAACAGGTGGCAGCAGTTCTTCAACGAGCACCTCAACGGCGATGTAGCGCATGGAGACGGCTTTGAAGCCCAACTTGGATCGCCCGCTGCTGACGAACAGTTCCCGGCACCTGATCTGGAGACGGTGAAGAAGGAGATCAGGCAGCTGAAGAACAACAGGGCCGCCGCTGGATAAGCTGGACTGCGGCAACTACCGCGGCATCACGCTTATCAACGCGGCCTATAAAATCCTCTCCCAGATCCTCTGCCGTCTAATGACACCGTACGCACGGAGGTTCGTGGGCCCCTATCAAGCGGGGTTTACTGGCGCTCGGGCCACCACGGACCAAATTTTCTCGCTCCGGCAGATCCTCGAGAAATGCCGTGAGTACAACGTGCCCACACATCACATCTTCATCGATTTCAAGGCAGCGTACTATACAGTCGACCGCGAACAGCTATGGCAGATCATGCACGAGAACGGATTTCCGGACAAACTGACTCGACTGATCAAGGCTACCTTGGATCGTGTGATGTGTCACGTGCGAGTGGCAGGGGAGCTAGCGGACCCCTTCCAATCGCATCAAGGGTTACGACAAGGTGACGGCTTATCCAATGCGCTATTCAACATCGGACTTGAGGGAGTTGTGCGAAGAGCGGTTACAGACACGAGAGGCACGATTTGCAACAGGACAGTCCAACTTCTTGCTTATGCGGACGACATTGTTATTATAGCGAGAGACCTAGAGACGGTGAAAAGGGTTTACACCGCCTTAAAGACGCAAGCAGGACGAATTGGATTGGCCATGAATACGACGAAAACAAAGTACATGAAAGGGAGGGGCTCAAAGGACGTTGACCCCCCAAGACTCACCCCCTTAGCTGTGGATGGCGATGTGCTGGAGGAGGTGAGCGAATTCGTGTACTTGGGATCGCTGGTAACGGCCGACAACGACACCAGCTTAGAGATCCGGACTCGTATCCACTCCGCGAATCGCGCCTACTTTGGATTACGGAAAACCTTGACATCTGATCGAGTGCAACGCGCCACGAAGCTGACCCTGTACAAGACACTGATTAGACCGGTTGCCCTCTATGGCCACGAGACCTGGACGCTGCGGCAAGAGGACGAACGAGCCCTTGGAGTTTTCGAACGGAAGGTGCTGCGAACGATCTACGGTGGAGTACGTACAGCTCAGAACGAGTGGCGAAGGCGCATGAACCACGAACTGCACGCGCTGCTGGGAGAACCGACCATCGTCACCCTGGCGAGAATCGGGAGGCTCAGGTGGGCCGGCCATGTCGCGAGGATGGACGAAGACCATCCTGTCAGGATGCTCTTTGACCGCGCGCGACCGGATGGCGGCACTGGCCGAAGAGCAGGAGCGCAGCGTGCACGATGGGGTAATCAGATCGAGGCGGACTTAAGAAAGATCTGCAACCTAGGAGACTGGCGAGCTGCAGCCCAGAACCGAGCAACATGGAACAACCTTCTTGATACAGCACGGGCACCGCGTATGGTGTTCTAAGCTGTTTGGTATGGTATGTATGCTAAACCTAACTCCCAAGCTCGAGAAAGGACGGGGAGTATCGAAATATTGTTTTAAACCATTTTTTTTCCATAATCCATTACAAAAATTTTGAGAGCAGGGTGGCCACATCATTTCGGTTATGAAATTTCCAGTTTTCAACCAAGACCAACGAAATGTTTTGTTTTTCAATCTGACTTAAGTATCAAAAAACATTTAAAATGGATCCATTAATTATAGCGGAATGATTTTTTTTTTTTGTATTTTCATTTTTCAGGATAGCTTTTAAACGGTCGCTAGCGCCATAAATCTTGGAGTTTTTCATCTGCATGCCCTTCAATATTTTAAAAGAGTGCATAATTGGCAAAGGGAGCGCGTGGTCGTAAAAAAATATCCGGAGTGAAAAGTGATTTTTTTCTTTGTGTGTGCCTTTTGTTTCGCATTTTTGTCGTGAATTGTGATATAGTTTTCGATAAAAACGATCCGAGTTGATTAGGTTTATCGCGTAACAAAATTATTTTGATTCATCAAGAACGTCGTGTGGTGCGCGAGTTTTTTTGTGTTGAAAAGACCTTCTCATAGCTCCGTAGCTCGGAGGGCTCGACGTCGGTTGTTTGTGTGTGAAGCCCTCTCCATAGCATCGTAGCTCGAGAGGCAACGAAAATCAATACCTTATCTAGCTAACAGAAAAAAGATCGGAAGGCATTTGATGATTGAGTTCGTCGCGTCTATTCCGTAACAAATTCATGAACTAAATGATTATATAATTAAAAATCAGACTACGCTATCATTGCAGCATTGCGTTTAACACCTCATTTTATAAATAAATATTATTTGATTTTATCTTTTCACAGCCGGCTGTCTAAGATTAAACCATTTCATTAAGAATTTAACAACAGTTAAACGGGAAATGTCTCATCCGCAGCAACCGATTGTTTGCCTTGAGAATAAAATATAATACCTTTCAACAAACACTATGATTTTGGGTCGCATCATCATCTTCTATGATGAATCCTGACCAAACACCCTATCCTACTAACCAATTTCAGGTTCCTGGCGCTTGTGGGGTGTAAGCACAGAGTACATCAGCTGCCCTAGTAGCAACCTGCGCTAACTAACATTCCCGTCCCTTAAAATCGAGATCTACAAACTGACATGGCGGGAGCCGTTGGTGGCCAATGACTGTTACCTATTCGCAACTGATCTTGTTCTGAAAATCATGGTGTTTTATCTTTTCAGCGCATTCATACATGCTGTTGATAAGGGAAATACCACTTGATAGTCGAAGCCTATTATCAGTAGTGTTGAAAGGATATTGCGGTTCTGTTCAACAACGGAGAAGGACAACCATGGGTGGTCTCTCATGCTCATGCTCATGCATGCCCTTCAATATTTTAAAACGCAAAATACATAAAACTTCGTTTTGTTTCAAAGATTTTTTTAATCTATTAGGCCGTTGCAAATATGTTTCAAAGTGTATGCCCAAAACACTTTTTTCATTGAAATGTTAAAACCGTGGCTCCTAATTTAATTTTTTATACTTTTTTTATTTCGGCGGGTTCGGCGATTGTCCACGCTCCATAAAAAAAAGATTTGTTTTGTATGGAAATTGAGGAGGAGGGAGGGTTCTGAGATTTCAAACAAGGCGTGATCAGACAAATCTCGTCTCAAAAATTGCCACCGGGACCTTCTCCTATTATTTTTCCTTCCATGATCACCCCTAATTCCTTCCATGATCCCGCCATCATGAGACCGCGTGCTCCTTTTGTTTGTCAACAAAGCTGCAGCTGGAAGATGAGACGAAGTGAGGGAAAGAGGTATTGAAATTTTTATGCCAATTTTTATTGTTTCCAACGACCGAGTCCAGTAAGGTCCCGCCCGTGTGGATCAATCGAACCGCGTGCTGGACTCACAATCCAGAGGTTGCTGATGGCCTTCTATCGGATGGGTAAGTAAAACGTCGGTCCATTTGCGTAAAAGAGGTTTTGGGTGACTCACCACAAATAACCTTCGAACGCCTAGAATTGAGCAGTAACTTGCAACAGAGACCACAAAGGACCCGGGGGTCGTTAAAGTGGATTACTTTGCTTTTATTTGGTTCGAATCCCGCGTCGGGTGTTTTCAAAAATTCTAAGTGTAAACATGGATATCCGGCGCCGTCGCTCCGTGCCGTACTCAAACACATTATGAGCCCAGGGCGGCGAAGTCCTAGTAATTAGAAGGAAGACACTAGTGGTTGGTACTAGCAATAGTGGCAGATAGCTATAAAGTCCAGTAAGGAACTGATCGTACAATATTTCTGGGATCTACATCATTGACAGTCGAAAACGGTGTAATAAACAACAACAAACAACAGTCATCGCTACAAGAATGAATGACACCTTCTACGACATTAAGGGACCATCCATAAACCAAGTGGACACTTTAGGGGGGGGGGGGGTATGGCGATTGTCCACGCTCCATATAAAAAAGTTTTTTTTTTGTATGGACAATTGTCCACGAGGGGGGGGGGGTTGAGATTCCCGAAAAAGTGTCCACGTGGTTTGTGGATGGTCCCTAAACTGCTTTTCTTTTATGAGAACGCCGGTATTGACTAATCAAGGCGATCTTCAATGGGTTATACAGTTTCGATTGTTAGATACCGTAAACCGGGGTGACTTTGATAGGATTTCAAATTGTTTTTAGAATATTTTCCAACAGGTAAGGGTTTTCTCAAGATTATTATTTTTAAAACATGTACTGGGGTAGGCCACACTAAGTCCATGCACTATTTTGGAAAAAAAGTTTTTTCAGTAGTGTTTAGAAAAATAGTTACGTTAAAAATTCATAGTTTTAATTCCGGGGTGACTTTGATAGTCATAGTTTTTCTTGCTAAAACATATTTAAGATGTTCCAACTTTATTTTTACGTTAAATTTACCATCACTAAAGAAGCTGATACAGTTTGTAAGAAAAAAATCAATGTTTATGTTAAGTTAACTAAGTTTATAAGCTTTTTAACAAAATACATATAAATTTTAGGTAAAATTGCTAAAAAGTCGGAATTTTGCCTGAAATTTGTTAAAACTAGTTTTGTTTATAAAATTATTGATTTATATTGCATTTTATACTGAATTCGAAGCACGAATCACAAGTTTAAACATTTTACATGAAATTTGTTCAACTGAAAATGCCTATAAATTTGAAGATTTTTTTTAACTGTGTTTCAAAAACACATATTATTTATTATTTACAAACTTATTGAATCTTCTCCTAGTGGAAAATTGTCCAAAGAATCCGAAAATGCATTCCGTTTTCCGATTCAAAATCATGTTCATTGAGAAAAGCATGACACTTTGAGAAGTTTAAAATCAAGCTTCCCATGCGCCAGTGCCAACGCACACCGTGGGTTTGGTTTTCTAGCTTCGGCACGAGCCTGAACCCATTGTGTGTTGGTATTTTGGTTCATCGTACCAGCGCACCACGACAATCTCGGCTCGTCGCCTCGGTTGTGTGTCTGGCACTCACCCGAGGCAAGAACCCAGCGTGCCGTGGTACGCGCCGTGGTATTGAAACCGGTTTGTACCGCCAGCGCGTACCACGGCACGTACCTCGGCTCGTGCCGAGTGAAGCACCTTGGTTTATACGCTGGGTTCATGCCTCGGGTGAGTGCCAGACACACAACCAAGGCGACGAACCGAGAGTGTCGTGGTGCGCTGGTACGTTGAACCAAAATACCCTCGGCTCGAGAGAGTCGGGTACGGGTGTAAACCGAACAAAGCAGGCGCAAAGCAAACCCGAGGGACAAGTGAACCGCGTGTACCGCACGGTGCAGGGAAGCTTGTTTAAAATAATGACTTTCATTAACATTTTCTTAACTATAGTTAACTAACTTTTTAAACTCTTCAAAATTTTATGAAAACTTCTTCTTGAGGAACTTTGAACACTTCTCTACCACGGTCAGTATGTTTCTGAACCATTCCTTACGTTTTTTAATTGTACTCTTCATTTTTCGGAAAAATCGCAAACCTATCAAAGTCACCCCGGCTATCAAAGTCACCCCGTTTTACGGTAGTACTTGCCATAAGTTCAAGCAAAATAATGTAAATGGGCCAAAGTCGAAGTGTAAACAAAGAGTATATCCTGCTCACGTCAGTTGGTGTTAACATTAGGAACAAAAAGTCTGTCCCTTTGTTTACACTTCGACATTAACCCAATTACAATGTTTTGCTAGATTTTATTGTGTACATTTGCCAAAATAAAAATGTGAACAGCAGTGCTGTTAAACGTCAATTAACGTTAACGCGTCCTTTAATCGTTAAAATTAACGTGAACGCGAACGGAGCCTACGTTGATCTTAACGACTAGTCTTTAAATTTCAGTGCCGATGTTCGGAATGGCAAAATTAAGTGGAATAAATTGATAACTGAGCAACTCTCTACGAAATCGGCCGATTTCGACCATTTTTATTTTTTGTATTTTTTTTTTATTTGACTCAAACTTTGTGGGGGCCTTCCCTATGACCAAAAAAGCTATTTTGCGTCAATGGTTCAGCCATACAAGTCTCCATACAATTTTGGCTGCTGTCCATACAAAAATGGTATGTAAATATTCAAACAGCTGTAACTTTTGAGTGAATTTTCTGATCAATTTGGTGTCTTCGGCAAAGTTGTAGGTATTGTTGAGGACTTTCGAGAAAAAATAGGTACACGGAAAAAAAATTTGCATATTTTTTTATTAACATTTTTTTTTACTAAAACTCAATTTCCCAAACTACGTATTTTTTGATTTTCGAGATGTTTTGATATGTTTTAGGGGACAAAAATCCGCAACTTTTGAGCCATAGAGAAACAAGGTCAAAAAATCTGCCGCCGAGTTATGAATTTTTGAAAAAATAGTGATTTTTGGAAAAAATTGAAGTTTCATGCAAAAACAAGTTTGACATTACTTTTTAATGCAAAATTGAATTTGCAATCGAAAAGTACTTTACAGATTTTTTGATAAAGGGCTCCGTTTTCAAGATATAGCCACCGAAAGTTTGATTTTAGCGAAATATTTGCAGTTTTTCAATTTTTAAAAATAGTGACCATAAGTGACCACTTCTAAAAATATTTTTTTTGAAAAGTTGTCTAAGAGACATTGAAGATTGGACCTCGGGTTGCTGAGATAGAGCCGCTTTAAGAAAAAGAAACACGAAAATTGAAGTTTTCTAAATCTCATTAAAACAACCAACCTTTTTCTAATTACGATATCTCAGCAATTAATGGTCCGATTTTCAATGTTAATATATGAAACATTCGTAAAATTTTCCGATCTTTTCGCGTTAATCAACGCGTTAATTAACGACGTTAATTAAAGTGCTCCGTTCACGTTCACGTTAAGATCAACGTAGGCTCCGTTCGCGTTCACGTTTAGGTTAACGTTTAACGATTCCGTTAAGTTAAACGTCGTTAATTTAAACGATTAACAGCACTGGTGAACAGCGTCTGTACTGCCCATGTTCGCATAAATGTCCCATATGCAAAAACAGCAAGCTGAGAAAAACGCATTTGAAGTTTGTCCCATACATAAGGCTACGTGTTAAGTTTTCGCGAAAACACTGGTTTTCCTCCTGATTTCAAGAACAAAGTACTTGATGTTATAGGCTCTTTCGAAAGAGCACACAATATTCAATCAAACTGCATCAATAACTCGAAATCGATGAAAATGCATATGGGACATTTATGCGATCAGGGGCAGTGTAGTCCTGTGAATAACATAAAAATTTGATCACTTCGAAGTGAAATTTTCGTCAGCTGATTCGACTGCAAAGTTTGAAAACAATTAATTGGTAGTCAATCTAGCTGGAGTTTGCTACATTCAAATCCATGTATTTTTGTTTATAAGTTCTGGAAGCAAATGATATAGCAAGATAATAATGCAAATTGATGAAACTAGCTAGCGAAAAGTTCTATAAAAATAAAAGCATGTGCAATTGATATTTGTTTATAACAAGCCAACTAAAAATACCAAATATTATTCAATCTTCTATAAAACTAACGCATACCAAGTACCTGTTTAAGATTCAAACGTTTGCCTGGACTCCATATTTAAAACAAGAACATGCCGAATTTTGATTCATTTACCGCAATATTATCAAAGGATTTACGAAATTGAATAAATTCTATTGAAAAAAAATATGAATAGATGTCATTACATCAAACTCACCGGGCACAGGATTGAAGCTTTCGTTTTTTTTTCGTCGTAGAATAGACGATTTTTGGGATATTTTAGTGTTTCACTCCAGAAAACAACGTGGTGCAGTTGATGTAACATTACCCCACATGGATTTGATGATAATGGAATGAAACTCATTGAAAATTTAGTCACAGATAATCAAATGTTTAACTTTATAATGTTGAAACGAAGTTAGATACTTTGAATTTTAAAACACATAACTTTAAATTTGCTTTCTGGCTACAAGAAGGCGCCAGTCATTCAGTTACACGAATGTTTATCTGTGAATCAATATTCAAGCGGATTTTTATCTGGCAAAAGTTTTGTGTAAAAATAAAAGGGTTCACTGGGTGCGATAAGCGAAGTTTTTGGGAAAAAATAATGTGATTTTGAAAAAGAGGGATACTCGTCGATGCGTGGATTCTGTGGGAAATGTTCAAAATCGTTTTTTTTGTGATTCATTTTTCGAGGTTGCCTCGGGAAAATTTTCGAGCAGGATTTTGAACACTTATGTATCATGTGTCTAGAGGAAGGCGTCAACATTTTCGAGGTGTGTTGTAGATAGGTTAAGGGCACTTCCGTACTTCAAGCCATGTTTTTTTCGCACGAGTGATCTCAGTTAAGGGGAACCGAGTCAACGGTGTCTGTCTTAAGGTACATTTTGGCGGCCATTGTCCGCCAAAACCTCCTTTCCCCTTACAAGTATGCGTTTACGCCATAGCGCACAAGGGAAGCTTGATCGTTATGTTTGATTTGCGTCAACTCATACTTACAGCGAGTTTAATACGGCAGCATTTGAACATAGAATTATCAACAAGTTGTTTTATTTACAGATGTGTACTTAAGTCTAGAAAAACTATTTTTTGCTTCAATCAGGAAAAACATATTTTCGTTAAAACATTTTCACCAAATTTGCAAATCTATTAAAAGAAATACCAAAAAATCCGGCGAAAACAGGTTGGTAAATTAAGTTTGAAATAGTTGAAATTTTTCTCATAAAAGAAGTTCATGAAATTACATTTCAAAAATGGCAAAAACAGCATTTTCAAAGGGAAGGCTCAAGTCTCTTGAAGATTCAACTTCTACACAAAAATGAGATTGTGTGTTTGTGTGTGTGTTAGTTAGTTGAACATTTACAAACATTTAGAAATTACAAAACACATTTTCATACTTATTGCACGGTAGCACACAAATGCCACAGCATTTCTCCATTCCGCTGAGATTCTTTTCGGCCTCGCGCATGTCGGCATTGATTTGGTCCATGCCCTCCTCGATGCGGTCCAGTTGTTCTAAGAAGCACATTTAGTTGACGCCCCGGATCGGATGATGTGGGATGGTAAAGCGGATAATATCAAAAAATCAGTACGTTTTCCAATATATCCCGGATGCTAAAGTTTTTTTTTTTCTTCTCTTTTTTTCGTAATGAGTGGAATGGAGGTTGTTAGATTTTGAGCGAGGATGAAACACATGAGGAATGGGAAGAGTTATAGATATAGTATTCAAAATTAGCAGGAGTGTTTCTAGAATAGTAAGGCATGGAAAAAGAAATCAACCATTACTTATCCTAGCAAAGAAATACTTGTTTCGTAAAAGTGTGAATATCAAATGATGCAAAACTGATTTTTTGAAAGCAAAACACATGCAATTAATTTTCGAAAGAGATAGCTGTTAAGTTGTATCCTAGAAAGGGTATAATACTATGCTACTTGAATTTGATTAGAATGTTTGTAAATAATGTTACTGCTTCTTTGGGGTTTTTTTTAACTAAGAGTATGAGAAATTATGTATCTGTGGTTGCGTTGTTTTATATTAATGTGTCGAGGGATAACTAAAACATAAAGATCAAAACCAAGTAACTGAGACGAAACAATTAATCAAAAACAAGTACTATTTTGTACATTTTATGAAAACCGTAACAATGCTAAACTATATTCTAATACAAAAATTTTACTTCGGATAATCGAAGCTTCGGATAATCGAATCAAGAAAAAAAAAGTTTTTTTTGTTGTAATATTTTTGATTGTTGAGCTTTAGTATGACCTCTAAACTACTTTAAAGTGATTTAAAATTTTTAAATCCAAGATGGTGGCCAAAATGGCGGAGATGAAATACAAAAAAATGCTTTTTTGCCTTTCTTACTACAGAAAGGTATAGGTTTTACTTTATGGCAGGACGTCATTTCCATCTTAGTAAATATTACGATTCAGCATGAATTTCATCGAAAAAAATCGTCAAAAAATCAGACTGCCTCGATTTTCGACGCTCTATCCATTCACCTTGACAGAACTCGTCTATCTCCAACCTTCGAATTTCGAGAAAAAAAATCCGTGGAGTTCGGGTGATGTCCGTGTGTGGTTCTTTTTTCTTCAATTTAATAGGCAATAAACCATTCAAATTTGACTAAAATGGGGTCGCGGAACTCGAATTTGATGTTAAAAGTAAGAAAACAAGAAAACAAAACAATTTTTTTTGTTCGTGATTCGATTATCCGAAGTCCCATACAAACCTTCGGATAATCGAGCTTCGGATAATCGAAACTTCGGATAATCGAAGCTTCGGACAATCGAGTCTGGACTGTACAAACAAATTGTGCAGTTTGTATCTATTCATAGAAATACTTTGTTGGTCCGGGGGAAAATTCAACGCGTAACATATTTTACATACAACTATTCCCCCACAAACCTGAATTTAATATTCAAGAAGAATGTACAAAAATAAGTTGGTTCAACGTATTGTAAAATCATTCTAGCATTGATGAAAACGACACAAATTGTTTGCAGCAAATTTTTTACTAGGAACAAAACCGAATAGCTATTAAAAAGTTTTCATTAAAAAAAAACTTAAGACAACAAACGAAATAAGAATTTTGAAAAATACTTGATTAAAAAACCGTAAAAAAAACATAGGATTCAATAAAACAATAAAAAAACAAAATGAAAAAATCCTGTGTTTTCTTTGAGAACATTGTAAGTAATGTAAGTACTCACTTGTGGATCTATATTGATATTTTGTTGTATTTTGTGGTGGAGTTCATTTTGATATATAATTGTACGGCAATAAGAAGCAGAGTTTGCGTTAGTTGTTCAATGTGATTTATATATATATATCTGTGCGGTGCTGCTGTTTTAGTACTGTCACGTATTCGGTAAACACAAAATGGTTGTGTTCCTTTTGTTAGACTTTGGTCAATTTTGTTTTTATAATTGTTAGTGAATGATTTTATTTTTAAATTATGGTGCTCTTTCTGAACGTAGTACATATTGTAGTGATTTGTGATTTTGGAGTTAGTTGTTCGATGTTCAGCCTAAATATCTTACACACATATTAGTAAAATACAGTTGGTTTGCAAACAAAATGATGATATAGATAATAATTCAAGGTTGAGTATCTATTTTGGGTGTACCTAAAGAATGATATGCCTTCATGCTGAACATATTTTATTTACTTTGTTGTCCTTTCTTACCCTCAAACTTTAAACATAACTGTAGTTTTTGTTTTCTTCAAAACGGATTGTCAAACGTAAATACTGTTTGATATATTTTTTCGTAATGAATAAATCAATACAAACCAAATTTGTTGCAATTTAAGTCTGCAAAATTGTTCAGTTTCTTATCGAAAACAAAAACTAGTTATCTACCGACTGATCTTAATTGTTAGTACATTTTATAACAAGCATTTAAAATCTTACCTCCTTGCTCATCCAGCATAACGATGGTACGCATTCCCACTTCAGTGCTCTAGATAGGAAAATATTACAAATTGCATCTTAGCAAATACGTCTCAGTGTATCGCTAGTAGGGTAGCGAGATCAAATCATTATTAGCTTATACATAGCTCTAGAGTTGGCCCTCTGACTTGATAACAATCACTCTGCGCGTGGTTACATCCCTGATCGATTCGTTACAATTTCAAAAACCTTTCTCACTAATCACTACAATTTTTTTACACTTGCTTCTTTATCACAAATCAAATCGCATAAATCACATTAGATGTAGGTTATTTTTTTTTTTTAAACCTGCGTTTAGTGCTTTAGTAACATTCAAATCTCAACACTTCAACCAAAAACTTTAGCTTCAAACATAGCTTACCGCCTTGTATACTGAATAGATTAAGAGTTTTTGCACCCGCATCTTCGCTCTACAATCAAAAATTCAAAGAAAAAAACAAATAACTATTTGAACTGAGAAAATAAAAACAATTAAATATTACAGAAATGAAAAATCAAATTCTACATTTCAAAATAGTTACTAAGTACTCATGTCAATTGAACTCACTTTTCGAACTAGATAACGAACAAAGACCCTTACAGTTTGAATCACTAAGATTTGATTCGTGTCTGTATGTTTATGTTGGTTTGTTTGTTTGTTTGTTGTGTGCGTGTGTTAAATAAAACGCATTTCTCATACAAAAAATAACTCAATCAAGGATCAAAGAAAAAGCTACTACTGGCGGTTCTAAGACAACAAAAACAAACTAACAGGTAATAGAGTTCAGTCGAAGGAGTCTCTCTTAGCAGACGCTAGAACGGTTTTGGTAGGCACCTAAAAGCAAGAGGACATGTTGTTTGTAAGCTTTATACTTGTAAAAGTATCTATTTAAATGACTAATCTAGCACTGCTTTTCTGAAAAAAAAAAACTTTAATCCACATTCGGGGTCCGGTCTTATCGACCTGATCTTAAAAGTGCTTTGAAGGTTTACAACATACAGCACCTTAAGTTAAAGATTATTGTGTCAGAAGCGACAAATGGCAGAAATAGTTTAATCTTCAATTTAAGGTATCTTTATGAGTGATATCTTTGAAAAACTTTTATCCTCATAACTTCTGGGTTGTAAATTAACAATGTATTGTAGCAATTTTAGCTTAGCTATACAATACGCAAATATTAAACGAAAAGAAATTTAGAAATGGTTGCTTGAAGTATAACTTACTAACTACTGCAAGGTCAAAATGCGTAAAACGATTGCAAAAGTGGTGACATCTCAAAAGATACTGTACAGTTTTTCGTTGGGAAACCTACTCAAAGAACGTTCAAAATAAACAAGACAAAGTGAGGTGGGCTAAACGGTGTAAAATGTTGCAAAGTTGGATATATGTAAACAAATTAAGAGTAATATGTTATGTACTGCTAATCAAGTGGAAAACAGCAAGAATACTAAAGAATGTGAGAAAAAGTAGCGTTTGAATTTTACTATTCTGGGAGAATAATGTCTGAAAGGGGAGGGTATTCGAAGAATGTGATTTTTTTTTGGAATAGGAAAAGTGGGGATTGATTGATTAAGTAGTAAGTGTGTTTAAGGTGACTCACCTCCCTGATCGTCTAGAGCTACCAGGGTGCGAATCCCGGCTTCCTTGCTCTGTTGTTGTTTATGGCGGCATTAGAATAATTAGGCAAGTAATCAGTGTCATTTTGTTGTTGGACCAATGTTGTGAATTTAGCTGTTTCTGTTTTTTTGTGTTGTTTTTATTGCTCGCGTAGACACACAGTTGAGGGTAGTTGAAGGAGACGTGAGAATACTGAGAATACTTTCAAATGTTGCATGTTGATAGTTAGTATTGCACTGTGTTTTTTTTATCTCTCTCTTATTGTGTATCAGTATGTCCTTTTAGGAATTTGATCACGACCAATGTAACCTATCCTGCCAAAAAGTTATCCTCAACCTAACAATACTGATGATTCAGTATAACCTAATTAATGTGAACTGAGATTTGTATGGAATAATGAAAAATAACAACGTTTCAAAGTATCGGAGTAAAATGACGAGTACAAATAATAAAACACGAAACAATTATATTGAACAAAAATGTCTAGTGGATCAGTGTTTGTTATAGCATTGTAGTAGCATAAATTTTGTTGTTTTGTAATAAAAATTAGAGTTTATGTGATTGCAGGTTTAACATTGTAAGTAATCAATTTTTTTTACTATTTATTCTTTCATTTCATTCGAAATTTCTTTCAAGTTCATTATAAAGGTCTTGCTTTTTTATTTTTGTTTCTAGGCACATGTTTAACTAATTGAAAGTTTGTGTAATCTGGTTTTTACCTTTAAACACAAAATATTAACAAAAATCAACGTAACAACATGTTACGTGATTCTTAAAATTAAATAACATAAACCATTGTAATCGTGAAAATATGTAGATAAGATGTTTTTGAAAGTATGGTTAGCAACGCTAGATATACATTGAGCATATGAAGTTATGAAAAGGAATTTCAAAAGTATTGAATGTGAAAGTTTTTTTTTATCAACCCATTAAGTATTACCAAAGAGATGACAACCCAGGTATGGACTTTTGGTTATCACTTCATTCAAATACATAAAACAATTATCAAGTAGAGCAATTCGTCATTTTTTTTATCGAACAACACTTTGGCCAAATCTAGACTTTTTTAAAAGATCTTATAATCTATTGTGTTTCATATGTTTATAGGACCTTTTTTTTAAAAAAAACTCTGGAAATACTATTTTTGTTAATTCTCAGTTCAAGTGGAAACAAGGGATGTAAAAGAACAGCAAAAGATGAGGAAGATATTTCAGTTTTCAAAAAATAATTAGCATATTTTGATTTTCAGAAAGGTCAAACCTTGATAATTTTTCGTGTACATTTCATCGGATTTTGTATGCATAAAATCCGCTTATGGTGCTCACTGTTTAAAACTGCTGAAATATCCGCCTTACCTGCTGAAATCGATACATCTTGCAATTTTGTTTTTTTTTTTTTTTTGACAGCGCTCTTCGTTGTCTCTTTTGTGTTATCGTAAGGTTAACATCGAAACGTCAAGCTGCACGGTAAACAAAATTGGGTGATGTTGCGTCTATTCAACACGGCCCAGTGAAGCTCGAACAATTTTATCAATGATTTTTTATTCATAAGAAATGCTCCCAAAAAGTTACATTTGAAGATTTAAATTTCAAATAATTGCCCGATCTCCAAGAGAATGCTTTGAATAAACAAAAATTAAGTTATCAATGAATCATGACTCCTTAAAAACTAAGAAACATACTTAATGGGTTGACCCCAGTAGGAAAGTATCAATAGTTTGTAACATGCAACTGAACAATGTTTTATTACAACAAGTTGTTTTATTTCCGAGCTTAGTTACGTTGTTTTCTCGTTAGATTCCTAACACACATAGATTTGAAAGCTCTGAAGAGGAGCGTTGGCGTCAGTATAGCGTATACACAGCATTGATAGTCGCGTTTGAAATATTGTTAACACATACAAGAGATAAATATGGACGAAACATGCAACACTTACGTACAGCTGCAGCCAAAAAATATAAACATACTTGGAAAAAATGCAACTTATAGGAAAGAATAAAAAATTAGTCAAGCAAAAATAACACATAAAAAGAAACATATAAATCTGTGATGTGATTGGAAACATTGCCAAACTTGTAGTGAATAAGTTTAAGTAATATGTTTATTATTATGTAAGTTTAAATTGATTTGAACAACTTTTGAAACTATCTGTAGGTATGATTATGAAGTAACATTTACTTGGAATTAATCTGATAATAATCCAGTGTAGAACTAAACAAAGAACTGGTTTTCAGGGTCTTAAAATCACGTTCAATTGAATTTCAAATAATAAACAAAATAATTCAAATAATGCAAAGATAAGATGATACGTTCTTGTGTACATAATAGGATGAATAACCCAAAGTTAAACTTACTCAGATATTTCAATAATGTTAGCACATTTTATACGCTTGATTTATCGATTTTTAATCATTTAACCGATAATGATAGAAATCATCATACTGTTTCTGAACCGATAAAGTATGCTACTGTTCTTTAAAGTTTACACTGTCCACAACAACATTATTTGGTCAAACAATTATCATTTCATTACACAAACATGGGAAAAGGGATCTAAAACACAACAGAATGATACTGATATAATAGCTAAAACAATATTTTGCTCCCTTCTCTATTTGAACTTATTGTAAATTTTTTTTCTTAGACGTGAATGATCAGAAAAATATATAAAATAATCTAACTTTGATTCTGAATGAGGATACTAGCTACGTTTTTTTTGTTCTTGCACGCATTTCACACAAAAACTGCCTGTTCCATTTCTTCCAACTGAGCTAAAACCTGATACTTTTAATGAAAGCTACGAAATGTTAAATTTCTATTTTTAAACAACTGCTTGTTCATTACATTCTCTCCAACTGTACAAACCAAAATTTACATCTTATCTTACCTCTTCGCATAGCGCCAGCATTCGTCGGGTACTATCCAGGGACTGCCAAAAAAGGAGAAATAGGAAAAACACGATTTTATCGCTATTTCAAAGTCGAACTTCCGTTCGGATTTAACCTCATCCACCACCGTCTGCTGCTTGATTTGCAGCTCCTGCAACTCTGTCTTTGGAACTCCTGGTGCTGCCGCACCATTTTCCGCGGGGACTGCAGCTGGCATTCTAAAGCGAAAAAAAAAAACAAACAAAAAGAAACGATGTTGATGTTCTGCTAAATTGTTTAAAAAATAAATATTATTTAACCATATTTAAAAAAAGAAAATTTCACTACTTATTGATAAATGGTATTCCGATTTTTAGAAAAAAAAATCCTGTTAAATCCTATTAAAAATATCAAATGCAAAGCGCCCTTTTCTGTCACTTCCAATCAAGCTCATATTTGGGCTCAGTACTCCCACGCGAATTCTGAAATAGACTTCTTTGCTTTTTTGTTTTTGTGGTATACATTTACAGTTCTACTTGGTTTTCGTGTTTGTGTTGTTTGTGTCCGAAGCTCAACCAAAACATGAGCTTGTGTGTCCTAAAAGTGTTTGTAGTCAAAAATCTTCTTTTTCTGAAGGTCTTGCTTGGACATTTGTTTAGTCTTTTACCCTAACCCGATCATCAGATCGTCCAACCAAATTTTGCCAGAAGTTGTGTTCGTGAGGAAACGTTCCTATCGTGCCTCACCCATCATCGACGATCGTAGCGTAGATGTATGTTTGTGCTGATCAGCTGTTCGTTGACTGCCTGAAGAGTGCGCAGAAGACCTTGCGAGCCGATCCCCATGACCAGCCTAATCCCGATGCCATGCGTATTCCACCACCGAGTCGTACGTCCAAGTACGTGCCAACGGGTCTAGCCCCGAATGACATTTCCCCGAATGCCATTTCCCCGAAAATCATTTCCCCTAAATGGCCACATCCCCGAATACCACTTCCCCTAATCAGCTACATCCCCGAATGCCATTTCCCCGAATATCATTTCCCCTAATCGGCTATATCCCCAAATATCATTTCCCCTAATCGGCCATTTTCCCGAATGCCATTTCCCTGAAGTGACACTTACGCCAATTGCCATTATGTTGGGGACCTGGTTGCCTTCGATAAGTGGTCCGTGGTTCCGTTGGTAGGTCCCAACATAGACCGATGGTAGATTGGGCGCAGATCCATCTGCGCATACACACACTGTTTGAGGAGGTCCAATTAGTCCGCGGGAACGACTCCCCGGGCTTCCGGGTGACGGTTCCGTGGTCACCGCAATAAATAAAACATGCGAATTACCGTAAACTACACAAATTTTTACAAGAACGCTTATTTCTAGGACTGTACAATAATTTACAAGCGACGGTCACCCCGTGACCTTTCCCCTTTGGGGACCTTTTCACAACTTGAGATGTGCTATAATTTGTACGATTGCTGAACCTAGTGCGATATTTTGATCTTCGGCTAGAGAGAAAGTTCTAGGAGAACGTTCTCTCCGCTCTGTCTACCTAAACCCTCAACAAATGGCCCCGGTCATTGATGATCGTTCATATTTGGTCCAGTGGAAGTCAACCTGACTCTCCAACACTTCATCTGAGATCGTACTTACGAATTATTGTAATTAGGGATTACGTAATCTTTCATTACATCTTTCATTACATTTTTGCAATTATGAATCACAAAAAAAACTGAATGATATAGATTGATAATTTTGTATTAATTGTCCAGAAAATTTAACATTGCCATTTTCAGCGCTACAATTTTTGATGCTAGACTTGTTGAACTATTTTTATAGAGTTAATTCACGCAATACAACTTAAATTTTGAAAAGGATTTTATAAGTTTGAATTTGATTCGTTCAAATATTTAACAACGTTGTTCACATAAAATTATTTAAATGATTATCTTACACACACACGAAACTAGTTAAATTTTGAAAAGAAATTTTGAGTTTTGAATTTTAATCAGTTTCAATTTTGAAGTGTAACGTAATTTTCCTTTGTCATCGTCAGTATGTGTTGAAGTCCTCGCTTTGCTGTACTCCTGAACTCAGATCCAAGTTTTTCGCGATGTGCACTCGATGGCATCACGCATCTTGCAGAAGTATCCAGCGGATAACGTTTATCTTCTCTGGTCGGTGACGGCTTCTTCGGTGATTCATTTGGCTGCTTAATTCCTGATCTCCAGAGTCGTTGGTGACGAATTTTTGCTCCTGAGAACTTATACCAAGGTTTTCGCATTTTCGCGAGGGACTGCTTGAATTGCTGTGTACAGCCACCTTCTGATGAAGACTCGACTGCGCTCGTTACTAAAGGTACATTATTAGGATTGGCATTTCTCAGAATAAATGACTCCGAAGTGTTGAGTTCAGTGGTCCTAAACGTAATGAATTTGTTGTAAGCGAAAAAGTCCCCCCACACCTAAGGTACTGAAGTTTTGCTGACCGTATAATTTTTCGTTGTTTCAACGTAAATTATCTAGTCCTACGCCATTCTGGGGGTACGCTTATTGCATAAAAGTGTTTCCTCGAAAAGGCAAAAAAGTGCTTTTATATCCTTTCCTCAATGAGGAAGAAAAAAGCAATAATAAAAACAAATTTGGATAAGGCCCCTACGAAAAAAGATAGCAAAACCACCACTCTCGCAGTGCATATCAACGCAAAGCTACTATATATTTCTTACCGGCACGCGAGCTTTTGTCCCGACCAGACATTCTCAAGCGAATATCCTCTCTGTTGAATTCCGACGACGACGGCGACGAGTTCTCTCAAGCCTACGTCGTCGTCGGGCCAAATTCTCCCGCTAGTCGTTAGTCGGTGCCCATGCCATGTGGTGTCTTTAACATTCTCATCTCCCGCGTTACCCGCGTGTATTTTGGTTTAGTTTTGCTTGCTCGTGAAAAATCGATACTGGAGAAGAAAATAACCTGCTGGAAACGGTTTTATTGGGCTAATTCTGAGCGTGCGCCAAACAAAATCTTCTTTATTATCTATTGTCTGCCAAACCCAAATCATTTTTGTAAACAGAAAAAAACTAGTTTATTGGTGAGAAAATCAATCGACGTGCCTTCTAAAACCAACTTTGTTTTTATGAACTTGAGCTGAACCCTGTGTGACTTTCTACTTGAATCGGTATCTGCAAATTTACTAAAATCTTCCACAGTTGGACAAGTGTGACGATTCATGTTATTAGAAAAAAAATCAATGAAAACTTGTTTAACTTCTTCCTGTCCTTAGTCATAGTTATCTTGATTTTTATGTTTTTTTTTTTCATTTGACATTTTCAGTAAAACTGTGCTAGAAGAATAAGTTCATTTGATTCAACAGTTTTCGAGAAATTTCAAATTAAATTAAACATTTGCTGGAGCATATGGTAGTAACATGAGCGTCGGAGGCTTAAACAAACACAACTAATATGTGAAAATGATGAGTCTTTAAACTAACAAATTCAGAGATGATGCACAAGACATGTGATTTACAATTGAAATGGTATCGTTTTTTTGTGTTATTACGTACCATGCAAACTACAATACACGAATACCCAGAAGCTTTATAAGGAAACATGTTTTTTGCAGAGATTGAAAGTTTGTCAATGCTGCTAGAAGAATAAAAAAATGAATCAAATCCATCCATAAAGTGAAGTTGATATAAATTGAACAGACTAGGCGAGATAATTCAAAGTCACAAATTCTAGCGAAAATGGATGTAAACTCCTATTTGTAATTGGGTGAATAAGCATTGTACTGCCCATGGAGCCATGGATAATATAGGGTGTAGCAAATTGGGTCAATTTTGCAGCCATTTTAGGGCATGATCCCCTAGGTGTACTGAGCCCGAATCCTACATATCTGGAGTTTTTTTTTTTTTTTTTGAAAAGGTTCAATAAACCAAATTCCCAGTATTTTCTATTTGAAAGTTTTTGAAACCGCCTTGAGTCAGGGGTATAGACTTATCTATGTGCGCATGTATTGCGTGTACGTACACGAAAAAGATTGAGGTTAAATTTTGTACCGGCCAGCAAAACAAATGGTGCGCTAGTGTGCGTGATATCGGACTTAGATAACTCTATTAAAAAACACCCAAAAAGCAAAAACTAAAAAATTGGTTTATTGGACCTTTTCAAAAAACACTCCAGATATGAGCTTGTTTGGTTGCGACAGGACCTGGCGCTTTGACTTTGAAATTTAAATGGGATTAAACCCATTAAACCGGTGCGTTTTAGTTTTGCCAGTTTTGGTCCCTTTAACGGTTTACGCATTTTTTCAAAAAACTCACGAGCTCACAGCTCCAGGGAACATTTTTGCCGAAGAGTGCGAATTTAGAACACCGCTGCTGAAAACTTCAACTTTTTCTTCACTCTCTTCATGTTATGTGTTCATGTGTGAAAATATTTCAAAAAACTTTTGCCAGAGTAATGTCCATTAGTCATCTAAGACTCAATTCCATTAATGAAATCTATGAAATGGTTAGAAATGTGAAAAAGAGCCAAAAGGTTGGGCCTGGGCAAAGATTTTCTACTTGTAAAAAGGTGATTGCAAATTTATGCATAGCCTATGTACAGGAGAAAAGCAACTCGCGACAAAATGTTGAGGCTAGGAATTTTGACAAGTATGATTTTGGCTAGGAATTTTGACAAGTATGAGTATTCGCCTCCTATTCACTCCCACCACGAGTATGAATCTTCAAGCAATAGAGGAGAAAAGCAACTCGCGACAAAATTTTGAGGCTAGGATTTTTGACAGGTATGATTTTCATAAAGTATTCGCTTCCTTTTCTCTCCCACAGAAAACCTGGGAACGAGGTAGCTGTCAAACTTGGCCAAAATGTTGAAGTCACTCACAAAATGAACTTTGAGTGATTTGAGTTCATTTCTGACGTCACGTTTTTCTCCTCTATTCCAATATGGCGACTTGTATCAGAAGAAAGTGAGGCATTTTCACTAGTTCTCACCTGGGATGGGACGGCTGGATAGAGTCTTCTTTTTGAGTGTTTACGTTTGTATTCTTCTGTTTTTTGCAAGAAAATTTGTGTTCGAAAACAAATATCAAGCAATCTGTGATTCAGATAGCTTGACAATTCAAATTTTCTTGATGATGTTTTTCAACTCAGTGCTCAAGCATGCGGATGACTTTTTCTTTGGTTGAAATGTTGTTTAGTTTTCCCTCGCAGATTTTTTTTGAATTTGGCTGTTAAAATTTGCGGTTGAACGTGGGTGGAGAATCCTGAGTTTATGTTCCATCGTTTTACGGTGGATCCGTTCATAAGGAGCTGCCGGATACAAATCACTTGAAATGGTTGGCAAATCAAAGATGAGTCAAAAAATGTTCACTTCTTCATTTTTTATGTGTTTTTTATAAGTAAGTTTTTTAATTTTCATTTGGATGTGAAAAATGCAATACGATTTAAATGCGTTTTCTTACTTCAATCTAAAAATCCTAAAAAGCCTACAAGCGAGCCTGCAAGTCATTAAATGGGAGGAGATTTTTCCTAGATCTGCTCCTGTCGTTGTCCCGTTACGCAAAGAAAGTAAATAAATCTTTCCCAGTTCCTCAAAGAGGAGCACGTCCAATTCAACGGCAATTTTTACTCAGCTTTGAAGAAAGTTAACATTCCATAGGTCGCACGCCCTAAGGTGTCAGAATCGAAAGAAATGGCTGGCAAGAATTCAAATTTGTACCAATTCATTCACTTCAAAGAGCAAAAAGTTTGTTTTTCAATTTGTGGCAATGAGTTGAAATAAAAAAGTGCGAAAAAATCAAATAGGCTAAACTGTGGCCATTATTTTTGTTTGCTTTTAAATCCAGTACGATGTTGTTTCTTCACGCCACATTTTAATTTCATGGGAATCACAGGTTTAATATTGTTCAATCTAGATGACATTTCTATGTAACGCGAAAAAAATAACAATAGTTTTAAATGGGCAAAAGAAAAGTCAGTTCATGAAATGTATTATTTTTAAATTGAAAATGCTGATAAGTCAACATTTGGTGTATGATAGAAATAAATGCCTTTCAATTGAAAATATTTTAAACAATCTATTAATGCAATTTACAATTATTTGTGAAATTGATTTAATTTTTTTTTAATTTTTCTCAACTCCAATTACAATACTTCTCATTTTCTCCTAATAAGAAAGGACTGGTTTAGGTTGACAGAAGCGGCCATGTTGAAAGTGGTTTAGTTTGACAATAGGTTTTTTTCTCTCTGTTTATCCCATCCCAGGTTCTCACAGTTCTGTGTTCTGCGTGCACGTCCGCAAATATCGACCACACACACACACACACACACACACTAACACAAAGCGCCACCAAGAGGCAAAAGGTAGTTACGAATATTTTTGGCACTTTTGTTAAAAAATATGCGGTTTTGCAAAACAAAATAACTAAACCAACTTTTAAGTGTAGTTCGACTTTCAAACTTGTAATTCGTTGCTGATTTGTTAGGAATTTTTTTAGAAATATTTTTTTTTTGCAGCGCCCCTTTTGGGCGGACTTTTCTGTTGTCACCTTTTGGTTCATTGAATTTGCCATGGATAATTTCACAGTGTAATAAACAAGGCAGCTACCACCACGCGGCGCAACCGTTTTGATTGAGAAAATGATACAGGTTTTTCAGACGAGTTTCAATCTCGTGCTCCCACAGAAAAGCTGAGGACAATGTAGCTGTCAAACTAGGCCAAACTGTTAAAGTCACTCACAAAATGAACTTTGAGTGATTTGAGTTCATTCCTGACGTCACGATTTTGAACAATGCATATTTATATATCGAGAAATTTAAAGTGAGAGTGTGTTGCACGGAGTTAAACTTTCTGTGCAGTTTCTGTGAAGGTTCCCATGGCACTTCGAAAAGTTTAACGCCATGTTGCACGCACACACTCTCACTTTTAATTTCTCGATAGAGGAGAAAATCGTGACGTCAGAAATGAACTCAAATCACTCAAAGTTCATTTTGTGAGTGACTTTAACAGTTTGGCCTAGCTACATTGTCCCCAGTTTTCTGTGAGAGAAAAGGAGGCGAATACTTTATGGTAATCATACCTGTCAAAATTTCTATCCTCAAAATTTTGTCGCGAGTTGATTTTCTCCTCTATTCGAATCCAATATATTGGTTGCGACAGGACCTGGCGCTTCGAATTTTTAATGCAATCTAACGCGTAAAATCGTAACGCGTAACATTTTGAGCATAATTTTTCAATTCCCATTTAAATATAAAAGCAAAATAATATGTTCTAATGATAACAAACGATGAAAACCGCGTTGCTTTTATTGATACTTGATCATTCATATTCAATAAAACATTGATTCCGTCATTATATTTAAGAAAAACAAACATAACTCCTTTGAAATCACCAATGTTTATCCAGGTTTAAAAGCAAAGATGGCGTTCGAATGATGAACGCCCGAAATGTCAAAATCGCGCAGTAGAGGAGAAAAGCAACTCGCGACAACATTTTGAGGCTAGGAATTTTGACAGGTATGATTTTCATAAAGTATTCGCCTCCTTTTCTCTCCCACAGTAAACTGGGGACAATGTAGCTGTCAAACTAGGTCAAACTGTTAAAGTCACTCATAAAATTAACTTTGAGTGATTTGAGTTCATTTCTGAAGTCACAATTTTTTCCTCTGTAGCACCAACATTAGACAAAAAATGTGGCTGTCATGCCATGGCACACTTTTTTCGTAATGTTGGTACTACTGCGTGATGTTGACATTTCGGGCGTTCACCATTCGAACGCCATCTTTGCTTAAAAACTTTGCTTAAAAATCGAGATACACTCAACCCCCGGTGGTTGGTCACTTTTTCGTTTGACCTTTTTAAGTTTGTACCACCCTGCTGTTGGGAAGCTTTATTATGATTCGTTTTTCTTCGCCAAACAAGACACAATATTTCGTAAAACTAACGATTGCGTGAAAGAAAATACTTGGTGGGACAATTATGCGTAGAAGTACAACTATGTGACAAACAGACTTGGTGTTGTTTTTGATGAGTTTCCGAACAAAGTACTAGATTTTATGTGTTTTTCTAAAAATATACATCAAATCAAACTTAAAAATGACAAAAAGTCAGAATCGACCAAAAATGACATGGGACAATTATGCGTAGAACGGCAGTACAGGGCCTCAAAGTTTCATATTTTCTGTCAAAATTTGATCCAAAAAAAAATTAAATGGCCAATTAATAACCACGAGCCCGCTTACAATAATTGTAAACTCGCTTCTTCCTCTCCACTGAATATGTACTTGGCATTGCTAGAGCCCAACTAGGATCGTTCATGGCTCCAGAAGGCCCTGAACTTCAATGCTGTTGAGGAAGTTCCAGTCTTATTTCCATGCAATTTATAGTTTCTTACTATACAGAGCGGATTCGTAAATGAAAATTTCGCTAATTCGTATGAATTTCGGATCTCATAATAAATTTCCAAACTGTTGAACCATCACAAATTATTATTATTTCAACATGTTGACGGCAACATTTCAAAAGGCATCATGTCCCTTTTGACACTTCCTGGGTTATTGTATATTCTGAAAGTACTCTTAATAAGCTACCTCTCCACCAAAAATGAGCAAAAGTTACTTCAGCGAAGTCCGTTTGATAATGGTTTTAAATAAAGTAACATAAACAAAATCTCTGGTATCATCAGTGCCTGTTTATATAACCCTGTCAATCTGTCAAATAAAAGACTACGTGAACCTCGCGATGAAAAAAAGCATCATGAAAAAGACGCCATGTACATTTCCCGACGAAAAACGAATCATAACAAAACTTCCCCTCCACTTGCAAAAAGCGCCAAGCGCTATTGCCTGTTGTATAGCAAGAGGATTACAAATAAGAGTGATTAACTACTAACTGGGGCGATTAGGGACATATAGGGCAAATGAGGACCCACGGGATAATTATGCGTAGAAACACAGAAATCGATCGAAAATTTTCAATCGCATTTTTCTCAGTTGCGCTTTTTCGAACATGGGACAACTATGCTAGAACGGCAGTGTATGTGGCTCCCAACAGCTCAACACATTTGTTATGTTATATATTTTGCGCTCAATCGAAGTTATATATGGGATTGTTTTTTTTCCACGGACAAGTCTCTAATTCAATTTTCAATTTGGTTTTATTGGTGAATAATCAAGATACAATAAGTTCTTTTCAGGTACATAACAGAGTTTTGGAGTTACAGATGTGTGTTACATCATAATCCATTTTGGAACAGTTATTGCTTGTAAATAAAGGTGTCACCAAGAGTAAGAAAAAAATAAAAAAAAAACTTACTAAAATTGCAAGGGGACAAGTCACTAAACGCCCCCATAAAGTAAATGTTGTAAGATTTTGACCTTTCTTCAGGTAAGATAAGAATATTTTAGGCGTTTTGAATAAATATTAGCGAATCGGCTTTTTATGAGCAAACCGCAGTTTGCTAACAAATTTTTAACCCAAAAACAGTTCAGACCAGTGTTTCCCAAAGTGGGTACTAAACTTAACTAATATTCCTATTTTTGCAAATTAGAATTTCTTTATAGAACCTGCAGCAGGAAACTGACAAATTCCTGGTTTGGCCGTGGGCGCCACTGGGCTTCACTGTTAAAGTATGGAAGGTAGGGCAAGTGCAAACATAGTTTGGGAATCAGTGGTTAGGATGGTCGACTAAACTACTTACTTTACCTTCTGGAGTCACGAAATGGGCTATTTTTTCGTTTAAAATAAGGCTGCTGTAAAGTTAATGATTGTATTTTTTTTAGCTCTAAAAGTCCAAAATTGACTTTGAAACGTTATACTTTTGCAGACTCATCTTGACACCGCCTTGTAAACTTTCGACAAGCAAACCGATTTCGAACAATCAGCAGTTTAAGCAACGCAATAATGCTCTTATTACCATAAGCTAAGATTTTAACTAAATTTTAATAATGTTTTTAATAGTTACACTGTAAACACTGAAACACAACGCAATTAGATATTATAATGTTATTTCCGCAAGCTCAGCTCGACTTTTGTTGATTCATGGGATTATTTAAGACTTTAGTCATCGCATGAGATGCGATTAGCGGGATCGATAGCTGACGTCATAAATCCATACAAGTCCAATGATTTCAACGCAAAAGATAAAGAAAGATTTAACCCAAAACACGTCCTGCTTCATTGGTGTTCCACCAAGAGACGGGTCCAATTTTGTCTCTTCTTGCATCCTTTGGTTTCTCCGAATGACCCTGAATAAAGCGAATGAATGAAATCACCCACACCGTGTCCGTGTCCTTCGCACTCGCCAACACCACCGCCCACCACCCACAACTGTCCCCCGGGTGGGTTGTGTTGGAGCAAAGTGAAGATGTGTTGGTGTTATGCGCGTGTGTACACACGAAAAAGGAACAATCCACTCCGAATTGCCGCAGCAGCACTGTCTCTTCTGGAACCACTTTTTTTCGTCATCGTCCTCTCTCTCATACGCGACCAACACTAAGACCAGAAAGGGCGTAGCACACACGATGTCTATTGGAGAGAAGAAAAAAAAACTTCTTTTCCAGACCAATTTTCACTGCACAAATTCTGATCCGGAATCGATTGCATTTCCGTTTTTCATACTTTCCAGCCTTCTGGGTCTCTTCTTTCCCAATCGACGACGACGACACATTCCGAAAGTAGTAGGCTCATCTTCGCTTTTTTCTTCCCCTGGCCAACTATGACAAATCGATCGATTTCTCGGATGACAATGCACCAAATCGACAAAACTGCTTTTCCACCACTTTTCGGCCATCCAGCGGCTAAACTCCAATTACCTGATTGATTTCCGAAACTTGGCGCTTCACCACCTAAGGAATCACAGCTATTTCCGATCGAATTTGGTCGAAAAACTCTTTTTTTCTCCTGCCACACGGGAGGGTATTTTATTGCCTTTTGCTGCTGGGAAGTCGCGCACTCGCGATAACTGTCGTCTCCGAGAAAATCCTGGCAAACGCGATGAGCTCTCTCCTCAGACTGACGAACCGATTGCAAAGTGCGAAGAAAACATTTCAGCAGAGGGAGTTGGGTGGTGGGTGGCTGTCAGCTGTCAGACGTGCACGCTTGTAAACATAACAGAGTTGCTGGGTAAAAGTCTGTTCAATGAGTAAAGTTTAAGCTTTTCTAATGTGATTTCTTTAACTTGAATTTAGCCACCGACACACGATGGGGCACATTTTGGTAGATTTTTTACATATGAAGTGTTACGTCGGTTTCGGTGGTTTAGCACTTTTATTTGTTTAGAAATTGTGCCTCAAGCTCGGCCTCTCTGACAAGCTCCTATGAAGTTCACCATGAAATCTACGAAAGTTTCACTTCATGTTACCGGCTCAAATCTCTCTTTATAATTTCTCGATACGGGGTACACAATGTGAATGTGTTGGTAAATTTCTGACTAGAAAGCCTTATATGGACCGTTTTTTCTCTTTGTTTTATGGTTATATTCTGTTCTTGTTAATTTAAAAGTGTGAACTTTTTCTATAAAAGTTCAATTCAATTTGTTAAACGTGAAGGAAAAAATCACGCGTTCAAATAGAATACAAAGAACAAGAAAGCAAGAAAGAAATGTCGAATGACAGTCCGGTTAGGGTAACGTCATGTTTTTCCATCGTGCCCCTAATGTTGGCATTTCAGCACATTGGCGAACGATTAGTAGTTAGTCTATGATTACAGCTTCTAAAAAGCGTTTAAAAGTTTAATAGGAAGTGATCCTTTCGCGGCCCTTCTTGACAGAAAAGGTCCTACTTGACAGCTCGTTCCACACCCTTACCAAAAATCATGACTTTTTGAGTTCCAAATCCCACTTTTCATACACGCAAAATCCTGATAACACAGATCTGTGTAAAAAAATTACACAGGTTGTTGAACATGTTCTAGCTGTCAAAACTGTGTAAATTTTCAACACAGATCTGTGTAAAAAGTTACACAGATTTTCGATCAGCTTCCCTTTTAAATCTGGGTAAAAAGTGTTGGCATTTTTTCAGCAGTCAGAGCAACCAGCAACTGCTCTTTGCTAACTAGCAAAGATGGTGGGTAATTTTTCTAAAAAATATTACATGATTTGCTTTTATTAAACAAGTCAACTTTCCAGATAGCGGACCTGTTGCACTGGAATCGATGCCGTATCCAAGGAATTGTTAGTTGGTCAAGAGTCGGCGGATGTTGGTAAGAAAATTATACTTTATATTCACAGTCTTACCACAGACAAACAGACGTGACTCTCCATACATTTTTTTTGAAATCCATCGTCCTTCATCAAACCACCATATTACGACGACGCCAGCGCTGCCTGGTGAGCTGATGCCGAAGCGCAGCCCAAACATACCAATACATACCCATTACTGTCATGTGTCATGTCAATGTATGCGTGAGACAATCAAGCCCTAACGATTGTAAACATCAACAGCTGATTGAAATAATTTTATTGTTGCTGATCGTCAGTACTCGATGGAATGGAAATAAAAATTAACACCGACGGCCGAAGATGACGGTGGGTCGGTTCCGTTTTCAATGGCAGAACCTCATGAGCCAAATCATGCGGCAGCACCAGCAACGACGCACCAGAACCGCAACGACAGATACCAAACCACTGGTCCTCTCCGTTCTTTCCAATATTCCTTCTCCACTGAAACCTCGAACCATTACACCTGATACCATCTTCAACAAGAGGTCACGAAAATACCAGTAGTGGCCGCCGAAATAGAAAAATCCAATTCAAATCTACCGGAATTGATCCCCACGATGGGCGTTTGGAAACATCCGCATGGAGCGCGTCCACGGCGCAGTTAAGTTGCGCCAAACAAATATCAAAAAGCGGCAAATGAGGCGAGAAAAGTCGCAAAGTTTCCAAAAAACTTTGCCGAAAAATTTACTTCGAAACAGTTCAACAGAAACTGAACTGTGAAAGAAGATTGTGGTCGCAACATCGCCAAAAGGCCAAACGAGGCCAGACGACCAGCAGCAGCAATCTGAGCAGCAGTCCACGAAGGATAAGCAGGTTGCTCCGAAGGAGATGACTCCACCACAGGATCCGTCTTCCTCCGCAGTAGCGGGCGCCTCAACAGCAGCCTCGACATCGGTAGGCCTACAGGGTTAATAGTTGGGCAAAAGCGGAAAAAGGTATGTCCTCACTAGTCAGCCGCTCATCTGACCCTGACCGAGACTGCCCCAATCTTGTCCCGCAAAGCAAAGATTGTGGGCCACCGTTAAAATTACTGAATTCCATCATATCTGTTTTGACTTCATTTGCTGCCACGTGCTCACGCTCAAATTTACAACAACAAAAACACATCACACACACTGAGGAAAGACGTACGAGCTGTCACGACAGCAGCGCCATCAGCACCGGGTGAGTGGATGCCGAAGCTAAAATGCATTTGAAATAACCGTTTTTGGCTCGGTTATTGAAGGACGATGGTTCCGCACTAGAGTGTCCCGTCTGTTTGTCTGTGGTCTTACCCTAACCTAACTTTATATTTTTTCATAGCGTTGATTGAATGAATGATGTCAATGAAGCCAAATTCCTGCGTCCGAAAGCCTAGATGTGCAGGCCTTGAAATGGAACGCTCTGCCAGGAACGTATACATCGCTCCAAGAAAACTAGATCACTTTCCGGGACCAAACTAGCTCCAACATCGTCCAATATTCAATTCAATAGTTGTTGCTGAAGCAGATGACCAGGCGAGCAAACCCCCCGGTGATCTAGATCATTCGTTGATCTCTCCCTCAACCTCGGGCGTGTCAACGGAGTTGACATATAAGAAGGAGAGAAGAACGTCAATTCGTGGAAAGCAGACAGTCATTCGCTGAACAACGATAGATACTTTTGGGACTCTTTTGATCTTTATTAATTCGCTTACCTAACATTTGCGGTCATATAGATAAGTTGGGTGAAAAATCATCTGTGCTCAACTAAATCTGCTAGGTTTAGATTGTAAGTAAGCAAAATCTGCATTTAAATGAAACTTACTAACCTTATGCGCACAAATTAGGCTCCGTGCCCCTCTTATGACTAAATAGCTGTACGGTGAACCAAAGTTGGTTTAAGGACTATAAATTGTAAGTCTCTGCTATCAAACCTTTGAACTATGTACTAATAAACAACATTTTCAGCTTTAAGCTTACTCCAAGAATCATCTCGAGTTTGACTAAAAGAGGTCCGACATAAACCGGTTCACACCCTCAGCAACAAACTTAAAGAATTTATACATGCGATGTCTGACCTACGAAGGAAAGGTGAGGTTAGAATTCCCGCCCTGGACGAAAACAAATCGTCGAGTTCGAGTTTTGCTAGAGCAACATCTTCAGCAGAGACAGCGTTGCTACTCCGACGCCTGGAGGAAGAAAAATAGATCCAAGAACGCTTGCTGATTGAAAGGAATAATCTGGAAAAGCGTCTTCATGAAAGGGCGATTAAGGAGGAAAGAGAACGGGAATATCGAGTTCTGGACGAAAAACAACGGCTGGAAAAAGAATTCATCGAGCACAAATATGTCTTTTTGCAAACCAAAATCGCTCGTGAACGGAGAACAAGCTTCAGTTCTCGGAGCAATCCTAGCTCAGTCGGACCAAGGTTGGAAACCCTGACTCTGGAGGAAGGTGTAGTGGGAGGAATTCCCGGCACTACTACCACGTCAAACATCGGTACCACGCTCAGGTCGACACCAGCTTCGATTCCGATTACTGCGGTGGAATCGTCGTTCACAAGCACGACAAGCATTGCAGCCCTTTATCCAGCCTTAGAATTTCACCCACCCCCGCCCGCTCCTGCACTGAATCCGGCTGGCACAGCAGCGAAGCCGCAGCTCGCGGCTTGTAGCCTAATCGCACCTGCTCCTGCACCGATTCTGGCTGACACAGCGGCAAACTCATCGGCCCAGTTCTCGGAGACCAATTTGTTCCTGCCTGCTCTTGCGTCGATATCAACTGGCACAACGGCCGCCTCATCGGCCAAGGTTTCGGCAATCAGTGTGATTCTGTCCGCTCCTGCACTGGATCCAGCTGGCACAGCAGCGACGTCGCAGCTTGCGGCTTGTAGCTCGATCGCGCCTGCTCCTGCACCGATTCTCGCTGGCATAGCAACAATCTCATCGTCCAAGTTGTCAGCGACCGATCTGAACCTGTCCGCTCCGGCTTCAATCCCGACTGGCACAGTAACAGCCTCAACGACCCAGTTCTCGGCTACAAATCTGATCCTGCCTGCTCCTGCGTCGATCTCAACTGGCACAGCGGCAGCATCATCGGCCAAGTTCTTGGTGAACAATTTGATTTCACCTCCTCCTGCACCGGATCTGGCTGGCACAGCGGCGACGCCGCAGTTTTTGGATGGTATCCTGGTCGCGCCTGCTCCTGCACCAATTCCGGGTGGCACAGCGGTAGCCTCATCGGCCAAGTTCTTGGCAAGCGATTTGATTCTGCCTGCTCCTGCACCGGATCTGGCTGGCACAGCGGCGACGCCGCAGTTTTCGGATGGTATCTTGGTCGCGCCTGCTCCTGCACCAATTCCGGATGGCACAGCGGTAGCCTCATCGGCCAAGTTCTTGGCGAGCGATTTGATTCTGCCTGCTCCTGCATCGGATCTGGCTGGCACAGCGGCGACGCCGCAGTTTTCGGATGGTATCCTGGTCGCGCCTGCTCCTGCACCAATTCCGGATGGCACAGCGGTAGCCTCATCGGCCAAGTTCTTGGTGAACAATTTGATTCCACCTCCTCCTGCACCGGATCTGGCTGGCACAGCGGCGAAGCCGCAGTTTTCGGATGGTATCCTGGTCGCGCCTGCTCCTGCACCAATTCCGGATGGCACAGCGGTAGCCTCATCGGCCAAGTTCTTGGCAAGCGATTTGATTCTGCCTGCTCCTGCATCGGATCTGGCTGGCACAGCGGCGACGCCGCAGTTTTCGGATGGTATCCTGGTCGCGCCTGCTCCTGCACCAATTCCGGATGGCACAGCGGTAGCCTCATCGGCCAAGTTCTTGGCAAGCGATTTGATTCTGCCTGCTCCTGCATCGGATCTGGCTGGCACAGCGGCGACGCCGCAGTTTTCGGATGGTATCCTGGTCGCGCCTGCTCCTGCACCAATTCCGGATGGCACAGCGGTAGCCTCATCGGCCAAGTTCTTGGCGAGCGATTTGATTCTGCCTGCTCCTGCATCGGATCTGGCTGGCACAGCGGCGACGCCGCAGTTTTCGGATGGTATCCTGGTCGCGCCTGCTCCTGCACCAATTTCGGATGGCACAGCGGTAGCCTCATCGGCCAAGTTCTTGGCGAGCCATTTGATTCCGCCTGCTCCTGCATCGAATTCTGCCGTCACAGCAGCGATGCAACAGCTCGCGGTTTGTAACCTGATCCCGCCTGCACCTGCACCGAATCTGGCTGGCAAAGCGGTACCATCGACGCCGCAAATCTCGGCGAAAAACCTGCTTGTTACTGCACCGCAACCGGCAGTCACAGAGACAGCATTGATTGTCAACCCATCTAATAAGGTCTGGTATCTGCCGGCGAATTCGGATGCATTTCCTCGACGGGTCGGGGATGTCATTTCTCAACCTCCCATAATAGGACACACGAAAGTTGATCGAGAGCTGGAAGATTCTTGTATGTCGCTGATATCAAACTATAAACATGCTCAGCTCATGCTCGCCGATCAAAGTACAAGTTGGACCGAAAGACATCTGTTCCAGTTGATCGAATGTGTCGGAGATGGAACAACAATCATCACTGGAAGCATCCAATGCTGCTGGGCAGGAGAACCGGTGGACGAAGCAAATCCTGGCGCGCGGTCACAGATATCTAGCGGAGTACTGACATATCCGGTCATTCGACTGGGGTTGCTCGAGGTGCAGAGTAGAAGTATAGCTGGATCAGGTGACCAGCAATACGGGTCGGGGATTGTTGCTGAAGCAGATGACCAGGCGAGCAAACCCCCCGGTGATCTAGATCATTCGTTGATCTCTCCCTCAACCTCGGGCGTGTCAACGGAGTTGACATATAAGAAGGAGAGAAGAACGTCAATTCGTGGAAAGCAGACAGTCATTCGCTGAACAACGATAGATACTTTTGGGACTCTTTTGATCTTTATTAATTCGCTTACCTAACATTTGCGGTCATATAGATAAGTTGGGTGAAAAATCATCTGTGCTCAACTAAATCTGCTAGGTTTAGATTGTAAGTAAGCAAAATCTGCATTTAAATGAAACTTACTAACCTTATGCGCACAAATTAGGCTCCGTGCCCCTCTTATGACTAAATAGCTGTACGGTGAACCAAAGTTGGTTTAAGGACTATAAATTGTAAGTCTCTGCTATCAAACCTTTGAACTATGTACTAATAAACAACATTTTCAGCTTTAAGCTTACTCCAAGAATCATCTCGAGTTTGACTAAAAGAGGTCCGACATAAACCGGTTCACACCCTCAGCAACAATAGTGTTTTTATTAGAATTTAACTGTTCTGCTCCAGGATGTTACATTTGCAATTCAGAGATTTGGAGAACCTTTCAACTGAGATCAATTCATAATGGCCTATCTACAATCACTTAGCTTAGAAAATTTCACTTAGCTTAGGAATTTGAATCAATGGAAATGAATCTGAGTTTCTACAATGGAAAAGTAATCAAATTAGAAACTGACGTTTGGTTTGGAAAATTTCAAAATCTACGGTAAGTTGACGTTTCCATATCAAAGGTAAACAAACAACTGCATAGCAACGTATATCAGCCCAGCAAGTTTTCTAAGTTGATTGTGGATGACAAACGTAAGTTGCAGACTTTCCTAAGTAACTACTTTACTTAGATGTTCTAAGCTAAGTGATTGTAGATAGTCCATAAGCCTTTGCAGGGAGGATACATATTTCTACGTTTAGATTTTGCTAACTGGGTGTTCTTTTAGGGAAAATAATTTTTGAGAAAAAACCCTAGATCTATGTTTGGCTTAAAAACTAATATCACAGTTGTTGGCGGAGGAGTGCTTCGATGAGCGGATTCGTTGACATCCCACACGAAGTCCTGAAGGTTCTCGTTGCCCTTTCGATGCTTGCGTCAACGGTGTCGACGCCGGCCAGCTTGTGTAGATCGTCGGTTGGGTACCACGGGTCCAGGTTGTGCACCATCTTGAGCAGCTTATTCTGCTTCACCTGGAGTCGCTTACGGTGCGATTTGGCGCAGTTGCCCCAGACCGCAGCAGCGTAGGTCAGCATTGGACGGATGATGCACTTGACCACCAGCGACTTGTTCTTGATGCTCAGCTTCGACCGCCGATTCAGCAGGGAGTAGAGCGCTTTGGTGGACCGATCCACCTTCCCGATGATGTAGTTCACGTGCTTGTCGTACTTTAGCTTCTTGTCATGCACCACTCCCAGGTACGTGACTTCGTCGTCCCACGTTGCAGGCTGGCCTTTGACGCTGATCGATCTGCGGGGAAGGTGCCGAGCAGCACGCCTCCTGGTGAAGAAGATGGACTGGGTTTTCCCAGCGTTCAGCTTGATGCGCCACTTCCGCTGAAACTCCTCGAGGTTGTTCTGTGCCGCTTGTAGGTGGGTGACGACGATCTTCGGGTCCTTGTCCGATGCCAAGTATGCAGTGTCATCCGCAAAGAATGCGTACGACACTCCATCGATCATCGGCACGTCGGAGGTGAGGATGTTGTAGAGAGTCGGGCTCAGCACTGATCCTTGGGGCACGCCGAAGGGGATGTTGTGGACGGAAGAACGCTCGCCATTCACCGTCACCGTAAACGAACGATTTGTCAGGAACGACTCGACGATCTTGACCAGGAATGGCTGGAGGTTCGAGCGGAAGAGCTTGTAGACCACGGCGTCCTGCCACACGGAGTCGTAGGCTTTTTCGACGTCGAGAAGGATCATGCCGGTTGACTTCCCGCCAGGAAACCGCGCTTCACCATCTCCGAGATACGGGCGAGTTGGTGCACCGTTGAGTGCCCCGGCTTGAAGCCGAACTGCTCGTGTGGAATGAGTTGCTCCGTCTCCAGGTGACGGTTTATCCGGACGAGGATCACCCGTTCCAGGAGTTTGCTCAGGCTGCTCAAAAGGCTGATCGGGCGGTAGTTACCTGGATTGGTTATGTCCTTGTTCGCCTTTGGGATGGCGATCACGTTCGCGTGTTTCCAGCCGGCCGGAAAGTAGCCCAAGGCCAGGCAAGCGTTGAAGATTTTGGTCAGGACGACCAACCCTTTTCTTGGCAGCTGCTTGAGGCACGTATTCCGGATTCCGTCTTGCCCAGGAGACTTCCGGTTTTTGAGCGTGCGGATGATCGCCTTGACCTCTTTCGGCTTGACAAGGGCGGCCGGAGGCACGGGAGGAGTTGTCGCTCGGATGTGGCCAAGCGCGTTCTCCACAGCAGCCGATGTTTCGGGATCACCTGGTTGCTCGTTGTTGTGGGCAGCGGCGAATGCACTAGCGAGCGCTTCGGCTTTCGCTGAAGGGCTCGCTACGAGGTCTCCGTTGACGTTCAGCGGGGGACTGTACTTGACCGTGTTCCGGAGGTTGCGGGTAAGCTTCCAGAACTTGTTGCTGCCGTTGTCCAGCGTCCTTAGTAAGGAGCCGAAGTTTTTGTAGCGGTGTGCGGCGCTTTTGGTGCTGATGACGTTGTTCAGGTGGGTCACCACCGCTCCGATGAGCGGGTCACGTCTTCGGATGAACTGCCTACGCCGTACGTTCCTCAGCCGGATTAGCAGCTTCAGCTCGTCGGGAATGTCTTTCTTCTGAGGTAGGATCCTACGCGAAGGGACAGCGGATTCCTCAGCAGCTTTCAGGATGGCGGTGAACTTGTCGATGGCGTCGTCGATTTTCTCCGAGCGATCCAAATCGTTGATCCAGCTTGCGTTAAGGTCGACCTCCCGCTCGATCGAGCGAGCAAATGTACTCCAGTTCGCTCTGTCGAAGCATCGGACGAGTCTTCCAGCCGGGGCGACTGGAACGTCAGCGTCGATCTTAAAAGTGACCGGCAGATGGTCCGACGACAATTCGACGTGCGTTATCGGCTTCGACATCTGCACCAGGTTGTTTGAGATGACCAGGTCCAGCGTGGAAGGCCTCCCTCGTCCAGCGGGGCAGCGGGTGGGAGTATCCGGAGCGTGTATGTAGATGTCCTTGGACTCGTACTCTTGGTGCAAGATTTGTCCTGCTTTGTTGGCCCTGGCACAGTTCCACATCCTATGTCGCGCGTTCAGGTCACCCACCAGGAAGACTGACCCATCGATGCTGCTGAGCTGCCGTATTTCGCGTCGGAATTGACAAAGCGTTGCCCTGCGGGTCGAGCCAGGGTAGTAAACAGCAACGATGTTCACTGGTGCGAGATCCACATTGATCGTGACCCCAACGGACTCGATTGCCCGGGTCGAAGTTTCGAGCTTGGAGTACTTTATCCCGTTACGCACCAGAAGTGCAACTCCTCCCCCTCGAGCAGCATCCGGTGAGTTACGGTCCGCGCGAACAATGGTGTAGCTTTCGTGGTACACCGAGTTGTTGAGCTGCAGCCAGGTCTCCGTGATTGCAGCGATGTCGATTTCGTGAGCTTCGAGGAAGTGGAAAAATTCCACAACCTTGTTGCGGATGGAACGGCAGTTCCAATTCATCACCTTCAGCGAGCTAAGGTTGGCCATTATAAACAAACTTGATAATGAGCTCGCTGAGGGCGAGGAATTGCATGGCCTTCGACTGGCAATTCGAAAGCCTAGTGAAGAGTTCACTGGCTAGGCACATGAACTCCTCGACGGTGAACAGGGTTGACGACTCGGGCTGGCCCTGCACTGCTTGCGAGTACGAGACCCCAGGATTCGCGATGCTGCCGAGCAGCTGGCTCAAGTCACCACCTTGTGGCCTGGGGGCAGGCGCAGGAACTGCAGACACCTTCGGAAGGTTGCTTCTGCTGGCGGGACTCGTTTTCTTCTTTGCCTTCAAGTCCTGCAGGTACTTGAGGCGGGTGGGGCAACCCTTGTAGTTCGCTGTGTGATTTTGGCTGCAGTTAGCACAACGGATTTGTGAGCGGTCGTCGTTGACCACGACGTCGGCTCGCGCGGGAGTGCGCATGCGGTCGTCTGGTGGCGCTCACCACACTTCACGCACTTGGCCTCCAGATGGCAGTTTCTCATCCCGTGGCCGTACTGCTGGCACCGGAAACACTGGACGACGTCCGACTTCTTCTTGGAGTAGTGCCTCCAACGGACGATCACGTTGAACAGCGCCTTGATTTGTTGCAGCTCCTGAAGTTTCACGGTTCCCTTCTCAAACTGCAGCAGGTATAGCGCGTAATCACCGTGCTTCGATTTCCCCATCTGACGCACACTTGTGGGACGCAGAAACACATCTTCGAGTTCCCGCCTAACTTCTTCTACCGGAAACACTGGCAATCCGGAAAGGACGATTTTCACCGGGGTTTCATCACTGGTCCCGTGGGTGTAGAACTGGACATTTGCCTGCTTCAAAGTACTCACCACAGAAGTAAAGTGGGATTTAGTCGACACCCTGATCTGGATGTACCCTTTGTTTACCCGCAGGTGATAATCGTCGGCGCCCAGCTGGGTTGTTGACATCAGTCGATTAAGCGCTGGGACACTGGAACCGTGGACGAAAATCGGCGGACAGCGTATTTTTGCGGGAGCAGGAGGCGGATTTTTCACATTACTACCAGCAGCATCACCACCAGCAGCACCATCACCAACGGCAAAAGTTCCACCACCGCCGCCATTGTTTACGTTTTCTGCCTCATCGCCGGAGATGTCGAAGTCGAGCATCTCGAACTGATTCGCCGTCGGGAATCCTCCGGAAGACCTCCCGGGTTGGGTCAGTGGCCGATGTTCGTTGAGCTGGTCCGAAATCGATGAGATACCACCGGTGGAATTTCTTCGGCGGCGTCTCGAAGACGGCGGCGTCACCACCTTTTCTTTCTGCTGTTTGCGGGCCTTCTTGTAGTCCACCCGCTGCACGATCTGCGATGCACTATCCCGGCCGGTATCGCCTTCGCCGGGCAGCGGCGGCGGCTTGGGCTGCTTTCGTTTCCCCAGGGTGCTGGGTAACACACCGGGAGCACTAATAAATTATCTTTCGCGAGAGCTACAATTCGACGACGATGTTTACGCGCCAACGGTGACAGCTCGAATGATCGTCCAATATGATATCTACCGAAAGATGTAAAATAATTCAGCGACAGACACTGTTGAACATCAATAAACATCAATCTTGTTTTATTTTGATTTAATTAAAGTATTTAAAACGTTTTTTATTAATCTAGAAGTAAAAAATGTGCCTGAAATAATTTACCCACATCTGTGTAAAATTTTACACAGGTCACTGGTTGAAAAATTACACAGATTTGACAGACAACGGCTGTACACACTTCTGTGTACAAGCCTTTTACACAGATTCTGTGTATTCCCGGTTTTGGGCGATCTGTGACAAATTTTACACAGATCTGTGTTATGTGGATTTTGCGTGTACGATTTTTTCAGTTCAACCCGTATAACCATTTTTATGGTTGTAGTACCTGAACTCAAAAAATCGTATGAAAAGTGGGATTTGGAACTCAAAAAATCATGATTTTTGGTAAGGGTGCAAGGGAACCATCAACGACCATAGTTGATCCATCGAAAAATTGTTGTCTTGTCAATATTTTTTCTATCATAATGAAAAAAGGGATTAGAAATGGTTTTTAATGGTGTTTTTTATTGCTGTACATACAAATTTACATAGGGCTTTAGTACTCAATTTCACCCAATTTTTTCCCCATTTTTTTTTTGCTTGATTTGTATTGTACAAACCATAAAAATGAGTAGTTTTCCTGAAATCGAAAAAAGTATAAATTCGCAAATAACGGTGTACAGGAGCGTAAAAACAGGTCAACATATGTAAATAAAAACAAATGTTTCGCTAAAGTTCCGGTCGTGAGCCGTAGAATTTTTACGGTAATTACGGCGAACCCTAAGATCAGTTCAAAATGAGTGAGTCAGAACCGGTGCACATTGAGTACGCCGACGAAACGGAACTGCTGACCGAGTTCCGGAACTTCATGAGCGATCCGGACACACGCGAAAAGGCCGCAAACTACCTGCTGAACTCGCTGATTGACGAGTCGATTCTGGGCATCGTGTTCGAGGTTCATCACGCGTACAAAACCGGTTCCGTAGCGGCCATCGAGGGCCAACCGGAAGACCCCAAGTCGTTCACGATCGTCGACATGCCGGACATGGACGTGTTCGGGTCGACCAACAGCAAAAAGGCCATCGACTGCAGCTGCCCGAACTGCAACCGGATTGTGGCCGCGTCCCGGTTCGCACCGCACCTGGAAAAGTGCATGGGTAAGAGCAATTGTGGATTATGTTATAAGTAAACTGTGTTAATTTCGTCCTCCGGCTGTAGGAATGGGTCGCAACTCGTCTCGAATTGCTAGTCGGCGCATTGCCAACACTCGGGACGGCGGAAACTACTTCGGGGCCGACGAAGACGACGAGGACGATGCGGACTGGTCCGGAGAGAAACGCAAGAAGAAAATCGCCCCGGTCAGAACGAACGGCAGCAAGAAAAACGGTAAGACGTCATGAAAATAATTGACACAGATTGGAATCGGGGCCGGCGGCGTAGTTTGCCGTCCCTGGCGGCTTCGATCGGCGCGTTTGTTCGGGAAAGGTGATAAAAGATAAGTGGGTCGCGGGTGTGAGATGCATGCGAGTCGCTAGGTTTTTTCAAATTGTCCTCGGCGTTTTCTTTCAAATGGAGCGTCGTGGCTTGATAGTGTACTACGAAATTTACAATTAACGTTTCAATTTAACTGGGAAAAGATCAACACAAAGCATTAATGTATTAGAAATTTATTGTAACATGTAACAATTATGAAAATATTCTTGAAATGTGTATAGGACGTCCGTGTTTAATATATTATACAGAAAAATCATTAAATAGGAAGTACAGAATCTGAATACAGTAGTGTGAAGTACTTGGCGTAAATGTCTAAATGCGTTTTTTCGTTGCTGAGAAACTCCCTGAATACTGTTAATCATCTCACAATGCGGCCTCATTTGACGCGGTTTCAATCACAAGTTCATAGCTTTGCGGTTGGTTTTCTGTAAGAAAATTAAAAGCAGTTGAAAAAGAAAGTTAAAACCAATGATTAAAACAAAACCTTGCAAATCTCCTGTCCGGCTCGGGTCCACCGTCGAGATAATAACCCGTATCAGTTGGAAGTCCACGACCAATAAGATTCGTAGCACCAAAATGACCGTCGCACACGCATAGCTCGTAACCCACAGCCATGGAAAGGAAGCCAAGAGGTAGTAATTTCTATCCGGAGGAATCAACTCCCTGCGCACATCTTGCAGCGAGTAGAAGGCTAACAGAGTCCCACACTCGAGCTTAATTCCATCCGGAATTTGGTCAAACTGCCGACACAATCCGTTCAGCCCTTCGCTCGACCTGCTGGCGCTGACCGTGGCCGAAACAAGACACACCGCGAAAAATATCAACGAAGGAAATACTATTCGCCACGGTTTCGGGATGATGCTAAAACAAACAACATTAAAAAGTGCAACAAATGTGACCTTAAACTCCAACCTTCCAATTCCTTTTCCACCGTGGCCATGCATTGTGAAGAGGGCTAGCCAAATAACACCCGCCAGGGCGTGCACCAACGGGGTGTACGTCAAGTATTCGCAAAACTCGTGACTACTCCAGCTACTTTTGTGCTCGTTGATTGAATCTGAAATTAAAAGTTCTTGTTACAACTTTCAGAATTTTAACCTTTATATTCTTGCAATTTATTTATTCTAGATGATGATGATGATGATGATAGTGATGATGAATTCGACGAACAGTTTCTCATTTTTTGATTCAAGTCAACTGATTTTCTTCCGTTCGCAGTCATGAAGATTTACTTTCTGTGAAATGTATTCTCCATGTTAAAACGATTATCAATGTTTTCAATAAAAATAACTACTTTTTATATCTATAACAAAATATGATTATTCGAAAGGGAATTAAAAAAGAAAAGTGGAGAAGTGTGTTAGGTAAGTCTAAAAGAATATATTTGATCATAGTAGTATATTTGTTTTTCAAATTGATTGCACTGTTCATGTTTGCAAACTATTAAACATACCAAGTAACAAACACATTAATAAAAGGTTCACGCCATGGCAAATCAAAGTACCTAAACATTTTGTTCGTAGAAAAGTCGCTTAAGGGGTCCATTACAAACATCCGAAACCAAGAAAACATTATACCTAGGAAATGCCATCCCCAGAATGACCCGCTCCCCAGAAATGTTTTTTTTTACTCTGAATGTAAATACTTTATTTCAAAAAGTGATCACTGATCAGTTTTAAAATGTGAAGTGTTTAGATTTCGCCTTGATTGTGTTAACTGCTGACAAAAGTTTAATTTTCCCTTCATAGTTGAGTTTTTTTAAGGAACGGAAATCTCTCTAGTCTGTCAGTACTGCTGAAGAAAGTTTAATTTTCCCTTCTTTATAGAAGGGAAAACTCTCTTGAATGGTATAATTGCGGACAAAAAAATTTCCCCTTAAAGTTGATTTTTTCCTTCTTTAAAGAATTTAATTTTCCTTCAGCAGTTACCATTAGTAAAGCCGACTGAGCTTAGAATATTAAATTGTATTTTAAATTTCTCAAACAAGATTTGAGGAGTACTTGTTCAACATAGTGGAAAATAATTTGTTTTGTCATGAGTCTACCTTATAGAATCTCTATATAAAAAAATCTATGCATTAGGTCATAAATAGGACAACAAATCACTCGTTACATACAGTTTTTGTACGTTAAGTTTGCTCCTCCTTCTAACTCCTCTTGGCTGGTATCGTTTTTTCTTCTCTCCATGAAAAGTGTTGCGTTCATGAAGCAATGCTCATTAAAACTCTCCGAAAGCGATGCCATGCTGAAGCTCACGACAAGACTAGATCCAATTGCAATCACAAGTGCCGCTATGATGGAAGCTGTTGAAGATATGCAAATGAGCATTAAAATATCGCTGTCGAGAAAAGAAATATTCACCTTTCCAGCAGTAATTAACATTGCGGGAATCTTTCTCAATTAGACGATGGTAGGATAAGAGGACAGCCATTTTTCACTTGTTGCTGTTTATAGTAGTTTCTACGCCAACTAGATTACTCATTGCAAATGTGCGAACAAATATTTGCTCTTAAATGATAGTGCAATCTAAATTTTCTTCATTGTAAATTAAAACTGAGGAATTCCACAAATGACGATACACCTCCAACTGAACCAGACGAATTCTATGACTGATGCATGTTTACAAATCCACGCTGCGATAAATTCATTTTCGCGCTACACAAAAAGTTATGATCTCATCTTTGAAATCGTAGAATGAATGTATGTTGTTGATTCTCACAGTGCTTGAAATGAGTATTGTGTATTCGAACGCACACAAAGCACCAAACCGCTCCACTAGAACAAATCCAAGCAAGCGAGCGCGCCTCCATCGATGACCTGCTGCTAGTAAGTTAGTTTGTACTGAGCGCGTGTGTGTATGTGCTCATTGATTGTTTTGGACTTTTTGGCCTGCTACGTTTTGTCGTCAGCGGCTTGTATCGTATGCAAATTAAGCCGAGTAAACGAATCGTCACGCAGTAACCACGCTGTGTTTGTGTTGTGGTGATGTGAACGTTTCGAATATACTTCGATTCTATCGTGTGCATTAGACCATAATAATGAGGCTTGTCGCTGATTAGGCGATTGGGAACGCGTTCTGCTATCGTAGTAATTTATTTAACTTTTTTTTGTTCTTTTCAGGTCGTTTAGAATAACTTTTAATGTAGGAAACACTTAGTTTCACTTGTTTTGTGTTCCTCGTAAACTTTTTAATTCAAATAAAAAGAACCAAATCTCAAGCTTTATTTTAAATTTTGTAAACAAATTGCTTTATACAGAATAACAGTTATGCTAATGTCACAATTTTGCAAATACTATGGATAAACTCTCATTATAACACATTTGATCGTACAACATTTAAATTTGATTATATTATGAATCTAATCCGTAAAAGTAAAATCTACGATGTCTCAAACAACGCTCTCGAAATCAGTATATATTCAGTATTTCGCGCCAACTGGCACACCACTCGAAATGCACTTTCTCTGATCAAACTCAAATTTGGTGGTGGATTTTGAACCAAATTGGGCCAGCTCTTCTTTTTTGGCACCGCCCCAAAGTTATGCGATTTTCGTAATTTTTGTCAAAAAAATCCCTCTTTTTTCAAATGGCCATATTTCGGAAACAAAAAATGATAGAGCAAAACTCGACAGATATGTTTAGAGGAAATTGGACGCTGAATCGAATGGCTTCATCAGATTTTCGATTAAGCTTCACCATCGTGTTGAGATTCCAATCTATAGATGTTATCTATTTTCGTTCTGTTATCTCAAAGTTCAAAATTTGTAGAAAATCTAAAATTGTCATATTTTATTTAAAAAAATAAAAATAAACGTTAAGCAAGATATTCAATTTATAGTTAGATGTTGGATAGGAGATAGAGTCAGGAGTTGTATAAATCTAGACTACCTGTTCAAAACAATTAATGCGCCATGGGTCTCCTATGCACTTAGGATCATTTGAAAAAGTAAGCAAGGTATACAAAAAAAAAAAAATCAAATTATTCGCTCTACAGCATTGCCTTGGCGTTCTCGATTGCGAGATTCCTACTCGAAACTAGGTGTCCGAAGGCTTGATTGTTGAGGCAATTGCAAACCTCTTTTTACACCTTAGCTTCCATCCACCCCGGGATTCCAACTGACGACCTTTGGATTGTGAGTCCAACTGCCTACCAGCGACTCCACCAGGACAGAACCAAGGGAGACGACTCCTACACCTGGACTGAGCTAACGACCTAACCTTTGTAGGTTAGTCCGGGACCAACATTTACTTCCCTTCCGACGGAAGGCGTGATCAGACAAATCTCGTCTCGAAAAATGCCACCGGGACCGTCTGGGATCGAACCCAAGCCGACTTGGTGAGAGGCAATCACGCTTACCCCTACACCACGGTCCCGGTCCCAAGCAAGGCATACAACGTGTGCTGTAAAATCGAGTTTTGTAACGTATTGCAATTCCAATAAACAACGTTTGTGTGTAAAGTCTATTTATCTTATTTTATTGAGTAGACTTTTAATTTTATATGCCGTCCAAAACCAAAACAGTGCTATAATATTCATTAAAGCACTCTAAACAGTTACTTCACTCTTAGAAGGGCAGAGAAAAAAAGTTATTCAACGGAATTGCAAAAAACATTGTTCAAAATTTCAAGCCTGGTTTTAAAATTTTGAAATAAAAACAGTGACAAAATAGGGACGTGGCGTTACATCGTGCTGCCATCTGGTTTTTTCAAGTGCAAGAGTGGAAAAGTGCTGAGTCATCGTCTAAAAATAGACGGCGTCCTATCTCGCCCAGCAAAATGAAGTCGATAAAGTAGTCGGTTTCGATGAGAAAAAGTGGAAAACGTGGTCTAAAAATAGCGACGCCATCCCCCGATACTTCATTCTTTGTTACTGTATAATAGAGCTTTATGATTGCGCATGTATTGCGGTTTCTCTCACGCACACCATAATTCTGTGTTAGTATTTGTATTTCAAGTATTGTTTTGGTTTTGATCGATTGTGATTGGCTGAATTCCAAGCAGCTGATGTTGTTTACACTATTTTTACGCAGACATAGGCAAATCGAGTAGCCGAACTGGCCTTTAAAAACCAGCTGTTTACCACGTGCTCATGGTATAACAAAGGACACAGCTGATTGTGACAGACGAATTATTCTACTCGATTTGCCTATGTCTGTATGTAATTTTGTTAAACACTAACACACTATCGCGCGTGGATATCTCTATGTCTGCGTAAAAAAAGTGTAAACAAAATCAGCTGCTTGGAATTCAGCCAATCACAATCGTTCAAAACCAAAACAATACTTCAAATACAAATACTAACACAGAATCATGGTGTGCGTGAGAGAAACCGTGGAGATCTCAAACGATCATACTGCTGTTCATCGTGATCTCCACTTTCTTCCTAAAGCGTCAAGATGTGCAACACTATGGGCAAGGGTCAAGTACATAAATGGTCAAATATACAAAACAGTTAACATAGGCGTTAACAGTTACAGTTATGTTAATATTTGTTTCCTGAAGTCTATTTCTAATCTGTGGTCCCAAAATTCAAAATTGTAAAAAGTTCAAAAGTGTCCCGCTTTTTAATCTTTATAAAATGCTCAGAATAGGAATTATTTCGACATTGAAATATTGAATGAACCTAAATCATAGAAAACTTTAGGTGCAATGCAATGTTGATTTCCATTTTCAAAATATATTGTAGTTTTCCTCAACCGTGCTTAACCCTTAATTTTTTTTCGAAAATATTTATTTTTCCCGTGTTCTGGAGGTCATTTTGAGCAACTTTTGTTCTACGAAAAACTTTACTTCTCTTGTTTTATGTTTGTCTTGTTTTATTTTTAGTATTTTAATTTGCATTTATCTTGCTTAGTTTATGTTTGTTTCTGGTAGCATTTGGCCTATTCTACCACCTAATATAATTACATTTAACCTATCTAATTTTTTCACGTTTTTAGTCACTTTTTATTTTTTTTGCATTTTTTCACATTTTCTGCTATAGAATGGCACCATCATCATTTAAATGCCAAAAAAATGTGTAGAGGCATTGTCTGGGACACTAAATAAATTACTGCATACTTCTTTTTATTTAAAATATAGGAAATGTTTGTAAAAAACACAGCCAAATTTTTAAAAACATTGGCAAAGCCACATAAAACAAGTAGAACTTCCAACCCTTAAATTTTATAAAATTTTAAGAGTTCTTCTTTCCAATGCTTTTTAAAGATCAAAAATCGGTTGGAAAATTGATTTTTGGCGATTTTTTAGATCGAAGCCCGTCTAAAGGCAGGGTTAGGTTGTAGAGGGTTATTCAAAAATAAAAAAATTCTGTGCAATGCTAAAAAAATATTACCAAAAGCAATGATGTGATTGGAACATCCGTAGAAAAAAAGTATGATAAAATAGATAAAATATGAAAGCTACTTTTTAAAGTGGACCCAGGAATGAACACTTATCCATCACATTGTACTTTCGATTAGCACCATCTGTTGGAATCACCTCCAAACCGTATCCCCCATTCCGCTTTTTCCGTTTCTCAGTTTTCTATGGTTTTAGTTTGTCAGCAGATACGTCAGCGGCGGTCTCCGGGAACCGAGCCAAGTAGCGTATCGTATAGTTGTTGTTCAGCCGTTCGTGAAGTTGGTCCACTATGTGCGTCGTCTTGTAAATGCGTAAGATGAAAGAAAGATCTAAAAGTGAAAGTAAACCATTCGTACTCTTATGACTGTCATACTTACGACAACTGTGCTAAATGTGAACATATCCGTATTATTTAGTGTTAAAAAATCATCCAAGGTAAGTGAAATAAAGCATTAGATGTTAGAGACTCAAGTCCGGTCTCGGAGATAATTTTGTCTTCGATACGCTGTCCTGTACAGTCAACAGTATCTATCACTACTTCGAACCTGTCTAGTCTGGAGATTGTGAGGCAGTTATAAATTGCATAATTTGATCCACGTCTCCGGGTTCGAGCGATTTGAGTGTGTATCTCAACACCAGAAGGTAACGAAAACGTGACCTAGCATCTAGTCAAACATTTATGACCAATATACGAATGGTGGCGTATGGCTTCTTCTTCTCTTGAAAAGTGTGTGATTAAACAAAGTTAAATGATCATATAATTTAGGGCATTTAAGTAAATAAGTACAAGCCTAATGTTAAAGTGTAAATAATAATCGTTTGTTTGCATTGTGAAATATGATTTAAAATTCTAGGCCGGTTTACTTAACCCACAAAACAACCACATATTTCTACTTAGATGGTGTTACTCAGATAAATGCTACGAGGCCGGATGCGAGTGGGTGATAAACCACCCTTATTGAATTACAACCGAAAATTCAAGCCATATAAATATGGAAAAGAAGCAGTACAGCAATACAATACAGATCAAATATGTATTGAATCATGTATTGGTCATGCAATACCAAGTGGAGTACCATTTGAAATAAATCAATTTTTTTGGATCAATGTTTTTTTACGAGAGATTTTCTTTAAAAAAAACTGTTATAATTCTGAAACTAAAAATGCTGGAAAAACAATTGACCCCTTATTTTTATTCTTGTTTTCGCACGAAGGAAAAATGAAAAAAAAAAATACATATAAATAAACTTACGAGTTAAAACGACACTAAAGAAAGTTGAACATAGTTTCATCAGATACTTGTAAATAAAACTTTTTTTTCGGAATTGTTAAATTGTAGATTTATTCGATTTTTAAGCATTCGCGAACTCTGTTCCCAACTTTGAAATAAATCAGCTGTTGAATGGCAGTCCACATATCAGCATAGGATAGTAACTTTACAAAAGTAATGATTAAACAACGAAATAAATGAAACGAAATTTGATAGCACAGCATTTTTATCAATTTTTCGGTACACTTCACCGCCTTCAGGAATGTACATAAATAATACAAACTGTATTGTTTCGGACTCTTTTTTAGACATCTTAGTCCCCACCTCTCCCTTCCCTCCATATGGACGATTGTTTATGCATAAAACACATTTTGTGTCAATCGTGAATAATATTTAATTCAAAATGATCTAATTTGAATCATGAATTTTGATGATTTTTGGCGTTTTGAACAAAACTTTCTCACAATCCTTCCAATTTCAAACTTTGAGTAGTTCACTACGATTACGAAATTTTTTGATGAAGCTTTGTCCATACATTCCCTGTATCAAAATAAGTCATTTGCATCATTAGTTTTTTCCCTACAAGTCTCCATACAATTTTGGGGGCTGGTCATACAAAATGGGTACAATATATGAAATTCTATATCTTGAGAAGAAATTTCCTGATCGATTTGGTGGCTTCGACAAAGTTGAAGGTTACAATTAGGACTAGGTACCTGCACGGAAAAAACAATATTTAATCTTTTTTGACTAAAGTCGAATCACAAAATACTTATTATTGAAGTTTTCTTTAGATTTTCTTTAGATATCTTTCAGAGGCTTAAAAAGGACATTTTTTGAAAAAAAAAAAATAGTTTTTTTTGCATGAAAAAATCTAATGACGGAAAACTTTTGACACATTTCAATGTCCTGTTTTCATTTTGATTTGATAGTCAGGTCGTTGCTAATATTTTTCAAATTTTATGTCGCCCCCCTCCCTTCAAAATTGAAATTTTGAAACAACTTTTTCATTGAAATGTTAAAACCATGGCTCATAATTTTCAATTTTTATATTTTTTTTGACCCCCCCTGTGTCAGAGTCGAGGGACATAAACGTCAAACAATATTTGCAACGGCCTCATTAGTTTTCAGAAAAATCTGCGTTTGAACAAATGATTATAATATTTTTGTTGAATACGAAGACGGGTCTGGTGGTGTAGTGGCTAGCGTGGTAGTCTCTCACCCCAGTATGGCCTGGGTTCAATCCCAGACGGACCCGGTGGCATTTTTCGAGACGAGATTTGCCTAACACGCCTTCTATCGGATGGGGAAGTAAAACGTCGGTCCATTTGCGTAAAAGAGGTTTTGGGTGACTCACCACACATAACCTTCGGACGCCTAGAAATGAGCAGAAACTTGCAACAAGGACCACAAAAGACCCGGGGGTCGTTAAAGTGGATGCTTTACTTTGTTTGAATACGAATGAAAGGAGACATACATTTTTAAATGTTTGATTGCATGTTTTAACTGAAATATTGATATTATGGCGTGGCATCAATTGGGACCGATATAATTGGATTTTTTGGGAATTTGGAATGCTTGGGGAAGGCAGTGGCACCGTTCTCTGTCACAGTTGAGAAAAAATAAATCCAACCCAGGGAAGTACAACGACAAACAAACTAGTAGTAATAATTTTTTTTTACTTCCAGAACCATCCCATATCATCATACCACAATGACGTACACCACAATGAGTGTCATCAAGAAACGTTCCGGCCTGACCAGCTCAGCCATTAACAGTAACAACCTGGCCACGGAGGCGAACCAGCGGGAAAAGGTGGTTGCCCAGTCGTCGAAAGCGATCGGGGAGATTACGCGCACCCATCCGACGGTGTACCTGATCTTCGTGAGCTTGCTGCTAGATTTGCTGGCCTTCACCATGATCCTACCCCTGTTGCCGTCCATGCTAGAGTTTTACAAGAAGAATGACGTGGGTGGATTGTATGGATATTTGTCGGAGAGTATCCGAAGCTTCCAGGAGTTGGTTGGTGCGCCTCAGCGGTTCAACTCGGTTCTTTTCGGTGGTGCCTTGGGATCGATGTACAGCCTGTTGCAGTTCATTGTGAGTCCGATAGCGGGCGGCTTGTCGGACATTTACGGCCGGAAGCCCGTAATGATTGTGTGCGCGGTAGGGCTTTTTGCTTGTTCTATTGATGAGGTTTCACGATTGTTCATTTAATCTCTTTTTATTCTAGGTCGGAATCGCTGCCTCGTATGGACTGTGGGCGTACTCGCACAACTTTTTACTGTTTGTTCTGGCGCGATTCGTGGGTGGTGTGAGCAAAGGGAACATCTCCATCTGTATGGCGGTCATTACCGATGTATCGAACCACCAAAATCGAGGCAAAGCGATGGCCCTGGTTGGAATTGCTTTCTCCTTGGGATTTATAGTTGGTCCAATGATTGGTGCCATTTTCTCACGGTTTGCTGACAAAACTACCTCACACTGGTTCTGGCTGCCAGCCGTTTTTGCCATGGGATTGGCACTGCTAGATGTGGTGTTCATTGTCACGTGTGTGAAGGAATCCTTGCCACGGGAGAAACGTTCCAAGAAAATCATCAACACGCTCTCACATGCCATCGATCACATCAGTATTCCTGCGTTGTTCAAATTTTCCGCAGTTCAGAATCTCTCCAAACGTGATATCAGTTCGCTGCGCAGCCTGGGACTGGTCTACTTCGTCTACTTATTTATTTACTCTGGACTAGAGTTCACCGTAACATTCCTTATGTACCATAAATTCAACTACACTTCGATCGATCAGGCTAAAATGTTCCTTACAACTGGTAGGTTTTTTGATTGCATCGCATCAAGTTTTTAAAAGTCATAAATCTCTTTTATTTCAGGTGTAATAATGGCACTTCTTCAAGGTTCCGTTGTGCGCAGGTTGCCACAAAGACTCACACAAATTTCCGCCGTATGCGGACTGTACTTAATCATTCCTGCATTTATTGTCGTTGGAATCGCTGAAACATCCCCGATGCTGTACCTTGGAATGATCCTTTTTGCCATATGTAAGTTTTCAATTGAAATTAACCAGCCTCCAACTAATATTTTGTCCTTTTAGCAACTGCATTCGTGGTAACGTGCATGACCACACTCACCTCCAAATACGGCGACTTTCACCAAAAGGGAACCGTTTTGGGAGTGTTTCGGTCTCTTGGTGCCTTAGCACGTGCCCTCGGTCCGATCGTGGCCTCAATCGCCTTCTGGAGCATTGGCTCGCGCATTACCTACATCGTTGGTGGAATCCTGTTGCTCTGTCCAACGTTGATGATGCAGCGATTGAAGTTGTCCTAAAATGGAGCGACAACTACTTTAAGTACTTATCATCATTCGTTCGAACACGTCCATCTATGATTGAAAATCATTGAAATACTCCGTCGTACAGTATTTGATACACTTTTCACTGTTTGTTAGCTATTTAGAGCTGTTTATATTTTTGAGATATAATAAATTTACAAATTTATTTAAAATAAAAAAAAACTTTACTCGGATGACCCTCACTTGCTTAAGATGTAAATCTTTTATTTCTTCTATTTGGATATGTACACTGCGCTTTGTTGGTGCTTACATAAAATTGTTTTTTTTGGGTAATCACATGCCTGCTTACAAATAAATACTGCTATCGTACAACGATACTTGAACTTTGTCTTTCTACGCGCCATAAATAAATAAACTAACAAATGTCTTCGCTGAACTAAACATTACTTAAAACGCGATCGCATTGATCGATAACAAAACAACAAGGATCACTGCTCCATATGGGCTCGGTAGAGATCTGCTGCCCAGAGAACACTTTCCGTCAATCTCAAGCATGTGGTCCACGCAACGGCAACGACCCTCCACGCAGCTGGTATCCGGATCCAGGGCGCAGTTTTCGTCCACTTCGCAGATGCCGTTGAGATAGACCGTGGTGTAGCATTTCTGAAAAAAAAAAAAAATTAAATGGAATTTTATTTAGCAAATAATAGCTTAGAATCCAAATATTACTAATTTTGGAGCGAGTTGTGGCGCTATAACCACGGCAAATAGTGTCCAGGGCATTCGTGGAAATACAATGGTCCCATCCCAGAGGGTCCCGGAGTACCAAACCTTCTTAGCATGGTGCTCCCAACGAATACAACCAAATCTCGGAGCGTATGGTGGTGTGTCCCCACGCTTCTTCCTCCCCTGTCGATTCAGAATTGTGTTATTGTTCGAACACTCAGTGCTCAAACGCAACCCAATTACGAATCATCTCTGCGATACGGCTTTACGCAGTAGGCCTGGCCGCTTTAACGCTTGTGATGTATCAATGCATTTCAATGCAATGGCGCACTACAAATATTAATAAATGTCAAGAAGAGTGCTAGGCGTCATCTAACCTAAGGCACTCTCCAGGATCCCTTCGAAAGATTGGCTGCGCTAGGGTCTGATTAGATTAGATTTGATTAGAATCCAAATATTACTAATTTTGAGGTGACATTTATTTTATTCATTTATTACATAGCTTTCTCTACTTTCCTGGAGATGGATTTTTGTGGTGTTCTCTTTGTGCTGTGATCGTGTTCATGTTCAAGCCATGCATGCGGTGGGGGGTCATTGTGCTAATGAATATTAATGCGCGTCAGTATCGTGTGAGCAGCAGTACCAGGATGATGGTTTTATTGTCGTGTTCGTTTTGTAATGTATTTGTGTTAAAATCTAGCTTGGTTCTTTGTGGTGATGGAATTGTTTTTAGTGGTGGTGGTGATAGTGTTAAATAATAAGAACATTCAATTTACTAGCATTGAGTTCAAAACCTCCCTACAAACATCTATACCACTAGGTGACGTAGAGATCTCTGCGCATTCTAGATAGATGTTTACCAATCCCCGAGGTTAGCAAGGTACCGGCCAGGAGCCCCTTATCTTACTACATGTATTACACGCTCATCTAAAGATGAAAACATGGTTTCTCCCGTATTGGAATATTGTAACCGGATGAGAGTCTAGTGCTATTATACGTTTAATTACAGTTAAACAGCAAGATAAGCGTTGTGCAGCCATCCGGAATTGTGCGACCTTTATTGCTAATGCTAATGGTAATGCTAAGCTTTCTCTACTTTCCTTTTGGAAAACTTTACATGATCTGAATGATGAGATTTTCCTTGAAGGTCTGAGGTTGGTCTGAGTCTGTTCTATCTGAAACCTACCAGAAAAATCAAAATATTGCGCTCTAACATGGTTTAAACTGCTGTCCCAATTCGCCCCATGTGTCCCAATTCACCCCAGTTGACGGTACTGCATATTATCGGGAATATTTCCGCCCAGTTACGACACCCTTGTTATTCAATCGACGATAGACGCCTTGGCTGAAGGCAACTATATTAAATTTTGTTGTTGTTGTCTTCTTATTCTAAAATTGTCAAACTTACGTACATAATCCTGCAACAATCTGATTGTAAAAATAAACAAACTTTGATGTAAATTATTTTGTAGACAGTACTTTAGAGGATGAACCAAAAATTTTATCGATAACTCCCGTAGTTTTGAAGATTCCACCTAAAGTGTGCAAGAAAAATGCAAATTTGAAAATTACCATCTCCGATTCTGCTTAAATTTGGCAGAGCTGTTGAGACTATCAAAACATGCAAAAATCCAGAATTTCATCCAAATCGGACCACCCCCTCCATTTTTGTACCCTCCCAAAAAATCGACTTTTTGGCGATTTTTGAGCGAACCTCCTATCTTCAAATGACGATAACTCAGGAACCACAAATCTTAGAGGGTCGGTCTTAGACTCAATTGAAGGAAATTGGACGTAGAATCCATTTCCGTGTTCAAAATTTAGATTAAAATATGTTTTCTACCTGTATTACGCAATTGAAAAATTTAAATGGCCGTATCTCAAAACAGCCCTATTTATTTTTTAATTTGACCTCACCATCGTATTCCCCGTCCGATTTTACATAAGAATCACTTATCGACAGAAAGGAATATGTTTCGTTCCAGAGATATTGAATTTTAATGTTTACAGTATTTGAGATTACCTGTATTTGCTTTATTTGATCACGGAAATGGATTCTACGTCCAATTTCCTTCAAAATTGAGTCTAAGACCGACCCTCTAAGATTTGTGGTTCCTGAGTTATCGTCGTGTGAAGATAGGGGTTTGGCTCAAAAATCGCCAAAAAGTCGATTTTTTGGAAGGGTACAAAAATGAAGGGGGTGGTCCGATTTGGATAATATTCGGGATTTTTGCAAATCCGACCGAAAACCGAGGGGGTCGACGGCCGACCACGTGGCCTTTAAAAAAAAAATTCTATAAAAAAACAAAAAAAAAATACGCTCATTAAGTTTACTTACATGCATACATTTTTTGTCACACTTTAAAACCATACAATTATTGTGTTTAGAATTATTACATATACAGTCGACTCTCTGGCTATCGATCTTGCCGATTTCAATATTGCTCCATCTACCGATGAAATTTTCAGTCCCTTCCAACTGCATACTGCGATTCCCATAATTCCTCGATCTTGCTTGAAGGATCTTTTCCTCGACGGTCCCTTGAATTCATTTTGCTCTAAAAATCTTTTCTGATGGTCAATAATTTCACTTTCTCATGGCTTACATATACATTTTTCTTTGAAAAACGTAGCTTTGAAGGGTGTTTGACATTTGTTTGTTTTTGTTCAGTGACGTTGCCATCGTTCTCTCCCAAAGCTGGGAATCAGAAAAAAAATATTTTCAATCGAGAATTCATATTGTATTGTTCTGTAAACTAATGATTCTCTTCCTCGACGGTCCCTTGGATATTGACAACCTGAGAGTCGACTGTATTTCAATGTCACAATATTTTCCAATTCAATATTTAATTATATATTTCGACAGATTCATATCAATAGTTAATATACACTAATAAATGCGAACGAATATGCAAACAAAATTTCCTTTTTATGTTGATGGTATCTTGTAGCTAAAAATGTGCTTGCAAATTTTCATTGAAAGTAGATGTAGTCTTCGATATTTATATTTTCGAAGTGTCTAAAAATGATTCTGTGAGAAAAAAAAATATTTCTAAAATCTTAGATCTTAGCTACGGTGATTATTGGTCCTATAAGTGATCGAAGAATCTTTATCGAAAGATTTCCTTTTGACACTAAAAACAAACTCAAGATATCTTGTCTCTCTCATGCAAGATTTTTTTAAGGGGTATGTACCCGAGCAGGGGTAAATAACACGAGAATACCAAATTTTGGTATTACTTGGGCAAATAACAGCGACCAAATTAGCCCAGTAATAGATGGTAAAATACCATGAAATCATACCAAAATCTTGTATGTGTAAGGGCCCAACAATACCAAACCATGTTATTCCAAGGGTAAAATAATATCTCAAAATAAAACCATTTCAATACCAAGTTGAGGTCTTCTGGATTTTTGAACATTGCTTGAATACCAAAACTTGGTATTGCCATGGTTTTATTTTTAGGTATTCCCGCGCCCTTGGAAAATCATATTTTGGTATTTCTGTGGTCTTTCACATACATGATTTTGGTATGATTTCATGGTATTTTACCATCTATTACTGGACAACCAAGAGCACATTATGGTCGCTGGTATTTGAACAAGTAATACCAAAATTTGGTATTTTCATGCCATTTTTAGTGCAGCAGTTGCAGTTAGTGAAAAAACGGAAATTATTCATATGCAACAGCCAAATCTACTCACCTGATGATTCCATGTTGTTATTAGTGATATTCTTCACCACACCGAATGCATTTGTCATTGATGAACGGCCTCTGCTTGAAGTTCTTGAAGCTTCTGAAAAATAACAAGATTGAAAAATAAGTATTATTAAAATGAAACTGAATTGAAATTCACCAAAATTCATTAATCTGTCGATTAACTCGTTTTTCAAAGTATTTGGTTATCCTGATTTAGAGATATTTCAACGTTTTTGAAAAAAATATTAGTGGGTATATCACACTAATTTTTAAAATCATCTTTAACATTTTTGGGTTTCAAGTCATTTTAGCGCAAAATTAATTAACTCGTAAATTTTTTTTAACAAATATCCCATAGTTTCAGAGAAAATTGATGAAACCTTTCAATATTCAAATAATACCAAAATGTGCCATCCTGACATAGAAAATTTTCCACAATTTCAAGTCATTTCTGTAGGGGGTATATCAAAAGTGTTTAAAATCAAGTTTGAAATTTCCGGTTTTGAATGAAAGCATTCGCTTTGAGACATCATTTTAGCGCAAAATTAATTATTTTGTCAAAATTGGTTAAAATTTTCCCATAGTTTCAGAGGAATTTGATAAAACACTTTAATACCAAAATAATACAAAATGTGCATCCTGACTTAGAAATTTTTTCACAATTTCAAGTCATTTCTGTAGGGGGTATATCAAAAATGTTTCAAATAAAGTTTGAAATTTCCGGTTTTGAATGAAAGCATTCGCATTGAGACATCATATTTGCGCAAAATTAATTATTTTGTCAAAATTGGTCAAAATTTTCCCATAGTTTCAGAGGAATTTGATAAAACACTTTAATACCAAAATAATACCAAAATGTGCCATCCTGACTTAGAAAATTTTCCACAATTTCAAGTCATTTCTGTAGGGGGTATATCAAAAATGTTTCAAATAAAGTTTGAAATTTCCGGTTTTGAATGAAAGCATTCGCATTGAGACATCATTTTTGCGCAAAATTAATTATTTTGTCAAAATTGGTCAAAATGTTCCCATAGTTTCAGAGGAATTTGATAAAACACTTAAATACCAAAATAATATCAAAATGTGCCATCCTGACTTAGAAAATTTTCCACAATTTCAAGTCATTTCTATAGGGGGTATATCAAAAATGTTTAAAATCAAGTTTGAAATTTCCGGTTTTCAATTAAAGCATTTGCTTTGAGACATAATTTTAGCGCAAAATTAATTATTTTGTCAAAATTGGTCAAAATTTTCCCATAGTTTCAGAGGAATTTGATAAAACACTGTAATACCAAAATAATACCAAAATGTGTTATCCTGACTTAGAATATTTTCCACAATTTCAAGTCATTTCTATAGGGGGTATATCAAAAATGTTTAAAATCAAGTTTGAAATTTCCGGTTTTCAATTAAAGCATTTGCTTTGAGACATAATTTTAGCGCAAAATTAATTATTTTGTCAAAATTGGTCAAAATTTTCCCATAGTTTCAGAGGAATTTGATAAAATACTGTAATACCAAAAGAATACCAAAATGTGGTGTTCGATCATTGACAAATTCTGCAATTTTGCAATATCAAAACAATACCTTAAATTGGTATGATACCACATTTTGCTCTTGCATAATCCTTAAGACAAATTTTAAAGGGTCCAGGAACACCAAAATTTGGTATTGATACCAGAGAAAGGTATTATTACGCATTTCCCTTGTTATTTACCCATGCTCGGGTATGTATATCGGCAAAAAAGTCGGAGGTTAGTATGAGCACACACTTCATCTTTTTTTTATTCTTTTTTCAGGGCATTAAAATATACATTTTCACCTACCGTAAACTGGGGTGACTTTGATAGCCCGGGGTGACTTTGATAGGTTTTTCAAATGCCCGTCAAATTAATATCTAAACATTTTTGAGAATGCAAACATTAAAAGATAGCTTATTATTGAACATATATGCAAAAATATGACTGTTACATTGGATGTATCAAAATTAGTGGCTAAATCAAATTTCTATCAATGTCACCCCGGGCTATCAAAGTCACCCCAGTTTACGGTACTAACAAATCAAATTTGAAGACATTTGGTTGCACCATTGCCGAGATATAGCAATTTCAAGTTAGCAATTTCAAAAAACGGGTGCCACGATATCTCAACACTGTCTTGACCAAATTGGCTGAAGACTCGTTAAACCGATTCCGTGTGCATGACGAAGTCCGATTCTCAAAAAGTTTATTTTAAACAAAGATAAAAATATTTTTGTGTTTTTGATGAAAAAAACCAAAAGTTTTAGATTTTTGTATTTTTCAAAAAAGCAAATTTTAAAAATTGGGCTTCGTCATGAACACGGGATACATCTTGAGAGTCTTCACCTCAAATTTCAGCCAATTTGGTCCTTCCCATCTCGAGATATCGTGGCACCCGTAAATCAACTCAGGGTTTAGAGAAAAAACGCCAACAAAGTTTGAAAGCCCGCTTTGCGCATGGCAAAATTTTGAGCTTAAATCGTCTCTTACTCAGTTTATTCATGAAATATCTTCATGAAACTTTCAGGAGTGATTAATAATCATCCTTTGAGTGGATTTAACAAATATTCTGTAATTTAAAATTTTGTGATTTTCTACATGTATATAACCCCTTAAGCAAAAAGAAACTCGAAACCCCAATTTCACTACTACATTTGCAAGTGAAACGTCTAACATTAAAAAATAACCAGTCACGAAAAAACGAACGATACATACTTTGAGGTTCACCAAAAAATTGGATGAATATTTTGGTCTGTAAGGCATTCCTTACTCCATGGGTTACACGATTCGGATTGTTATATTACACAGCAAAAATGTGTAATTTTGGAAGGTGTAATCTTAGAAGGATGAATAATATCTCTTTTATGATGTAATTTTACCTCAATTAAGACTGAAAAAGCGACATTACACCAGAATAGTGGTAAAATTACACATTTTCAGAGGTAAAATTACACATTTTTGCTGACATAAAAGATGTACCCTTTCCCAGATGTAATATTACCATATTTTTTTTCTGTGTACATAACATTTCATAATATACATTTAGTACTTTCCTTCGGCAAAGTTGCAGGTATTTTTTTGAGTTTATTGAATGTTAATGCACAGAAAAAAAATGATGGTAATATTCATAAGGAAATGGCTACAAATTTTGTGTCAACAAAATGATTAATTTTACCTCAGAAAATGATCAGTTCTTTTATGAATATTGATCAGGTTCACATTTTTACATATTTTTTATGTCCTACAACTCAAAAAAGAGGTAATATTCAACCTATAACATTTTCAACATACTAAAATTCAACTTTTTTTTCTTTGTAGGGACCATCTCTTGAACCAAAGAGAAACATGGGCAAACATTTTAGATTTTTAGAAAAAAAAAAACGAACTTCCAGCAAAAATTGTGTGTTGCTTCTTAATTAATTTAAAGATTAAAAACATGGGGGCCAAATGTGCCCTTTCCTGAAAATATTTGTTTTTTCTCTAAGCTGAGAAAATGTCCTTCAACATCCTCAAACAATCCACTGAAATATATAGACACATTAAAACAATTTAATGTTTAAAGAGTCACTTAATTTTCAAATGCCGATAAAAATTCTCGAAAAAAAGGCCACGTGGTTTATGCACGACCCCATAAACCTTAAATTGCGGTCATAAACCTTAGATTACCACAGATTCCATTAAGGCCAGGATCCATCAGCAGTAAACACTCACAGTCTGACTTGAAAATAAAACTTAGGAGTCAAAGAAACCATATTTAGGAGTCATTCATAAACCATGTGGATACTTTTTTAGATTATTTTTTGAACATAATTTTCTCGTCAGAACAAAGTCAAAAAAATTATATATATTTTTCAGTATTAGCATCATTATGTCAGCTATTTTGTTCCCTCCAATCTCAATTGATTCAAACTGCAGTTACAACACAGTAGGCACTAATTCAGCCCTAAATGCCACATTGATTGGCTAACCTCGCTAAATCAATTGATTGATGTGTTCTCTACAGCTCTACGCAATGCGGATTGCCAATGAAAACCCCACACCCCGCCCCAAAGGTGGGTCATTCATTGGGCGAAGAAGCGATCATTCGAGATCGATGCTGGTGCTGCACACATGTGCTTTTGTTCAGAAAAAGAATAAAAACAGAATAGAAATACGATGTTTGTAGACTTACATAACCGATCTGGTGGTAACCGTTGGCGCAAGTACAATTGCCCACAATCTCGCCACTTGGTGCCGGCGCGATCTGGCATCGAGAAAATGGAATCTGGTACATACACTGGAGATCTTCTTCGCACAGATCGTATAGCTTTCCGGCAACTGGAATGAAAATAAAACGTGTTCCAGAGTGAGACACACATTCAGTGGCGTTATGGGCCATTGCACTCGAAGAATTGAAGTAATTTACGTCGAGTTGAGGGCCACGCGTTAAACGACTTTTTGGTTATAGATTTTATACTTTGTAATATTCATAGATGATCTTACTTGGAAGACACTGGTTTTGTTTCCGGTTCAGGATATGACTGACGCGACACCGGCAAACGTCGTTGCACTGCGAGTGTTCCGTAATGCATTCCTCATCGCGGTAGCACTTTTCGCCCAGATAAACGTCCGGCAGGCAAAGGTTCCGGGCCGCGTTCGAGTGCTTCCCAACGGCGCATACACAAACGCCGTCACGGCAGTAGGTATCATCCCCGATGCAGTTATTCGTGAGTCGACAGTACTGCCCAAGGTAGCTCGTCTTGTAGCAACGCCTTTCCCGCTCAACGTAGTGCGTCCCCTCTCGACACTGACAAGAATTGGCCCGACATTCCGAATCCGTACTCAGCACGTACTGGCACTGGTCATCGTACTGGCAGTAGTCTCCAATGGCCGTTGCAACTAGGGGAGGGGGGTTAAGATCAAGGTATAATTATTAATTAGTCTCGAGTGCACAATACAGCCATTCTTTTTGGATCGTACATCGGATGCATTCACGCGTAAAGTTGTGGGTGAGTATGAAGTGGCCTTGGAGGCAGGAACAAATGCCGAATCCGGTCGGCGGATTGGAATGTTCGCAGTATGCGTTCGTCGGACACTCAGAGTCGACGCGGCAAACGCTGGAGGTGCCTGACGGGAAGGTAAGAGGAAATAATTAGATCACGAATGGATGCAAAAATCAACTACATTTCATTATTATTCATTACCTCTCTAATGCCCAAATTTTCTTTTAGATTTTGCAATCATTAGTTTTCAAAATATCCAAGTATTGAAAAGATTGCATTGGATTGGAATTTCACAAAAATTGAAAATATTTTTGATTAATCTCAAATTTGAGCATATTAACATGCTAAATATGATTTTAAACGCAGGAAAAAGCATTTCTAATTGTTTTCAGTTGGATAGACTTCTATTTCCTTTACAATTTTGAAGTTTTTTTTGAAACAAAATTTTTATCGCCCCCTGATTTATCGAACCGATTTTGAAGGGGTGGGGGCGACATACACTTTGAAAAATATTTGCAGTCCGAAGGCTTGAATGGGGAGTGCACCCAAACCTCTTTCTACTCCAAGGAGCTTTCCACCCGTAATTGAAAGACGCAACTTTGGAGGGTACCAAAACATGTATAGGTTAACGCTTAAATTTTAAAGTTTTAGTAAAAAAAAGTAGTTTTTTTCAGTGTTTGTCATTTTCCCATTTTTGCGCGCGGCGCTTCTTTCCTAGTGTTTGTTTTAATGTTCGCGGAAAAACACACCGTGCATTTCTGATCTTTTTTTAATGAAAAAAAAAAAAATGATTAGACAACATTTTACGCTGCATGAAATATGATCCGTTTTTTTCTGGATTTGGTGCTCCAGAACCTCACTTGGTATTTTGAAGCATTTTTTAACAACCAATCCTTTCCAAAATAACGAGTTTTAATGTAAAAAGTTTATCTTCCTTGTGGTATTCTAGGGAATGACACCAAACTTTACTTTTTGACACAGATTTCATATTGGTGGTGATTGCTTTTCCTGCAAATTTTGTTATTGTCTTCATCACTATCGAGATCTCCCAACAACTTTTCATAAGGACCACTGTAATTTTTAGAAACCTAGTAACAGCCCTTAAAGTATTGGATTTGTAAACCCTAGATATGCTATCGTGGGCACAGCCGGGTTCGGTGGTTTAGTGGTTAGTGTGGTAGCCTCTAAATCCCAGTATGACCTGGGTTCAATCCCAGACGGACCCGGTGGCATTTTTCGAGACGAGATTTGCCTTATCACGCCTTCTATCGGATGGGGAAGTAAAACGTCGGTCCATTTGCGTAAAAGAGGTTTTGGATGACTCACCACACATAACCTTTGGACGCCTAGAAATGAGTAGAGACTTGCAACAGAGACCACAAAAGACCCGGGGTCGTTAAAGTAGATTGCTTTTTAGATATGCTATCGTACGATGAAATCACTCAAACACATGGACAACCACTTGAACAAGCAGCATGTACCAACTTTTTTAAAACACCTTTACGATAAGGCAATTGTTTTGCAATCACTGTGTTAAGGTTTGACTCTTGTTTTTCTTGACAACAACGCCTAACTACAGTGCAGACTCATAGCTGTACACTTTTATCAAAAAGAATGTATAGAAACAAATTATTTCCAGCGATTTTTATTTAAATAGCTATGCTAACCTAACAATAAGTTTTTTTTAATGTTTAAAAATTAAAACTGCACTGTAGTGTGCTTTCTTTTAACTAATCTTCTTTGTTTTGATTGCACTTGAATACTGAAACACTCTGACGGTTTAATAATTGAATAAATGCTAAGCTCGAAATTTAATGCTTGAACGCGCTTTTCTACGGCCAATTGAAACGCGACGCGACAACGATTCACAATTTACACGCGACAATGAAAGCTAACAGTACATTCAACTTAACCTTGAAAACGCTCCTCTCCTAAAGTGGCGCACAATTTTCCATTGATAAATTTATTCCAAATCGTACCGTACGCTTCAAGTGGTTATCAGGCTGCGCGGTGCATATTGTTCTCACGCAGCTGACTAACGCCGAGCAAAGAGATCTGAGCTGAGCCGCCGGAAACGCCAGCTAAGCGAGCATTAATTGAACGTCCATCAACTTAACTCAACTTCCAACAACGCAGTCGCATTGTCTCATTTGGAAATTTCTGCTGACGTTTTAAAGTTTCTACGTATTGACTTATTCTCAGACGCTGTAATTTGAGGTGATTTTTCGCCAAGTATCGATTTCTTAGATGTTTTTCTTTCGTTCTTTTCTACCGCCCCTTTTGTTATGTACTTTTTCGCGTAGAAGCTGCTGCTCCAATGTAATGTTATAGCGTGCGAGCGGACGGGCTATGTAGGCCAACCGAAAAAAAAATCAGTTTAATTTTGTTTTCCCAGGTTTTCGAGCATTCCGCTGCAACTACCTAGCAGGCACTCGGGGCGATAAAGTAAACTATCCACGCGTTGCTAGAGTTGGTACTTGGTACAATTGTTAGCTCTCTTCCACAAAAGTTCATCTGTTTGCGGCGTACAACAATTTTCACATTGCCTGCCCGTCAATTGGTAAATCATTGTGTTGAAATGCATTCAGTTGCCAGTCTAGTTTGACTACCAAGTTGTCATTCACCCCAATTTGGAGAATTCGTCCCCTCGCTGTTGGGAAGGTACTTTCAGTGGCACATATTCGCTGATGACGCGGTATGCTGTCGCAAATTTGAATAATTAGTCGTCGTTGGACCGATCATCACCCACAGCCCACCACGCACGCTCTTCTGACCATGCATTGTCGCGCGTTTCCGTTTTCACGCTTGGACATCGTCGTCACTTACGTCTGACGAAAGCCTGACCCCGTGCCCCAGGGACAACGGAACTGAACGGAACAAAGAAGCAGATCAGCTGCAGCACAACCAATAGACCAAAGTTGTTGTCATACGGTTTCGTATGACCACCACTAAACAACATATTTTAAGCCACTCCACTCGACGAGGCGGCACTGAAACGACGACGCGACATCACCGGACGGAATCTACTAGCGGACTGAATTTAGTCTGGGTGGAGCAGATGCTCCCCAGCTTTGCCAATATACGCATGGAGCACAATAGCTCTCGCTCTCTTTTGAATGAATGTGAGAACGGAGTGGTTTATGGTTTCAAATATTTAGGAGAAGGCTGGGTACCAAAGTCCAGAACAAATAGAACAGATTAAAACCATCCATTTTTACCCTCCTCATTTTACGGAGGGAAAGCTATAAAATTACTCGAAAAATGAACTTTTTAGTTAGACCTCCTAGACCTACCTTCATTTGTACATATCGACTCCGAATCACCAGCTGAGCAAATGTCTGTGTGTTTGGCTGTACACGCAGAAAAATCCGATAGTACATCCAGCAAAATGTTGGGGTTTCCCCACAAACATGATTGTCATCTCAGGGCCAGCAAACATGTTTATCAAATTCAACCTAACAAGTTTGTGGGTTTGATAAACAAGATAGTTGCCATTCAAATGTAGCTTGTTTGTAATTCCAATATTCATTATGGTCAGTGTAACAAACATGTTTGTTGAATCTACAAACATGTGTGGTTAAATGAAACATCACGATTTTTTATTCAATAAATCCTTTTAACTATTTTTTTATCCAGCCAATCAATCAATGCAAACAATAAAAAAATGGAATAAATTGCTTTATTTTCAGTTAATATTCTAATTCAAGTTACAATATCGAAAGTCAGTTTTCCGTAAGTAAGAGGTTTGGATTTGGCAGTCTTGCCGAACGGATGTTTGCACGATAAAAAGTGATTCGACAACGATAGCAAGTTGACATTTTAAACATCTGAAATAAAGAACTGTAAATTTTTGTTCTTTTTGGGTTCACAATGATACTATTTACCTTCTGACAAGTTGCCGTCGAGTGAAGTAAGTCGCCTTTTCTTCTAAGAATCTGGATAATTGCACTGAAACTTCCCGAACTTGGTCCGGTAACCGGTAGTAGAACTCGACCATAGCAATGTTTGTAACCGCAATTCGGTCCTCCCGGGTTAGAAACATTTGTTCCAATGAGTTGTAATGATCGATATCTCTTAAGAAGTTCTTAAGTGGCCGTCCACTGCTCTCGATAGACGGCGGTTTGTGCCGTCGTCTCCGGATCGATCGCTGGAAGGAACGATTCGGTCGTCACGCTTGGAGACCCTGGAATGATATTTTCCGGATTATTGTTTATGAAAAAGCAGACAACCATCGTTTTACCATTCTCTAAGAAAGGTGGCTGGACCAAGGCTTTTACTTCCGATCGCTCGATAATCTGTAGAGTAGAAAGTATGTAACGATTTGCTTTACAAAATTTCCTTCCTAATCCTTCCAACAAACAACAAATACTTACTTTTGAACGCTGAAATCACCTCCACCTGCACTAGAATCTCACTAGAATCCTGCGATTTAAACACGAATTCTTCCACAACTTCCACTTCGTCTTTGAAATCGCTTTCGTCCGCCATATTGATCTGAGCAGCGAAAAGTTTTCACAAGTACACTGTAAAATTTGGCTACACGCTAGAAAAAAGGAACGCGCAAATGGCAAACCAGTTTGTTAAACTAATAAAAATCATGGTAGCGTTGATAAAATATGTTTATTAAATTGCTAAATATGGTTTGTTCGCCTAATAAAACATGATTGCTGGTGTTAAGAAACATGTTTGTTGTTTCAAGCTTACACAATTTCTGTGCGTGTATGTAGACATTTGTACCGAATAAATGTCACTGGAATATCTCGTCACTGACTGAGCCGATTTTGAAAGTATTTGCCTCATTCGATTCGTCTTGGGGTCCCATAAGTCCCTATTAAAATTTATAAGATTTAGTAAAGTACATCAAAAGTTATGCTTAAAAAACTGCTGCATATAAACTTAACAATTTGCAAAAAGGGTGGTTTTTGCATGAAAACCTGCCATATTATATATTTTCAGAAAGGTTCTGAAATGACCTTTCTTGTGGATTAAGAATTTTCCTGATCTGACGTACCTATCTAAAATTAGGCCGATGCAAATATTTAAAAAAGTTTTTGTCCCTCGGCCCTGGGTGAGGTCAAGGGGGGCAAAAAAATAAAAAATATAAAAATTTAAATAACAAGCCATAGTCTTCACATTTAAATGAAAAAAGTGTTTTAAAATGCATTTTACACTAGTTCAGTTGTTTTGCAATCATTAGTTTTCAAAAATCTAAGATCTGACAAAAACAAAAATTGTATCGAAAAAAAAGATTTTGCATCGAAAATTTTCAAAAATCTTAAGATTTTTAATAAACCCAAACATGCTAAAAATGATTTTAAACGCAGGAGAATGTATTTTAATTTGATTTCAGTTGGTTGCACTTGAATTTTCATTGAAATTTTGAAGTTTATTGTAAAAATATTTTTTTTGCCCCCTGATTTTTCGGGCCAATTTTGAAGGGGGGGGTTGACAAAAACTTTTAAAAATATTTGTACCAGCCTTACAAGCAATTTAAAAAATGGTCTGAATTGACTTAACCTCAAATGGTCGGCTCTGATCGCCATGCAAAAGCCGTTTAAAGGGATGCCATTTTCCTCAAAGGCGGTGTCTGTATAATGTTGACAAAAAGTCTGTAGGTAGTCTATTTTTTTGCTGCGATCACGTTAGGGGAGATCCATAAAGCATGTGGACACTTTAGGGGGTGGGGGTTGGAATCACTCTATACATGAGAGGAAGGCACCAACCACCTAAAGGTGGATTAAATAAGTTTTTTTATTGTTTTCTATACATACAGAATAATGTTCATTCTAGTTGAATGAAGTATTGGGTCTAATTATAATTCGTTATTTTTTTCTGTTTAAACAACTCTTTTGCCCTCTGAGCGAAAATAACTTGCCCTCTGCTGGCTGAGTTATTTATCACTCTTTTCAGTCAAAACACATTTGAGAAGCTGTAATTGAACATGAAAGCACAGACAGCCTGTGGTAAAGGTGCTAATATGCCAACCTTTATGCATCTTTGAACTTCTTCTTTTATTTAGAACACCAAAAGTTCAGATCGATTCGTTGAACATTTTGCAAAACGGATTACGCTACTGCGTCATTTTTTTAACTTTGAAAATTAGATTAATAGAAGCCTAGATATCGTTTTTGGCATTTACATTAAATTTTGGTGACGATCCATGAAGAAATTGGACTGATTAGCTGGAACTTGAGTCACACTATAATATAATTATAATATGGATCCGAAAGTGTTGTTAATGAAATCAATACACAGTAATCATACGCCCTGTAGTTTTGCCAACGCTGACAACGTTAATAGCACCCACGCAGTTTCCTTTCATAAAATCGCCCGCAACTGGAAGTATACTTAAAAACAAGTTGCATGCAATGTTGAACCAAACGCTTCATGAAACGCATCAATGATGTGAAATAATTCCCGTAATTTTGATTTTACATGAATTTAAAATATTTTTATTTGATTAATCATTTACTATGAAATATCCGTAAAGGATTTTTTTGTTATTTTATTTACAGTGGGAAAATGTTGAAATTCAGTCACGATTATTTTCATTTTTTGTCGGGACTATCCCAATATTTCAGCATTAGCCGGCGAAAGACGCATATCTTCTTGTTACACCCTTACCAAAAATCATGATTTTTTGAGTTTCAAATCCCACTTTTCATACGATTTTTTGAGTTCAGGTACTACAACCATAAAAATGGTTATATGGGTTGAACTGAAAAATTTGTATGAAAAGTGGGATTTGGAACTCAAAAAATCATGATTTTTGGTAAGGGTGTACATAGTATTTTGATTTCCAATCTTCTTATTTTTATTTTTTTCACTTTGCTTCAGTTTAAAAATTTAGATTTCCGACAAAATTATCTTTATTATATATTGTTACCTTTATCGCCATAATCTAAAAATATTAAAAATATGAGTTATGGAGGTTCCATGATCGAAGGGGGTTGTTCTCGAAATTAAATACGCCGACGCGTTTAGTTATACTGTCCTAAAACGTTCTGATTTTATTGTAATCGAAACTAGAACCGAAAAGTCAGTTTGGATAACTGTTGTCGGCTGTGCTGATGATGTTGTTGGTGGCGTCGATCAATTATTCGGAAAGCAATTTCCGTAACTTATGTAAACACTAAAATTTATTGAATGTACATTGCATTAAAATGGCTTTTCCTACCGAATAAACAATCAATCAATCCACAAACTACATGGATACTTTTTTTCAGAAAGAAATCCATAAACCACTTGGACACTTTTCAAGGAAAAAATCTTGGAAAAATTGTTATAAGTTTCGATCAGTTAGAAGAGGTTTTTCTTTTTTACGGATGATGATGAAGTGCGGCGAGATTGTCATTCTGCGATGTCACAGATAAATTCCCTGGCGATTTTGGAAACCTGCAGCTTTTTCTGGTCCAACGAAAAAATATTTTCAAACGGAATCATACAATAAAGATATCTACTAGAATCTAGATTAATATAACCGCATCGGCTCCATAAAAAACTTCCATTCATAATTATAAAAAAGACGATCTCACCGTCAGCTTTCTAAAGATTTCTTGACTTCAACTCCCGGTTCCAAAAGCCACACATTTTTTATTCTCGCAAATAAATACAATTTTTAATGATCGATAACAATACTCCTACTTATGGCGAATAGTAAATTGGTTCCACTTTGACAGATCAAAATTGAGGCCGTTTTGTGGACCACTATTCAGCACCCAGCTTAATATTACACTGTACATGTACCATTTTTGGGTAAAGCGACGGGATTCAAACCCAGCCCGCTCGGCCATCAGACCGATGAAAAATGGAAAGAATGAACGCATACATGAGCTTGACAATTCGGTCAAGTAGGTTTTTCATACTGATGGGCTGTAATATTTCTGGGTGTAATATTACACAGAATTTCATAAAAAATGCAAAATTTACTTTACACCCAGGCCTTTTACACGCAACTTAATTACTACATTTTTTTGCTGTGCAGATAACCCAACAATTTTAAAAATGTTTTCACGTGGTTTAAGGATAGTAACATAACAATAAATGTATTCGCCAAGGAACGCTAATTTAGTACATTATGATGGGTAAGACAGTTGAAATTGATGATAATAAAACTAAGATAAGTTCTTCACTCGTTTGTCGGTGAAGATGAGCACTGTCATCAACGCGCGGTTTCGACTTACACGCTGACAGGTCGATTTCGCCGTTATAATTGGAAAGTATTTTCCGAGGCAAAGATGAATGCCCATTGCCCATTATCACATGTGAGTGCAACAGCCCAAATTGATAACGTCGTTCAAGCATTTCAAAAGTTTGATTTTGAATAAATCAAATGAATGATAGTGATCTGAAGCGTTTCGGTTTCGAAAGGTACTCATTTCGCCTAAATTTAAGATAACCGTTTGAAGATGATGAATTGGCCCGACTCTCTGGTTCCGACGGAGTTACCTCTTTGGTGTGCACCGTCTCGTGGCCGGATCTTATCTGATGGCAACCTACTCCTCTGCGCGATTGTCAGGGCTAGATTACTTTGCAAACAAGTATGTATTACCTGCTTGATAGGTGATGAATTGACTTAATTGGCATCATTCACCGAAATTGACTGCGCGCAGTTGAGCGTCGTTTTTTGGGGCTGATAACTCTGAAGTGACGAACTTAAGTTGTCTTTTCTTTAAAACGTGTAATGAATTTGGGTAAAAAGCGTATGTGCAATATATAAATACAGTTTGTAACACACTTCATTTTAGAATTCTAACTATGTATCATAAATATCAAACACACAAACATTTCATTTGGACTTCGATAAGTAAAAGTGATAATTTTATACTCTATTATCAGTCCAAATTGTTATACTTGCATTTATATTATCAAGTAATAAACAATATATTCAATCAGGCCCAAACACTCTTTTTGTGATTTTGAAATTGAAATTTGAAATTAAATATGTCTTTATTGAACTTTCTTATAATAATTACATTTCTTTTACATGCTAAGTGGTATGGCCTAATGCTCTTCATCTTAATTGTATTTTTCGTTTAATTATTAACTGATCACATTTTGTCACAAATTGTTTTACATTATTGCATTGAATCGAATACATTTGGGTAAAAAAAGAAAAAAAAATCACTTTAACAACTAATCCTAACTTAAAACTAAAAAATGTAAATTCATTGAAATCTTCAAAATCTCTAGAACGAGTAAACTACTAATTGTATTTCAAGATAAATCCTCCAAGGGGTTTTACTTGTTCCTGGCGAGTTTTGCACACACGCAGTGTTGTTGTCATCTCGATGAAAATGTTCAGAATTTCTTGTGGTGAAAACAGGTCACTACTGCCCTCATCCGTTGATGCTGGTTGGTTTACCCTCGGTTGCTGACTGAAGCCAGGAGGTGTTGTATTCTCTGCAACTCTTTGCCGCTGATTCAACGGCAATGGCTGCAGCATTGGAACCACTCGAACAGATCCTGCTCCAGGTGACGCCAAAGCAGGAAAATCCACGTCCGTGTATGCTGGTGGTGTTTTGCGACGATTTGGTTGGTGCCGAATTTTTACAAACTCAGCACGTTTTGGGCAGCTTCGATTCTTGGTAGAATGGTCGCCGCCGCAATTGAAGCATTTCACTTCGATGTTCTCGTTGATTGTTTCGTAAGCTTGAGTTTTGTGCTCACCTCCGCAGGTTGCACAACGACTCTTGATGAAACAGTTACTTCCACCATGTCCAAACTGCAAACAGTTTGAACATTGCGTCACGTCCCGGTGCACTGGACGATAACGTTCCCAAGTCACGATGATGTTGAAAATTGCCCGAACTGCTTTCAGCTCAGACGGCGTTGTCGATCCTCTCTCGAGATGAACCAGGTACAGTTGATCACGATACTTGATGTCCTTGTTGTGTCTCGTCATCTTGAAGACTTAATAGTTTTGAGCTCTTCTTTCAGCACACTCACATCCATGTCGTACAGGCCTCGGAGGACCTGTTTCATGGGGCGTTTACCTGGATCGTCATGGCTGTAGTATTCGATCTTTGTGTTGTTCAAGAAATCCCGAACGTAGTTGTAATCCTTTCTGGTAGGTAGCAGAATTTTGAGTTCATCAGCACACAAGCGAATGAAAGCAAACACAATTTCATTTTTTTGTTGATGGTATCAAGTAGCTAAAAATGTGCTTGCAAATTTGCATTGAAAGTAGATGTAGTCTTCGATAGTTCTATTTTGGAACAACTTAAAAAATAAATATTGCTGTCAATTTTATAAGATTTTCGTAACAAGGCAAAAAACTAAATATGTATTATAAATAAAGTGTCTAAAAATGATTCTCTGCGAAAAAAAAAAAATAAAAATCTCAGATCTTAGCTAATTACCGTAGCTGGTCCTATAAGCAATCGAAGAATCTTAATCGAAAGATTTCCTTTTGACACTTAAAACAAACTCAAGATATCTTGTATCTCCTCTCTCATGCAATATTTTTTTAAGTTCAAAGAAACTAAAAACCCCAATTTCAGGATTATCGCGCTAAATTTCAGTTTCACTACCTCATTTGCAAGTTAAACGTCTAACATTAAAAAATAACCAGTAACGAAAAAACGAACGATACATACTTAAAGATTCACCAAAAAATTTGATGAATATTTTGGTCTAAAATATATTCCTTATTTCATGGGTTACACAATTCGGATTGTTATATTACATAACATTTCATAAAATACACGTTTACTATCCATCGTCAAAGTTGTAGGTATTTTTTTATGTTAATAGAGACCATCTCTTGAGCCAAAGAGAAACATGGGCAAGCATTTTAGATTTTTAGAGAAAAAAAACGAGCTTCAAGCAAATATTGTTTTCGTTTCTCAATTAATTTGAAGATTAAAAAAATAGGGGCCAAAGGTGCCCTTTCCTGAAAATATTAGTTTTTCTTTAAGCTGAGAAAATATACTATACCCTCAACTTCATATTAGAGATAAAACCACTCTAATATAAAGACACATTAAAATAATTTAAGTTTTAAAGAGTCACTTAATTTTCAAATTCCGATATCAATTTGTGAAATAAATTTCAATACAATGCCGTCAAGATCAACATAAATAAAATTCATTAAAAAAGATGGAACGATACTTTCAACTCGCTGGTTCTCGGGCATAACTCAACCAACCGGGACATTTTTTTTGAGTGAATTATAAGGATGTCTAGATGATCCTTAAACTTTGCAGAACTCGATATGACCAATCTGTAATTTATGCAATCAAAAACGTCGTTCCAACTTTTGTTTGCTCTAGTAAAAAAAATCGCCCGAAAATCCGCGGAGACAAGCCCAAAAACCTGTGAGTTGAAGTTACCGTTCCAACGTTTTAGGGAGGCTTTGGCATCCGAGGGACATGCGTTGGGCGTCCCAGTGTTAATAATTTCAAAGATATTGAAAAGATTGAAAAATTAACTTATTTTTTTTTGTATTTATTTTGAGGTAATATCTCCAACCAAAAGTTGGATCAAAAATCTTAAATCGTAGATAATTGCCTGAACTGAAAAAAAGTAAAATAAATTCCAAATTTTAGCTTAATCTTTTTTTAAATTATCAAAACACGTAGTCGATAGCAAAATCAATTTAAAGTAAGAGTAAGACTTAAACAATTTGGATGTCCATGACTAAAATAATGATTTTTAGCGCGTTGTCTACAACTTTTCCAAAGACACGAAATCTATTTTCGAGCAATTCTATACAAAATCGGTCTTTATTCTTAAATTTTATTTTTTGATTTTTTTAATCCGTCTTAAACCTTTTTTGGTGCCCAAGCCATTTTGCATCATTAGTTTGTCCATATAGTTTTCCATACAAATTTGGCAGCAATGAAAATTAAAAAAATCGGTATCTTTTGAAGAAATTTTTGGTCGCTTTGGTGTCTTCGGCAAAGTTGTAGGTATGGATAAGGACTACACTGAAAAAAAATGATTAATGGTAATTTACTTTGCTGATTTTTAATTTCACTTTTTGTCACTAAAACATGATTTGCAAAAAAACACTTTTTTTTTTAATTTTGCAAACTTTTCAGAAATTTTACGAACGGGCTAAAAATCGTTGTTTGAGTTATGAATTTTTGAATCAATACTGATTAAAAAAAATCGAAGTATTGACCGCAACTTAATTTCAATTTTATTTTTTGCAATTCCGTCGTGAAACTATTTACTTTTCCTGTCATTCTTGAACGACGAAATAGCCTACTTTTCTGTACCAAAAATAACAGAATCGAATAACAACACTTTTCAAAATAAATGCTGAAAAGTTCTACTTTTCAGCACTCAAATGGGTGCTGAAAAGTTGAACTTTTCAGCACTTGTTTTGAAAAGTAACATTTTTCAACATTTTTTTATTTAAACGATTTATTGACGAAATACATGAAAATTTGACACATAATTTCACTCAGTGTTTTTTGGAATTGCAAAAAATGTTGTATGGAACTCGTTGCAAAACTTGATTTTTTCAGCACTCTTCGTATTTATCCAACTCGGTGAACCTCGTTGGATAAATGTACGACTCGTGCTGAAAAAATCCTCTTTTTGCAACTTGTTGCATAAACTACGATTTCAAAAAAATAAGACTAACATTTCAAAAGGTCGTAATATTGAATGTTTGTCCCTGTCTCTGATTCTTGTATGGAGAAAAAAATTAAACAGCTCGACTTTTTTGGACACACTGAATCATTGGAATTAATCATGCTTAATTAAAAAGAAAAGTTGCTTTAGTTTAGATTTTTATGAATGTTTGGAATAAAATAAATATTAACTAGGAGCTTTCATAACTAGATATTTTCCTTAAAATAAAATGAAAATATTTTTTTTTTGAAACAAAACTTTTCTATTTAATTAATTTCGATTTTAAGAAAATATTTTAAAGCGCATTTCAATTAAATCATGAATGCTGTTTATGTATCAAAATAGCTTTAATTCTTAAAGCATATTTATTCTGGATGCAATTAATTGCACTGCAATTTCATAATTTTGAATACATATGTTTTACTATGTTGCTTGTTTTGTTGAGAGTATTTTTTACTTTCTGTACCATTTCAATAAATTGTTATACTGTTATTATTTACCTTAAACTTTGTGATATCACACTTTTAAGTGAATTTCTGTTTTTTATATATGTATTATTAAATTGGTTTTAATGGTGTTACAGCACCTACACAAATTAAAATGTTTTCTGTTTGACCCAATGTCACCCCCTCTAAAGGGTGAGTTTGAGTTAATTTTAAAACGATTGGCATTTACGAACGGTGTGATTATACAAGCCATATTCTGGGAAAATGTTGGTAAATTCAGGAGCATTCCCCAACAATATTTATTTCGATATAATTTGAAATGTTTTTATTGTGTTAAAATAACAACAGTAATATCGTTTTTCGACCAAAAGTCACCACCACTGACGGTACATCATTTGTGGATAAACATTTTTGAAATCTATACTTATTTTGTTTTTTTTTTAAATTTTTCACCTGGGAGGAAAAAGCCACGTGGCCATATAGGGGGTTGGCGTGAAACCACGAAAACCATGAGGGGAGAGGGAGGGAGTCAAACATTCTCCAAAAAAAGGCCACGTGGTTTATGCACGACCCCCGACCCCAAATCGGATAATATTTTACGGTGATACAACTGATTCAATTTAAATTTCCATCTGAAATAGCTTGGTGATGCAAGTGTTGAATTAATTATATTAATAATGTAAGCGTGTGACGTGACACGAACTTGAAACTTGAAGATCAAAAAACATTAATTTGCCAAATTTATGCCCGTCCAAAATGTATGTATGTATGTATGTATGATCTCCATACCCGCAGGCAACTTGGTCCTGGAATCGAATGTGAGCGCTAGGTGAACAATTCGATCATCTTTTACAAGTTTATGCCCGTCCAAAATGTGCGCAATTTCGGAAACACTTTTAAGATTGTATAATTAAGGTCACACCTGAACAAGCCTAATTACCGATTGTAATCTATCGACAAACGAACGAAGCTGCATGGGCGCGCTGATTTTGCGCGTGATTGCTGACTTCCTTTTTCTTTCCACCAACCTTCCGATAAATACTAATTTCGGATGATGGAAGGCCGCTTATTTTGACGCAATCGAAAAAAAAATAGCATCGATACACCCTAAATAGCCCCCCTCCCCCACTCGTTCAACGTTGTAACGGAAAAAGGGTTGGGAAAGTAACCCGCGGGGTGTATCAATATTGGATGATCAATTAAGAATGGGTGGAATGTCATGTAGCTCCACGCGATATCTGCAGCAGGTTTCAAAACTTATCAAGCGCAGAATGAATGACTATTTAATAGGGTAAATTTTGCGTTATCACTATGACAAAATAATGAATAAACGTTGTTCGGTGGAAAAAATATGAGCAATTGGACGTGATTAATATACCTTGATGATGTTTGAAGCAAAGTGGCGTATGTGCGTTCCGTATTGCGGCGGGCTGGCTTATCAACTGATTTTATTTACATCGTTGACCAAAGGTCGCTTAGCGAATTGGTTAGACTGGTCGGTGCCGTGCATTGCAGGTGGTTTGGTTGGGCAACAACTCGTGAACGTTATTGTGTCTGTGTCAGGCGAAATAATTTATTGATTACAGATAAAACTTAAATTAAATTACATTGATTGGGGACGCTCCCCCATCTTCATAACTGCTGTCTTCTTCGTCTTCACTTGAGCCCTCAAAATTGTCCGAGCTCTTGCAGTCGTACGCATCCATGGCGTGACTGGTGTTATTCGAGGTTGTGTGATAATCATTCGAGTATTTCTTCACCGCGTCAACGGATGCTGATGATGAGGCACCAGCCAGATTTGCATGTTTTACGCTATCGGTGCCCAGGTGATCAACGGGTGAATCCGACGAAGAATGGGTCCCATTGTTGGCCCGACGCCATTTTGCGCGCCTGTTCTGGAACCACGTTTTGACCTGCAAAAGACACACGCCAAGTTAGCATTCTGCTGCACCACACCGAGTGTTTTTACTACGAACCTGTCGATCACTGAGCTTCAGCTGGACAGCCAAATGGCGTCGATCCTCTGGGGATAGGTACTTGTGGTTGGAGAACCTCCGTTCGAGACTTTGCGTCTGCTGGGGTGTGAAGCGAACCTGGCCGCCCTTACGCTTGGAACCGCACGGTGGGAGGAGATAGCTGTAGTGTGGCGCGTAGAACGGGAAAAGTCGAGGAGATGCTGTAAGTGGATGACATTTGTTTATTTAATGTTACAATAAGCTTCAAAATTGATTGTTTTTCAAATTATCATTGATATATTTATATTATGTTGTGATGTTTGGATATACCCCAAATAAAATATTTAAAAATGGTACGATTTTCGCTCAAACCACATTTGAAAAAATCATATCTTTGGAACGGCAGACCATTCTTAGCTCACTACGTTTCAAAAGACAGATTTAAAAAATACAAAGACACTTTAAAAACATAGCTGAATTCATTTATAGATCAATTTTAATTTTTTGTTTGCTGATTTGAAGGTATTGGGACCAAAGAGCTCAATGCTCAAAATATGTTTCTATGATTTTTATGAATGGTGAATATTCATAAACAATAGTTTGTGATATGATTTCTAGAAAACAAAAATCAGAATTCGGTAAATTGATTGAACATACTATTTTTCGATTGAACATAAAGCACCATGCGTCTCCAACAATCTTTCGTATTTTTTGCTCTCGTGAATCAAACTTACTTTTTGCCCAGGTATTTAAAAAACGTGGGTTTTATAGAAAACCTAGATGTATGTATCAAAAGTTCAGAAACTGTATGCCCTTTCCGATGCCACATAGGTTGACGTGTGAATTGTGGACCGGGTTGGACGCCGGCGGATTTTCCGACGACGTAATTCCGGGTTGGTACGAAATTCCAACGAAAAATCTATTCTATCGATACAAAGACCCCCAAAACGGGGTTGTACCCACTCCAGAATGTTTATTTAGCAATTTTATGGTAATATATTGACATTTAGTTAAATTGAAAGTTTGCAAAATTAAGTTTAGATAAGTTTTATATAGAATTTCCAGAGTTATATAAACTATTATCCTAAGTAATTAGTGAACTTTATATTCAATCCAAATTATTTTTTTTAATCGGTCAAGGAAGCCTATTTGGAGTTGGGCGACTGGATTTATGGTGATTTGTCAACAAATAACTTTATTTATGTCAATTTTTCGAAAGGTGTACAAACTATTTTTGCACCTTTTTTTTATTTTTGTAATAGTATTTGTTATATAACTTTTTATAGAAAAGATCTTTTCATGAGCTTTTTGCAGCAAAATGTTCGGCATGAGTTTCTGAACAAAACGTAGTACTAGGTTTCTGTCAAACATTAAATTGTTACATGTTTCATCACAAACTGTGCATAGTGCCCATGGGGTGTAAATACTTTTTTTTTACATACTGTACCAAAAAGGATTACAACTACGTTCGGGATTTCCTGAACAACACAAAGATTGAATACTACAGCCATGACGATCCAGGTAAACGCCCCATGAAACAGGTCCTCCGTGGCCTGTACGTGTGCTGAAAGAAGAGCTCAAAACTCTTAAGTTGAACGTGATCGAAGTCTTCAAGATGACGTATTCAAGATCAAGTATCGTGATCAACTGTACCTGGTTCATCTCGAGAGAGAGGATCGACAACGCCGTCTGAGCTGAAAGCAGTTCGGGCAATTTTCAACATCATCGTGACTTGGGAACGTTATCGTCCAGTGCACCGGGACGTGACGCAATGTTCGAATTGCTTGCAGTTTGGACATGGTGGAAGGAACTGTTTCATCAAGAGTCGTTGTGCAACCTACGGAGGTGAGCACAAAACTCAAGCTTGCGAAACAATCAACGAGAACATCGATGCTAAATGCTTCAATTGCGGCGGCAACCATTCTACCAAGAATCGAAGCTGCCCAAAACGAGCTGAGTTTGTAAAAATTCGGCAGCAAGCGACGACGAAGCACCAACCAAATCGTCGCAAAACACCTCCAGCATTCACGGACGTGGATTTTCCTGCTTTGGCGTCACCTGGAGTGGGATCTGTTCGAGTGGTTCCAATGCTGCAGCCATTGCCGTTGAATCAGGGGAAAAGAGTTGCAGAGAATACAACACCTCCTGGCTTCAGTCAGCAACCGAGGGTAAACCAACCAGCATCAACGGATGAGGGCAGTAGTGACCTGTTTTCACCACAAGAAATTCTGAACATTTTCATCGAGATGACAACAACACTGCGTGTGTGCAAAACTCGCCAGGAACAAGTAAAAACCCTTGGAGGATTTATCTTGAAATACAATTAGTAGTTTACTCGTTCTAGAGATTTTGAAGATTTCAATGAATTTACATTTTTTAGTTTTAAGTTAGGATTAGTTGTTAAAGTGATTTTTTTTTCTCTTGTACCCAAATGTATTCGATTCAATGCAAAAATGTAAAACAATTTGAAGTAAATAAATGAATGTGAACAGTTAATAATAAAACGAAAAATACAACAAAGATGAAGAGCATTTAGCCATACCACTTAGACCCCTACCTTTTGGTTCTGCGGGCCAGATCTGATTTTTCTGTAGGACAACAGTTGAAAAAGAAGACAATATTTTTTCATAATATAATTTTGAAAAGATAAACTAGTATTGCAAATAGGATTCTTGGTTTTAGGAAAGAAAAACAAAAATAACTGAGCAGTTCTCTAGGATTTCGGTCATTCGATTTTTTTTGTATTTTTTAATCCGACTGAAACTTTTTTGGTGCCTTCGGTATGCCCAAAGAAGCCATTTTGCATCATTAGTTTGTCCATATAATTTTCCATACAAATTTGGCAGCTGTCCATACAAAAATGATGTATGAAAATTCAAAAATCTGTATCTTTTGAAGGAATTTTTGATCGATTTGGTGTCTTCGGCAAAGTTGTAGGTATAGATAAGGACTACACTGAAAAAAATAATACACGGTAAAAAATTTGGTGATTTTTTATTTAACTTTATCACTAAAACTTGATTTACAAAAAACACTATTTTTAATTTTTTATTTTTTGATATGTTTTAGGGGACATAAAATGCCAACTTTTCAGAAATTTCAGGTTGTGCAAAAATCATTGACCGAGTTATGAATTTTTAATCAATACTGATTTTTCAAAAATCGAAATTTTGGTCGTAAAATTTTTCAACTTCATTTTCGATGTAAAATCAAATTTGCAATCAAAAGTACTTTAGTGAAATTTTGATAAAGTGCACCGTTTTCAAGTTATAGCCATATTTAAGTGACTTTTTTGAAAATAGTCGCAGTTTTTCATTTTTAAAATTAGTGCACATGTTTGCCCAGTTTTGAAAAAATATTTGAAAAGCTGAGAAAATTCTCTATATTTTGCTTATTCGGACTTTGTTGATACGACCTTTAGTTGCTGAGATATTGCAATGTAAAGGTTTAAAAACAGGAAAATTGATGTTTTATGAGTTTCACCCAAACAACCCACCATTTTTTATCGTCAATATCTTAGCAACTAATGGTCCGATTTTCAATGTTAATATATGAAACATTTGTGAAATTTTCCGATCTTTTCGAAAAAATATTTTCGGATTTTCAAATCAAGACTAACATTTCAAAAAGGCCAAACATTCAATATTACGCCCTTTAAAATGTTAGTCTTGATTTGAAAAGAAAATATTCGAAAAAATGTTTCATATATTAACAGACCATTGTGCTTAGTAGATGACGATAAAAATGGTGTTGTTTGGGTGAAACAGAAAACATCAATTTTCCTGTTTTTAAACCTTTGCATTGCAATATCTCAGCAACTAAAGGTCGTATCAACAAAGTCCGAATAAGCAAAATATAGAGAATTTTCAAAAATATTTTTCAAAACTGGGCAAACATGTACAAAAATGAAAAACTGCGACTAAAAATCACTTAAATATGGATTTAACTTGAAAACGGTGCACAAAAATTACTAAAGTACGATTGCAAATTTGATTTTACATCGAAAAATGAAGTTGAAAACCGACAAAATTTCGATTTTTAAAATCAGTATTGATTAAAAATTCATAACTCGGTCAATGATTTTACAACCTGGAACTGGCATTTTATCCCCTAAAACATAAAAATAAAAATAGTGTTTTTTGTAAATCAAGTTTTAGTGATAAAGTTAAATAAAAAATCACCAATTTTTCCGTGTATTATTTTTTTCAGTGTAGTCCGTATCCATACCTACAACTTTGCCGAAGACACAAATCGATCAAAAATTCCTTCAAAACAGAAATTTTCATACATCGTACAGACTAAATTGTGGGCATACCGAACACCAAAAAAGTTTCAGTCGGATTAAAAAATACAAAAATTAAAATTGAAGAAAAAAGACCGATTTCGTAGAGAATTGCTCAACTGTAAAAAATGTGTTTTATTATCATTGACTATAAAAATATATCAAAAATTCATTGGTCTTTGCAATTTTTTTAAAAGCCTAATTTCTTCAACACAACAATATATTTCATAAACCAATGAGGTATGATAAAATTTATTAAAATTAAATGTGGATTCGAATCTCCTTACAAAGAAAAACACACTTTTTACGTTGTTGGTCAATTTTTTTACAAAATATTTCAAAATGGTTTTAAAAATATTCAAAATTTTAAGAATGTTGAAAAGTGTATATTGAAAAGTTTAAAATTCGTTATTTTTCAAATTTCAGTAAACTATTGAAATTTAAGAAAAAAAAGTTTCGTTCCCTGATTTTTTGCATTCTTTGATTGTTTGCAGTGATCTTTCTTTTCAGTATGAATAATTTGCTTTTTAAAAGTTGTTCTTAAAAATTTCAATATTTTTTGCTTACTCGTTTATTAAAAAAAAATTTGAATTTTGTTCTTCACTGAAAGAATTTTAAAGTTAGTACCTTTTTATACATTATTTTGTAACCACATCATTGTGAGTCCCTGTATGTATGTTTGCTAAGATATGTTGGGTCAGCTAGGACACGCACCAAATTAGGGAAACTTTGCTTTTTGATTGTCGCCACCTATGGGAGGATAGCAGAAACCCAATTTTGCACCGTTTTGTTCGAAATAAATGATTTTTAAACAAATTGTGTTCGGTTTGCAATTAAAGCCATTTGGGAAGCATCTCCTGTGTAAATTTTTGAAGCTCAATTTGTCCTTGAAAATTAACAAGAAAGAGAGCAAAATGAAAAAGTCTTTTGTAGTAAAATTTGGGAGAAAACTAAGATTGCCGGTTCGTACAAGCGATGAAGACTGACTCTCGTTCACTTTGGCAGAACTCGTGACACAGTCCGGATCGTTTTGGAAGTATTTTTACGACCGTGATAATTAGCGTCCTCTGATCGTCGTCAATTGCGATCAGGTGAAATCGTGGTAGTGATAATTTTTGAAAAGTTAACAACACTAAGTGCGTCTGTGCAAGGTAGTTTTGGTGATATTTTTTGGAATTTGTTTTGATTTGGTGAAATTAAATTTTGCAGTCGAGGTGTGAAGAATTTTGGAGGCAGATCTGCGATCGTGCCTAGTGGCAGGAGTAATTTTGCAGGTGTGAGGCCGCCGCAATCAGAACGAGCGAGAAAGGTAAGAATTAGTTTGGACGCTTTAAATTTGGAGTTCGCTAATTAGTTCGATTGGTTTGTGCACGTTGATTTAGGAACCCATCAACGTGGGTGGCTTATCTGGAGCTGGAAAGCTCAAACGTGGTCGTCTGGGAGCGCAATCCTGGATCGGAAGCAGTTTTTTGGTTTTTTGGTGTGTCGGAATTTGGGGACAGCCCGTCGCTTTTCGCTGTTGGCACAGCTCTATTGCCACCCCCAGCGGCAACCGGAAAAACGTCACACCGGTAACGCCTTAGTCGGTCTAGGACGCCATCTCGTAGCACTTTAGCGAGAGCCCGTTGGGATCGAACGCTAGAGGTCAGTGTGGGATCGGATAACGCTACACGTCCGTAACCCCTCTGCCACGTGTTTGCTTTCGGGGTGGGTTAGCTTCGGCTCAATACTCCCACGACTTCCGGAAACGCACGCTTGAGTTGGTAGCAGGTCCTTGTTGGATCAATGACGCCCCTCAGCATACACTGACCCACCAACACATGTGCATTTGACCGATTTAAGCCCCGACAACTAGCACCATCTATCGGCAGGACGCCAAAGCCGCAACAACAACACGCGCCGTACGCCTGAGCCGGTAACGCCTCGCCTCGCCTCACACGCTTCAAGAATCGGCCCGCCTTCGCCGATCGGTCCAGCCGACATCGGACCGGAATTGTCGACACATCGTGGGAGCACCGCACAAATCGCAAGTAACGAACTCCGTAGGGACGTTTAGGAACCGGATAGGGAAATAGGGACGTTTAGCGGTCAGAAGGAGTAGGGAAAAAGGATTAGGATCACACCTGGACTGAGTTGAATTGTCCACGCAAAAGATGGAGGTTTTTTAGCTTGGCTTTTCCTCCCAATAAAAAAGTATAATCAAAACTACAAAAGTTTCTGGCCTCAGTTTTTTTTTCTTTTAATCTGAGAGATAAAATATAATCTTTATTCTTTTCTTTTAATACAAATAATACAAATTTAGTCGGTCCTTAGTGAACTTGGGTCGAAGTCAGTTCGTAAACGAAGTCACATATCGCAATAGTTTCAGCTAAATCAATAAATACACACAAATATTGGCTCAAATCTTGGTTTTCTTTCACAATTTTCAATAGTACAAAATCTTAGTTTTCGGTCTTTAGTTTTGGGTTAGTTTGATGAACATTTTGGTTGGTGCCACTCCGTTTTAGCCTGCCCGAAGAGAGTTTCTAGCCGGACCTCCAACTGCGACAACAGCCTTCCGTTTGGAAGTGGCGCTTAAGCTGTTGAACGTTTCGTGTGCAACGCAGAATCGTTACATTTGGCGCCCAACGTGGGGCCGTGAAAACGGATTTTCGTGAGAATTTTTCACTTTCAGTGATAGTTTTCATCGTTTGGTTTAAAGTTATTTTGCAAATTAGTTTCAGTAGTGTTAATCACTAAACTGGTTGAGATTTTGGATTGTTGGGTTAGCATATTTAGTTGGTATTTTTAGTTAAGTTTTGGGACTTTGGTTTTTGGACTTTTTGGGTTAGTTTGGGTAAGATTCGGAGATTGCGAGTCTAAACTGGTTTAGTGAACTTCCATCCACAACATCACATTTATTTTTTTTTTCTTTTTATATTCATTTGCCAACTGTTTGGGTTAGTTAAATTGGTCGAAATAGTTGTTTTCTTTATTACATTCCAATCTTTTTGTTTATTATTACACTTAAACTGTCATTGCTTGAAGTTACCGATTATTTTCTTTTGATTACTGACTTATTACGCAATTCAAAATGGAACAATGGTACCATGCCAACGCGAACGATCTGTACGAAGAGGAAATCACGTACGAGCTCGCGATTCGTCAACTGCCGGTGGAAGGTTCTTTGAGCACTCGTATGAGGAATCTACGCCAAGCTTTGCGCGAACCGGAAACGGCGAAAGTGCAAATGGTGATCGGTTATTCCTTCGCAGATGATTATCCAACAATCACGTACAGCCTCAAGGAACTCGTGCATCGCCTGGAGAACAATCAGCAAAGAGGATGCTGGTCCAGATTGGTGCACTACCACAAACGTGTCCGACGGTATGTCTGTGCCGATCGAACCCAATTGCAGAAGCAGGAGGAGCTGCTGAATCTCATCAACGACCTTTCGCTCAAGTACTACCATCAGGACATGAATCAGATGATTCCCCATACTCCGCTGTTCCTCGTCGTGAAATCGCCGACCGGAAAGTTACCGATTCGAACGCAAACAGAAACTCCTGCCGTTACGTCACCGAGTGCTAGCGTTACTACGTCAGCCAATCCGGAACAGGAAATTCGAAGCACGTCTACCGTCGCCGGTCAGGTGATTAGTAGCTTGGAAGATGGTGCTTATGGAGGCGCATCCGTTGTTTCGTCAGCTGGATCGGTCACGTCCGCCGGAGAGTTGTCTTCGCAGATGTCGTCCCTACGCGTTTCCAATGTCAGTACAACCGCCTACCCGATGGTCACGGCAACTGTTACTTCCGTTCAGACTGGTGCCATCCCGAAGCGTCCCGTTTTGGCCGATGCCTACGAACAGCTGAGAGTCTTTTTGCAAAAGCCTTTGTCGACATCGCCAGTGTTGGATTCCGGTGATCTGTCGGCGATGCTGCGCACGCCCGAGTTCCATCGTGCATTCCGCAGAGCGATTCAGTCGGAGATGTCCGCCGCGGAGAGTTGCTTCCGATTCCCGGCGCCGACAACGATGATTACCGCCATGAACACGTCAACCCCAACCGTTTCGTCTACGACCACGCGTCCGACTCCGATTTTGCAGGTAACTCCGCCCACATCCGCTGAGAATCCAGTTGGAAATAAAGGACCTAGGAGAGAATTGGACATGAGTCAGTACGTTCATATCAGGGACATCGAAGGATACATTAAAGCATGTGTTAATTCGATCGTGCATCAAGGACCACGATGCCCAGACCCCATGAACAAACGATTCACAACTTGGTGGACCAGATTACCAATGTAGGTGTCCACGACTCAGAGGTAACGAACATATCTCGTGGAGTTGGAAGTATACCGCATTCCGTGGCCGGTCAGTTCGATTCAAATCCGACGTTGCAACATACGGTTCCGACTACTGTTGTCCCTCAAGGCCTTATGGGGAGCGTAGAGAGCTTGTTTGGAGGTTTAACCACTGCAGTTTCACAAGCGCCGTTGTTTGGGATTCCTGATACCCCTGAGTTCAACCCTGGTGTAAGTGGTATTGATCGTGGAGGTCAGCAACCACAACCGCAACCCGATCAATTCTTTGACGACGTTCCAAATTCGTCAAACCCGCAGTTAGGTCAAAACCAGTTCGCTCGATCAACCGGTTTGCCGCCGCAGTCTTCTGCTGGTCAACATCCGTATGTCCGCCCGCGTCTGCCGCATCAGACCTGTAACATCATCGAGAAATGGCCGAAGTTTTCCGGCGACACGAGTCCGATGCCTGTTGATGACTTTTGCGACAAATCGCACAACATAGTCGATCGTATCAGATCTCCGCCGCTGAACTACGAGTTCACGCTCATCTCTTGTTCAAAGATGATGCTTACGTTTGGTTCTGTGCGTACGATGAGCAGTTGGACACGTGGGAGAAGTTGGTGATCTACCTCAGGATGCGTTACGACAACCCGAACCGTGATCGTTTCATCAAAGACCAGATGAAAGCCCGGAAGCAGCGACCTAACGAGAAATTCAGCGCGTACTTAACCGACATCGAAGCGCTGTCGCAACGTTTGGTGAATAAGATGACCGTTCAGGAGAAGTTCAATCTAATTGTTGAGAACATGAAGATGTCCTACCAGCGTCGTTTGGCTTTACACATGGGATCAATCACCTCAATTGGCCATCTCGCTCTTCTTTGCTACAAGTTTGACTCGCTGGAAACCAATTTGTACAATGCTAAGGCAGCTGGAGTAAACCAGATTGAGCTGGAGGATGAGTTTGGTGAAGAAGCTGAGGAATCGGACGAATCCCAAGTTTTTGCTGTCCAGGTTAGGAAAACAACAGCCGCCGCACGTCCGCCGAATGAAGCTGTTGCAGTATCGAGACCTCGAGCGGAGGAACTGTGTTGGAACTGCCGCCAGCTCGGACACATGTGGAGAGATTGTGTGCAGCGGAAGAGACTGTTCTGTCACATCTGCGGTCACGAGAACACGATTGCGTCCGTGTGCCCGAACCAACACAACCTTCGCGCGCCAAAAAACGATTAGAGATGGAGATCGAAGGGAACAGATCTTCTGCTGAACCCATCTCTAACGTTCCCACTATCAACTTCCGCTATTTCAATCAGAACTACAACATCAACACCACTTTCCGACGATGCCCTCATTTGACAGTTAACATTCTTGGCGAAACAGTTGAAGGATTAGCAGATACCGGTGCAGGCGTATCTATCATTAGTTCGCTGGAACTGATTGGAAAGATTGGCCTCAAGATCCAGAAGTGTAACATCAAAATCAAGACTGCGGACAGTACCGAATACACATGTGCCGGTTACGTAAACATTCCGTATACGTACGAATCGAAAACATGTGTAATTCCGACCATAGTCGTCCCGGAAGTTACGAAAGATCTAATCCTTGGAGTAGACTTTCTGGAAGCTTTCAATTTCCGGCTAATGGTCGCGCCAGAGCTGTTGGAGCCCAGGAATGAGACTGAAGTTGAGGAAGATTCTGCTGCTGTACGATCTGTCGATTTGGTGTTCGCCGAGGACTTCTTCGCGGAAGAAGACTGCACGGTTTGTTTCCAGATCGTCCCGATGGAAGGAGATTCGCTGATCGATCCGCCGGAAGAAGATGAGAGCCTCGAAATGCCGACGATTGAGATTCCGGAAAGCCATCTACAACAACCGTCCGATATCGAAACCGAACATTCGCTCTCGTTTCCGCAACGTCAACAGTTATTCGAAGCAGTCCGCCAACTTCCGGCTACAGCCGAAGGAAAATTAGGTCGAACGAGTGTTCTGCAGCATGCTATCGATCTGCTACCTGGAACGCTGCCTCGCCGGTTGCCCAGTTACCGTTGGTCTCCCGTAGTCGAGAGAGTGATCGATGAAGAAGTAGACCGGATGTTGCGTTTAGGAGTGATCGAGGAAAGTGCTGGTCCTGTTGAGTTTTTGAACCCGTTGTTGCCCATCAAGAAGCCGAATGGGAAATGGAGAATCTGCTTGGATTCGCGTCGTTTGAACTCGTGCACGAAACGAGATGACTTCCCGTTCCCAAACATGCTCGGAATTCTGCAGAGAATCCAGAGATCGCGATACTTTTCGGTTATAGATCTGTCGGAGTCCTATTATCAGGTCAGCTTGGAGGAGTCTGCGAAGGATAAGACCGCTTTCCGGACTAATAAAGGGTTGTTTCGGTTTGTGGTAATGCCTTTCGGACTTACGAACGCGCCAGCGACAATGGCCCGGCTCATGAGTAAGGTTTTGGGACACGATCTCGAGCCGTTTGTTTACGTGTACCTGGATGACATCATCATCACGTCCGAATCGTTTGAGCATCATTGTGAGCTGATCAGCACCGTTGCGTCTCGTCTCAGCACCGCTGGACTCACGATCAACGTCCAGAAGTCGAAGTTCTGTCAGCGTCAGATTCGTTATTTGGGGTACGTTCTTTCGGAAAATGGTTTGTCCATGGATGTGACGAAAATCCAGCCAATTCTTGACTACGCTCCGCCTCAGTCCGTCAAGGACATTCGCCGTTTATTGGGATTGGCAGGGTTCTACCAAAAATTCATACAAAACTATTCCGAAATAACAACACCGATAACAAATCTCCTCAAGAAAGACCGGAAGAAGTTCAGTTGGACCCCGGAAGCTGACGAGGCGTTTAGGAAGTTGAAGAATGCGTTGGTGTCCGCACCTGTTCTAGCGAATCCCAACTTCGCGTTGCCTTTCGTGATCGAGACAGACAGCTCGGATTTAGCGATTGGTGCTGTGTTGGTCCAGATTCAGGATGGAGTACGTCGGACGATTGCCTACTTTTCGAAGAAGCTTTCCAGCACCCAGCGGAAGTACAGCGCCACGGAGAGAGAATGTTTGGCCGTCCTGCTGGCAATCGAGAACTTCAAGCACTTCGTCGAAGGTAGTCAGTTCGTCGTCCAGACAGATGCGATGAGTCTGACCTTCTTGCGAACAATGAGCATCGAGTCCAAGTCCCCGCGGATCGCTCGTTGGGCCTTGAAGCTATCCAAGTACGACATCACGCTCCAGTACAAGAAGGGAACCGAAAATGTACCTGCTGATGCCCTGTCGCGAAGTCTCACCGCCGTTGATGTCTGTTTGCCGGATCCGTACGTAGATGGGTTGAAGACGCAGATCGAGAAGTGTCCAGATAAGTACAAGGACTTCAAAGTCGTTGATGGTCAAGTCTTCAAGTTCATCTCTGGTTCGTCGCTTGCCGAAGATAGTGCGTTTCGGTGGAAACAGGTCGTTCCGATGTGTGAACGTCAGCCGTTGATTCGTCAGATCCACGAAGAAGCTCATCTCGGGTACTGGAAGACGTTGTGTAAGGTTCGAGAGCGCTTCTATTGGCCGCGACTCGCCACCGATGTCAAGAGATTCTGCTTCGCGTGTCAGATCTGCAAGGAGTCAAAAATACCGAATATTAACGTCAGACCGACCTGCGGAAAGCCTAAATTATGTTCGCGCCCTTGGGAGATGATTTCGTTGGACTTTCTCGGACCATATCCGCGGTCAAAGAAGGGAAACGTGTGGATTTTGGTGGTGAGCGACTTCCATTCTAAGTTCGTCATGTGCCAGTGCATGAGGAATGCCACTGCCCCCGCAGTTTGCCAGTTCTTGGAAACACTGATTTTCACGCTTTTTGGTGCGCCGTCCGTTTGTATTTCAGATAATGCGAAGGTGTTCAAGTCGGATTTGTTCCGGAAGCTGTTGGAGAAGTACGGTGTGCAACACTGGAACTTGGCCGTGTATCACCCAAGTCCGAATCCCTCGGAACGCGTCAATCGAGTCATCGTGACCGCCATCCGGTGTGCCCTGAACGACAAGAAGAACCATCGTGACTGGGACGAGTCCGTTCACACGATTGCCATGGCGATACGAACGAGCGTTCACGACAGCATAGGATTTTCACCGTATTTTGTCAATTTCGGACGAAATATGATCAGCAACGGAAGAGAGTACGATCACCTGCGTCACCTGAGCAGCGAGGAGGAAGAAGACCCGCTGAAGCGAAGCGCAGAGATGGAGAAGTTGTTCGAAGTGGTTAGGCAGAACTTGGCGAAAGCGTATCAACGCTACTCGCAGCCGTACAACTTGCGCGCGAACAAGCGTCATCAGTTCGAGGTGGGACAGGATGTGTACAAGAAGAATGTCCACCTGTCGGACAAGTCAAAGGACTTTGTTGGCAAGTTCGCGAATAAGTTCACGAAGGCTCGAGTGAAGGAGAAATTAGGTTCGAACACGTACGTGTTGGAAGACATGAATGGTCGGAGGATTCCGGGAACATTCCACGGTTCCTTCCTTAAGAATGCGTAAGTCAGTTGGGAAAAATCGGATTAGAAGACAAAAAGCTATGACTGCACTTTTTACCGGAAGTGCACACACAAAGATTAAGCCTAATAAAACACATCATTGGTGATACGGTTCAGCACGATTTGAGATGTCCACGAGTTTCCTCAGTCGTTTAGGTTAAGTTACGCAACACGGGTTAGTTGCTAGGATTAAGCAAGCTATGACTATGTTGACGTGGGTCGCATAAACACAATTGAAGATATTATGAAATCTTCAGCCAGAAAAATACTCTTTTGAGGTGTTCCCACACACAAATCAGGCACAATTTCGTTGCCTTTAGAAAGTAAAGCTATGAATGAGTCTCGATAAGCTCAAACTAGAACGTAAACAAATCAAAACACTCTTTTCTGAGGAACTTTCTTGCGTGAAATGGGCCGTGGTCGAGATGCAATCAAATTTCACTTTAGCTTACCATTTCCTACGCCCAAAGTAACCAATTTGTTTTAATTTGTAGTAAATTTAGTTGTCCTTGTACCTAGAATGATAGAATATGTTATGAATGAGATGAAAGTTTGGTTGGGTTTAGTTAGCAGGGAATGTTTCGCTTTGTAAACAAACATTCACCTTCAAATTTTGGCCTTTTTGCAACGTTTTTCACTTTAGTTTGATACTTACTCAGTAAATCTGCACTTTAGTTTCAGTTCTTAGTTAAATTTAGATTCAATAGCCCGGTTTAAATTGTAAAATTTCAGTAAACTTTTGGAATTCGCTTCAGAAAGTAAATTTTGGGAAGCACATTTTGTTTTGGTTTGACAGTTTGACATTTCTCTGCTGCTTTGAGTGTTTGCGTTGAATGTCAGTTGGATTGGCGTTATGATTTTATGTTTTGGTAACGCTATGTTGTACAGTGGGAGTGCAGATAAGTTTAGTGGTCAAAATGTTGGAATGGTAAAGAAAAGTTGGAAAGTTTGATAAGTTTAGTTGGATATCAGGTCTGTCTGAGTAGTTTGGGTTGGATTGGAATGTTTTGTATTTTCTAAATCGTTTGCATTAGTGTAAGTTGGAGTAGTTGTCCAGACATTTCTGGAAGTTTTCGGAATTAGTTTAAGTCGATAATATTTTCCAAACATTTTTGGAGTAATTTGGTAACATTGGTTTAGTTATAAGGAATATTGGTTTTCCAAATATTTTTGGAGTAAAATTGGCAACTTTGGTTGAAATTTAGTGTAAGGTTAGTTAGTTGGCAAATGATTTAGGAAAATAATAAACATAGGTTGAGATGGTTCGGAATTTGAGAAGGGGAAGTAGAAGATGTTGGATGGAATGGGTTCACGTAAGAGGATGGCAACATAGTTTGTCTATTTGGGAAAGTAAGTTTGTTGGACTATTAGTCAGTTGGAATCTGATTTTTAGTTAAGAAATATGTTTTGAGTTTATGTTGGATTTTGAGTTTGAACTTTAGTTTGAACTTAAAATTTTGTAAGTTTCAACTTACAAAATTTTTAATATTAGTGTGGACGAATGTAACCACATCATTGTGAGTCCCTGTATGTATGTTTGCTAAGATATGTTGGGTCAGCTAGGACACGCACCAAATTAGGGAAACTTTGCTTTTTGATTGTCGCCACCTATGGGAGGATAGCAGAAACCCAATTTTGCACCGTTTTGTTCGAAATAAATGATTTTTAAACAAATTGTGTTCGGTTTGCAATTAAAGCCATTTGGGAAGCATCTCCTGTGTAAATTTTTGAAGCTCAATTTGTCCTTGAAAATTAACAAGAAAGAGAGCAAAATGAAAAAGTCTTTTGTAGTAAAATTTGGGAGAAAACTAAGATTGCCGGTTCGTACAAGCGATGAAGACTGACTCTCGTTCACTTTGGCAGAACTCGTGACACAGTCCGGATCGTTTTGGAAGTATTTTTACGACCGTGATAATTAGCGTCCTCTGATCGTCGTCAATTGCGATCAGGTGAAATCGTGGTAGTGATAATTTTTGAAAAGTTAACAACACTAAGTGCGTCTGTGCAAGGTAGTTTTGGTGATATTTTTTTTGGAATTTGTTTTTGATTTGGTGAAATTAAATTTTGCAGTCGAGGTGTGAAGAATTTTGGAGGCAGATCTGCGATCGTGCCTAGTGGCAGGAGTAATTTTGCAGGTGTGAGGCCGCCGCAATCAGAACGAGCGAGAAAGGTAAGAATTAGTTTGGACGCTTTAAATTTGGAGTTCGCTAATTAGTTCGATTGGTTTGTGCACGTTGATTTAGGAACCCATCAACGTGGGTGGCTTATCTGGAGCTGGAAAGCTCAAACGTGGTCGTCTGGGAGCGCAATCCTGGATCGGAAGCAGTTTTTGGTTTTGGTGTGTCGGAATTTGGGGACAGCCCGTCGCTTTTCGCTGTTGGCACAGCTCTATTGCCACCCCAGCGGCAACCGGAAAACGTCACACCGGTAACGCCTTAGTCGGTCTAGGACGCCATCTCGTAGCACTTTAGCGAGAGCCCGTTGGGATCGAACGCTAGAGGTCAGTGTGGGATCGGATAACGCTACACGTCCGTAACCCCTCTGCCACGTGTTTGCTTTCGGGGTGGGTTAGCTTCGGCTCAATACTCCCACGACTTCCGGAAACGCACGCTTGAGTTGGTAGCAGGTCCTTGTTGGATCAATGACGCCCCTCAGCATACACTGACCCACCAACACATGTGCATTTGACCGATTTAAGCCCCGACAACTAGCACCATCTATCGGCAGGACGCCAAAGCCGCAACAACAACACGCGCCGTACGCCTGAGCCGGTAACGCCTCGCCTCGCCTCACACGCTTCAAGAATCGGCCCGCCTTCGCCGATCGGTCCAGCCGACATCGGACCGGAATTGTCGACACATCGTGGGAGCACCGCACAAATCGCAAGTAACGAACTCCGTAGGGACGTTTAGGAACCGGATAGGGAAATAGGGACGTTTAGCGGTCAGAAGGAGTAGGGAAAAAGGATTAGGATCACACCTGGACTGAGTTGAATTGTCCACGCAAAAGATGGAGGTTTTTTAGCTTGGCTTTTCCTCCCAATAAAAAAGTATAATCAAAACTACAAAAGTTTCTGGCCTCAGTTTTTTTTCTTTTAATCTGAGAGATAAAATATAATCTTTATTCTTTTCTTTTAATACAAATAATACAAATTTAGTCGGTCCTTAGTGAACTTGGGTCGAAGTCAGTTCGTAAACGAAGTCACATATCGCAATAGTTTCAGCTAAATCAATAAATACACACAAATATTGGCTCAAATCTTGGTTTTCTTTCACAATTTTCAATAGTACAAAATCTTAGTTTTCGGTCTTTAGTTTTGGGTTAGTTTGATGAACATTTTGGTTGGTGCCACTCCGTTTTAGCCTGCCCGAAGAGAGAGTTTCTAGCCGGACCTCCAACTGCGACAACAGCCTTCCGTTTGGAAGTGGCGCTTAAGCTGTTGAACGTTTCGTGTGCAACGCAGAATCGTTACAATTTGACAAAAAACTATTTTTTTAATATATTTTACATTTCAAGGAATTGTATAATTTAGGTTTCCTGCGCCATTTTTAAGTTTAATATTTAACATAAAAATGATAATTATTCATTTCAATTATAAAGAATGTTAGATTTTGAATAAGAAAGGGCAAAATTCAAATAATACGTTGAATCAGCAACATTTTATTCCAAAGCCAAAAAAACAAACAGAATGTTTCTTATTTAATTTAAGTTAAAACAGTTTTTTTTATTTATACACTCATTTCATTAGTTGAATATTTCCTGAACAGCCTTGAGTTGAGGGCCGGTCAACTATTTTGAAAAGCCGTCGCGGGCCGGATGAGATGGCTTTACGGGCATATTGAATTTAAAAAAAAGACAGGTAAGGTTTTTCTCAAGATTATCATTTTTAAAACATGTACTGGGGTAGGCCACCCAAAGTCCATGTACTATTTTAAAAAAAAAAAGTGTTAAGAACAATAGTTACTTCGATAGTCATAGTTTTCCTTGTTAAAATCATATTTTAGATGTCCTAACTTTATTTGTACGTTAAATGTACCATCACTAAAGTAACTGGTATAGTTTTAAAAAAAAATCAATTTTTATATTTATTTAACTAAATTTATAAGCTTTTTAGCAAAATACATATAAATTTAAGGTAAAGTTGTTTTAAAGTCGAAATTTTGCCTGAAATTTGTAAAAACTAGTTTTGTTTAAAAAATTATCGATTTATATTGCATTTTATACTGAATTTAAAGCACGAATCACAAGTTTTCACATTTTCATGAAATTTGATGAACTGAAATGGCCTATAAATCTGAAGATTTTTTAAAATTGTGTTTCAAAAACACTTATTGGTTATTATTTACAAACTTATTAAACCATCTCCTTGTGGAAAATTGTCTAAAGATTCCGAAAATGCGTTCCGTTTTCATGATCATTGAGAAAATTATGACACTTTGAAAAGTTTAAAATAATGACTTTCATCAACATTTTCTTAACTTTTTAAACTTTACAAAATTTTATGAAAAATTCTTCTTGAGGTACTTTGAACACTTCTCTACCACGGTCAGTATGATAGTAAACCATTCCTTACGTATTTTAATTGTACTCTTCATTTAGTGGAAAAATTGCAAACCTACCGAAGTCACCCCGGCTATCAAAGTCACCCCGTTTTACGGTACTTTGAGTTCGATGGCCTAATGATTTTGGTTAAGGAACTTCCAAGCCAACAATGTGTAAAGTCTTTTGTAGTACTTTTCGTTTCAAATTGATTATTAATGAAGAATGAAATAAGACTTTTAAGTTTTTTTTAAAAAAAATTTTAGGCATTCCTTCACCTTTGACCTTGACCAGATCTAAAGGACAAAAACTTGTATTAAAATGTGTTATAGCTTTCATCAAAACAAAACGGGCCTCTCTTCTACGAAAACAAAACGGGCCTCATTTCTACATTGCTTCCTTATGTATTACACTGGATTGTTCATATTACACCCGGGGTTCTTTGTCCCAAATAATTAGACCCGTATTTTTTTGTTTGGCGATTTTTTGAACATAAAAACTGGGTGTTTCGACGCGCCGCGCGCAAAAACTGAAAAATGACGAAAACGGGTAAAAATTAACTTTTTTCACTAAAACTGTGATAACTCAAAAATTTTAGCGATGACCTATACATGTTTAGGTACCAAAATTTTCATAATATTGAAATACGCAACTTTTGGTACCCTAACATGTATAGTTCATCGCTGAAATTTTCAAGTTATCGCAGTTTTAGTGAAAAAAGTTGATTTTTACCCTTTTATGTTCAAAAAATCATATCTCCGAAACGTGTAAATGGATATTCGCAATATTTTGAAATGTTATGTAAAATATTACAAGGAATCAGGGAAAAATATTTTCAGACATAGGCTCTTTGGTCCCGAGACCTTGAAATCGGCAAATGAAATTTTCATATGACCTTTTCAAATATTCAGCTAGTTTTTTTGGACCTCAACTTATTTTTCCTTAAAAGCCCAACTAATAACCTTTCTTTCGAATAGTGGCGCTCCAAAATTGGTTCAGCCGTTCCGGAGATATGATTTTTTGAAAAATGTGGTTTTTGCGAAAATCGACGAAAAACGCAATTTTTTGGATCACCCTATTTCGGATAGGACCACCCTAATCGCCAAACAAAAAAATACGGGTCTAATTATTTGGGCCAAAGAACCCCCACTCCGAATTTGACCCAAATCGGAGCACTTTTGATTTGGAGACTTCCTGTTTGACGTGGAATGGCTGTATATATGATCGTATACCCCGTATATAAACCCAAGTCCCATGTTTATATTTGATATAATATAATATTATAATAATAAATATAATAATATAACAACGTACTTTTATCGTTCCAATAAAAACAAAAGTAAAAAAGCTATTATAAAATTTCGATCGCCTTTTCTCCATCCACCGTCGAGAATTCTTGATAGTAAAATTTCAATCGTAATTTCTCTATGGTATGTCGTATTTGTCGATGGTATATCGAAATCTTAATAATTTTCTTACTTTTTTCCAATTTATATAACAATTAACTGTAAAAGTTTGAAAATTTATTTCACGCCATTTTCATTGGCATGTCAAATTGGAGCAAAGGAAGAAAGGATGTCAAAAAAACTGTTACCTATAGCTTTATGTTTTAAAACTCAAGATAATTTGGATTTAAAGTAACAATTTTTAAATAGTAGTTTATGCAACAAGTTGCAAAATGAGGATTTTTTCAGCACGAGTCGTACATTTATCCAACGAGGTTCACCGAGTTGGATAAATACGAAGAGTGCTGAAAAAATCAAGTTTTGCAACGAGTTCCATACAACATTTTTTGCAATTCCGAAAAACACCCATTGAGTGAAATTTTAAGTCAAATTTTTATGTATTTTGTCAATAAATCGTTTAAATCAAAAAAATGTTGAAAAGTGTTACTTTTCGAATCAAGTGCTGAAAAGTTCAACTTTTCAGCACCCATTTCAGTGCTGAAAAGTAGAAATTTTCAGCATTTATTTTGAAAAGTGTTGCTATTCGATTCTGTTATTTTTGGTACAGAAAAGTAGGCTATTTCGTCGTTCGAGAATGACAGGAAAAGTAAGTAGTTTCACGACGGAATTGCAAAAAATATAGAAAGATTCGTTGAGTCATATTAAATCGTTTTGCTAAAAATAGTATACATTGCACACTCTTTATCGGATTTTATTTTCATTAAATTTTGGAGTTGAAGACCTGAATTTATAATATTTTATGCTCTATAAAAAAGCAGTCTGATCACAGTTAGGGCCGGGTGATTTTTTTTCAATTTCGCCGCATACACTGATTTCGGGATTGGTACGAGGTGGGGGGGATTAAGCCATAAACGTGCGATGGGATCATAGCGGCGCCAACGACGATAGTAGACTCAAACTGGTGACGCCTTGTCGGACGCTTAAGCCCTTTTCGTTAGCTTACGGAGTAATTTATTTTATTACAACATATTTATTTGTGGATACGTATCACACAACCATTTGAGCCTAATCGGTCTGTTTGTCCCCTTCTGGCTGGCTGCCTAGAATGTCTCGAGCCTACACTACCATTGTTCAGGTGACTTTCAATTGATGTTCGACGATGCTGATATGAATCTAGTCTCGTCAAACGGCGTTTGACTGAATTAGTTCGGCGCCAGCCAATGTTTGATTGATAAACGTGCTGCAGCCCAGCGTGGTTTACTTCTATGCGATGATTTTCCCATACAGGTTATCCCCTCTATTCAGGAGTCATGCATGTTCGTTGAAGGATCGATGCGTCTCATAAGTAAACAGCTACTCTGGAGTAGATAAACTCGTCATTGATGTTTTACACCCGTTGCATTTATGTGTCACTCAAACGTGATGATGTATGCTTTATATGTTACAAAATTTTCTAACAAAAGAACTGCACATTTGACCGAATATTCCCTTGCGTAACGAGACATGATCTGTGTGCTGACCTGGATTGCAATTGAGATTTTTTGTTTCCTTTCAGTATTGATTACATCGTCCAACACAAATTTCCGCTTCAAGACGAATCATGTGGAAGCATGATATTGAAGGTCTTCTGAACACCCTCGTTCAAAATATTTTACAGAATTGGGCAGGCGTCGCATGCTTCTACATTTGGATGAACCTTCAGGCTCATCCAGAATTTGATAGAATTCCGTAATATTTTTTATTAGGGCGTAACCTTAGGTAAAAACAGGCAAGGTTGTTATGTCCTATTGAAAAGTCAAATAAAAAATATGCTGTTAGAATTTCTTCAGCGATTCGGTTAAATCGGTGAAAGTTAGACAAATGATGTGCCAATTAATCTGTGAAAATCTAATAGATCTTAATCTTGTTCAGAATGATTGTTAATTTTCGACGACCATCGAGAAGACTACAAAATCACAAAACTTACATTATTCGGGATCAATACTTCAACTTAGACAGATTTTGTCCATTTTTGAATATGATTGAAACTGAATTTTTGATTCCTGATTGATTTTTATTCAATTCTAGGTAAGGTAAACATTGAGTCATACCGTTCCTTATTAGGCTAATCATAATCTACGAAATGCACCAATTTGTGAGAGAATCATAATCGATCAATCTAGATTTGATTCTGCGTATAATGCTGTAAAATTAAAAGTGTTCCTTAACATCGTCCATCGGTTCGCCAATGACAGTCGCAACGCGATAAGCTAAGTAACTCTGGCGATCGCAATCTAGAGCTTGTGTTGCGCAAGCACACAATCGTCCTGCGGTGTATTAATTGGCATCAACTATAAACGATATCTGGGCCCCAAAGTACGACTTATCTTGCGCGCAAGTGTTCACACTCGTGTTTAATTATATTATTTCGAAAACAAAAATCATTTTTCTGGGATTAGTGGATTCACTAATAATCTCTTCGCACTCGAATCGATAATCGATGGGACCCGGGAAAGACACATTCGGAGATCGTTGTCCAGTGCCAGTTTCATTTATCTTTATCGAAAATGTGTGTAAAAATCCTACCCTAGAAAAAAAAACTGGTGGCTTACACGTACATTGCAAAGTTGTACGAAACCGTTGTTCGACGGATGGATTTGGCTAATACCAGAATCAATGCTCGCGCCCAAAGTGATAACGATTAGCGCGTAAATGTGGTCTTCAGCTATCGCAGCAGTGATTTCGGGGTTTGTTTGTACAGACCACAGATTCACCGCAAAAGACACCCCTTTTGCCAGCGGCGGTCGGTGCCGGTGTACAAACACAACGGCCAACGACAAAACGACGCAGGAATAACGAATGAATGGGCAAATAAGTATCGCAACATGCTGGTTCTATTGGAAAATATACCTTTGCCCCCGGCAGCTTAGTCAGGGGAGCAGGCAAAATTGCTTTTCCTCAAGCGCTAATCGAAGATAAACCGGCCATGGCTGGCTAAATAATTGATACAAATTAGTACGTCAAACACGTGGTGTGTGTGTGTTTGTGTGGAGTGATAGAGTGGCTGATATAATACTCAAATAATACGGGAAATTTCTGCTTCTGAGTATTGGCGTTGAAGGGAGACGTGATTTTGCAAGACTATTTCATATTCGGAGCAGGAAATCGCCGCTATTTTTGTTCATTTGTTGACGGAAACCGAGTTTTGGCAAACCGCTTACGGCATTTTTCTCTCTCTTTTGCGGTTTGAAAAAATGAAGAAACTCATTGCGCTTTTGTGACTCCACAAAAATATACAAAAATAATGCATCATTATCATAATAATGTATAAAACTTAAGTTTTTTTGCATGAAATGTAATGGGTACAGTAAGGGTCATTCCACCTGAAGTGTGCAAGAAAAAATGCAAATTTGAAAATTACCATCTCCGATTCTGCTCAAATTTGGCAGAGCTGTTGAGACTATCAAAACATGCAAAAATCCCGAATTTCATCCAAATCGGACCACCCCCTCCATTTTTGTACCCTCCCAAAAAATCGACTTTTTGGCGATTTTGAGCGAAACCCTATCTTCAAACGACGATAACTCAGGAACCACAAATCTTAGAGGGTCGGTCTTAGACTCAATTTTGAAGGAAATTGGACGTAGAATCCATTTCTGTGATCAAAATTTAGATTAAAATGTGTTTTCTACCTGTATTGCGCAATTGAAAACTTTAAATGGCCGTATCTCAAAACAGCCCTATTTATTTTTTAAATTTGACCTCACCATCGTATTCCCCGTCCGATTTTACATAAGAATCACTTATCGACAGAAAGGAATATTTTTCGTTCCAGAGCAATCGAATTTTAAAGTTTTAAGTTAACCTCTAATATCTACACTCGCCGCATCTGCTAGAAGCACTCAGAAGCGCTGTTCAATAACTGCTACCTGGTTATTTATTGAATTAAGATTTCATCCCAAATAATCATTAGCAAATAAGGCAAAAATGCAATGTACACCACTGTAGGAAACTGCTGTATACGATGAATTTGTGTGCTAGCCCACAGTACAAAGCAAGAACGACACGCAATACAGGGCAGAATGGAATTCCCGCAGAGCTAGCAGGAAATTGTAAGTGATCTTGTAACTTAAGAAAAAGTGTACGATACATTATCGTGTTAAAAATTATGAATTAATATGAATAAAACTCTCGTGAAGCATGATTAAGGAGGAGGATTTCTGGAAAGTATAAAACTGGAAAAAGGTAAGAAAATCACAACGATTAATCTGATTTATTATCTAGTTGTGTTATTATTCAGTTGTGTTCATTTCGACACCGTCCGAACAATAATCTTTTTTTTGTTTGTCAATCATTTCGAAATCTTGGAATAGACGATACAGCTGCTATCCACATGTATCAGAAGTATATGGTATTGCTTTTGAAATCAAATGTACCAGAATGGAAAAAAATCATCAATTATTCTGATGAAACATATTATAAAAATCGGTTCAATATGATCAATCTTTCAAACCCTAAGGCAGAATTTGGGGTTTTTGCTGAATGGCACTATTTCGCTACCGCACATGGCAAAAGCTCTAGAACCCATGAGAATTATTTCATCTACTACAGCCAGCTCTACATTTGTTCTCGTTTCAAATAAAAGAAATAATTTGAGAAAGTGGAAAGAAATGAGGAATTAGAAAAAATATGAAAATAATAGAATAATGATAAATTTTCCAAAATTGTATTGTAAAAACTCTGTAGCATTTGCAAATAAATATTAAAAGTTCAAATTTTACTTAATATGGTTCAATGACACTGAGATCAGGAAAAATAGTGCATTAAACATTACCCAATAAATATTCCTTAAACAAAAAATAGATTGTTCAAGGTATTGATTATCTCAAAATCGTATAAAATTGAAAAAATAATTCATCTTACAGAACACCAGGTAGTTATTATTGATCAGCACGATTGAGTGTTTCTAGCAGATGCGGCGAGTGTAGATATTATAAGTAATTTCAAATACTTAAAACTTTAAAATTCGATATCTCTGGAACGAAAAATTCCTTTCTGTCGATAAGTGATTCTTATGTAAAATCGGACGGAGAATACGATAGTGAGGTCAAATTTGAAAAATAAACAGGGCTGTTTTGAGATACGGCCATTTAAAGTTTTCAATTGCGCAATACAAATAGAAAACATATTTTAATCTAAATTTTTATCGCGGAAATGGATTCTACGTCCAATGTCCTTTAAAATTGAGTCTAAGACCGACCCTCTAAGATTTGTGGTTCCTGAGTTATCGTTTGAAGATAGGGGTTTCGCTCAAAAATCGCCAAAAAGTCGATTTTTTGGGAGGGTACAAAAATGGAGGGGGTGGTCCGATTTGGATGAAATTCGGGATTTTTGCATGTTTTGATAGTCTCAACAGCTCTTCCAAATTTGAGCAGAATCGGAGATGGTAATTTTCAAATGGTGTTCCGCTTCAGGTGGAATGACCCGTAAACAAGCAAAAAAATTACCATTTTGGGAAAAATCTTTAAAAATTAACTACCGTAATCTGGGGTGAATCGGGACTACAGTCTGAATAGGGACAGCAGTTTTTAGAGCACTTAAAGCTTTTAAATTTAGAAATGAATGTACACATTTTATTGGCCTGAGTCTGTTCTAACCGAAACCAACCAGAAAAATCAAAATATTGTGCTCCAACATGGTTAAAAATGCTGTCCCTATTCGCCCCATGTGTCCCGATTGACCCCAGTTTACGGTACTAATAGTACCATTTTTCCGCACACAAAAAAAAAATCAAGTAAGCGGGATACAAACCGAGCCCACACGGAGAGAACACGGAGCTTGCAGCTTGCATATCGGACATTTTTGCGAACATGGGCAGTAAAGTGATTCAGAATTTTGAGATCCAAAATGGCGGCCAAAATAAAGGTGAGAAAATGTATTCAAATTTTACTAAAATTTGATCGCAGAACTCTAATTTGATGTTGAAAACGTTACTTAATCCACCTTTAGGTGGTTGGTGTCTTCCTCACATTCATAAAGTGAATACACTACACAGCCTGAGGAAAGTGTATAAATAACACATGAGCAACTCTCTACGAAATCGGCCGATTTCGACCATTTTTATTTTTTGTATTTTTTTATTTGACTTAAACTTTGTGGGGGCCTTCCCTATGACCAAATAAGCTATTTTGCGTCATTGGTTCACCCATATAAGTCTCCATGCAATTTTGGCTGCTGTCAATACAAAAATGGTAAGTAAATATTCAAACAGCTGTAACTTTTGAGTGAATTTTCTGATCAATTTGGTGTCTTCGGCAAAGTTGTACACACAAAAAAATATTTCCGAATGTTACATCATTTATGATGTAACACTTTTGCACGTCATTAAACATTTAAATTTAAATGTAATTTGATGTAAATTTGCAACAAATTATACGTAAAAACATGATTTTACGTGTGATTCAACCGTTTACGTCGAATCTCAAGTTTACATCAACTGTGTTTACATGTGATTCATGTTTTCCGTGTCGAGTAAATTCACATATTTTTTTCTGTGTAGGTATTTTTGAGGACTTTTGAGAAAAATAGGTACACGAAAAAAAAAAAATTGCCGATTTTTTTATCAACTTTTTTTTTCCTAAAACTCAGTTTCCCAAAATACGTATTTTTGATTTTCGAGATTTTTTCATATGTTTTAGAGGACAAAAATCCGCAACTTTTGAGCCATTGAGAAACATGGTCAAAAAATCTGCCGCCGAGTTATGAATTTTTGAAAGAAAAAAAAAACAGTGATTTTTGGAAAAAATCGAAGTGTCATGCAAAAACAAGTTTGACATTATTTTTTAATGCAAAATTGAATTTGCAATCGAAAAGTACTTCACAGATTTTTTGATAAAGGGCTCCGTTTTCAAGATATAGCCACCGAAAGTTTGATTTTTGCAAAATATTTGCAGTTTTTAAATTTTTAAAAATCGTGACCATAAGTGACCATTTCTAAAAATATTTTTTTTGAGAAGTTTTGCTATAAAATTGTCTAAGAGACATTGAAGATTGGACCTCGGGTTGCTGAGATAGAGCCGCTTTAAGAAAAAGAAACACGAAAATTGAAGTTTTCAAAATCTCACCAAAACAACCCACCATTTTCTAATGACGATATCTCAGCAACTAATGGTCCGATTATCAATGTTAATACATGAAACATTCGTGAAATTTTCCGATCTATTCGAAAAAAATATAAATTTTTAAATCAAGACTAACATTTTAAAAAGGCCAAACATTGAACATTACGTCCATTTAAAATGCTAGTCTTGATATTTTTATCGAAAATATCAGAAAATTTCACGAATTTTTTATGTATTAAAATTGAAAATCGGACCATAATTTGCTTCTTTGTTTCTTCTTCTTAAAGCGGCTCTATCTCAGCAACCCGAGGTCCAATCTCTTGTGTTAGACAATTTTATAGCTCTTAGACAATTTTATAGCAAATTATCTGAACTTTTTTTAAAAAAATATTTTTAGAGATGGTCACTATTTTTAAAAATTGAAAAACTGCAAATATTTCGCTAAAATCAAACTTTCGGTGGCTATATCATGAAAACAGAGCCCTTTATCAAGAAATCTGTAGAGTAGTTTTCGATTGCAAATTCAATTTTGCATTAAAAAGTAATGTCAAACTTGTTTTTGCATGAAACTTCAATTTTTTCCAAAAATCACTATTTTTTCAAAAAATCATAACTCGGCGGCAGATTTTTTGACCATGTTTCTCTATCGCTCAAAAGTTGCGGATTTTTGTCCCCTAAAACATATCAAAAAATCTCGAAAATCAAACATACGTATTTTTTTCCATGTACCTATTTTTTCTCAAAAGTCCTCAACAATACCTACAATTTTGCCCAAGACACCAAATTGATCAGAAAATTCACTCAAAAGTTACAGCTGTTTGAATATTTATATACCATTTTTGTATGGACAGCAGCCAAAATTGTATGGAGACTTGTATGGGTGAACCAATCACACAAAATAGTTTATTTGGTCATAGGGAAGGCCCCCACAAAGTTTGAGCCAAATAAAAAAATACAAATAAAATCCATTTCCGGTTTTGGTAGAGAATTGCTCACATACTTTTTCAAAATATCTAAGATCCGGCATCAAAAAAGTGAATTAAAACACTAAAGCACTCATAACTATTGATAGGATTGTCAGATTTTCAATCTTTTGGACTCTTTGGAAAGATCTTTTGATTATCCATCCAGGTAGGTCACATGGTAGATCCGGACAAAGTTTTCATCAAAATATGTGAGATCCGACCTCTAAAAAGTGTAGGTGTAAATAACACTTAAGTGATTATAACTTTTGATAGGGTTGTCAGATCTTCAATGTTTTGGGTTCGTTGGAAAGGTCTTTCAAATACCTTTCTAAAAATGTTTAGCATGACGGGTTTTCTTACAAAAACCACCCTTTTTACAATATTCCGAAGTTAAGCTAAAATCGTTTTCTATATATGTAAAAAAATCGACGGTTTTGTTCGAACGCGAATCAATTCGGCACGGAACGTCGGATCGAGGTGCTCTTTGTTGCGTTGGGTTCGTAAAAGTCCAAGGAAGGTTCTTACGCCAAAAAGTTACAACTTTGGCCACTCTGGAACCGATTCCGGAAAATCTGCAGATGAAGTTACGTTAAATCAAATTTTGATCACAGGAGGCTGAATAAGCAAAAAAGTTAAAAACGTCAACAAACGAAAAAAGACAGAATGAAGATTGTTGGGTAAGGCTTGTTTAGAATAACTTTTGAAGTACTTTTCTAAACTTCATATTATTGACTAGGGTCTTGTGGGACACCAAGACGGATCGAATGAGACCCAAAACAGTCCAAATCGGTTTTAGCCAGTCCGGAGATAATCGTGTGCACATTTTTCGGTGCACGAACTTACAGACATACAAACGCACAGACATTTGTTCGGAATTTTGATTCTGAGTCGATAGGTATACGTGAAGGTGGATCTACGAGGTCTAATAAAGAAGTTCATTTTTCGAGTGATTTTAAAGCCTTTCCTCACTGAGGTGAGGAAGGCAAAAAGTAAATAAAAAATATAAAAAAATGGTTTTTGATTCGTTTATTCAAAGTTCCATACAAACCTTAGGATAATCGTTGTGAATGACCCATAGGGTTAAAGTTCCCATAATAAAATCAACAACAACAATCGTGGTTTCGGATAATCGAGTATATCTATAAAAATAATGCTTAATATGAAACCGAGTCTTTCGAAGCAAACTGTTTTTCAAAAATAAGCTTCATAAAGCTCAAAACTAAAAAAAATGAACATGTGACAACTAGAAGCAAGTCCAAATATGTTAAAAAAAAAACAAATTTGTATCACCCCAATAAGTACCAGTCCCGTGAAAAATGAAAAAATCATAGGTGATTCAGAGTGTATTTTTATCCTTAAATATTGTACCACTTACTCGTGCAACTTTCGATTGTAAGCCTTGGTTTTAAATCCTTTCCGAGGCTTGATTGTGGCAACACTCCCAGCAGTTATTTAGCGCCCACAATCGGCTGCCGGTTTCCGTTTATATTACACAGCGGAGGAGCTTATCATGCGCAAACAGTAGCCCGCCAAAAGGAGCTCCCGAAAAGTGAAAAAATATCACAATAACCACTCGTTCGATTGTAAATCAACGCCATCGATTCGCTTTGATATTGGGCAGTCTCCATAAATCTCGTGGTTGAAAGATTACCGCATATTTTCGGCGGCGGTTCCCTTTGACTGGTGGCAATGTTCAAAGGAAACATTACCCCAAATAGGCTTGTTAACTGGCGTCGATATTGCGCTTGTGAGATTAGTGACTGAGCTGTTTTTGCGTTATTGGATCGAATTCGTCACGAAACTTTTTTATTTCGTCCTATCAACAAAATCGTGGAGTATGATATCACGTGATATGGCTAGCGATTGCAACAAAGCGTAAATATTTTTTCTGTGGCTTTATTGAACATCTTGGAATAAACCTTATTTAAGTTTTTAATAAGCTTTATATAGGAAGGAATCCTAGTAAGCTTAGTAAAAGAAAGCTTGGAGGCATTGAATCGCTTACCACAACACGATTCTCACCCTTCTTCTACGCGAGTACGCTAGTGTCAAATAGAATGGAAGGTCGGTAGGGATGATATTGTGCGTACAGTAAAACGGGGCGACTTTGATAGGTTTGCGATTTGTCCGCAAAATGAAGAGTACAATTAAAATACGTACGGAATGGTTTAGAATAAAACTGACCGTCATAGAGAAGTGTTCAAAGCACCTCAAAAAGAACTTTTCATAAAACTTAATAGTTTAAGATGTTAGTTAAGAAAATGTTGATGAAAGTCATTATTTGAAACTTCTCAAAGTGTCATGATTTTCTCAATGAACATTTTGATTTTGAATCGGAAAACGGAATTGATTTTCGGATTTTTTGGACGATTTTCAATTAGGAGAAGGGTAAATAAGTTTTTAAATAATAAATAATATGTGGTTTTAAAACACAATTTAAAAAATCCTAACTAAAGTAATTAGTTGAACAAATTTAATGTCAAATGTGGAAACTTGTGATTCGTGCTTCGAATTCAGTATAAATTGATAATTTTATAAACAAAACCAGTTTCAACAAATTTCAGGCAAAATTTCGACTTTTTAACAATTTTACCTAAAACTTATATGTTTTTTGTTAAAAAGCTTATAAACTAAATATAAACATCAATTATTTTTTTTTTCTAAAAACTATATCAGCTACATTAGTGATGGTACATTTAACGTACAAATAAGGTTTGAACATCTTAAATATGATTTTGACTTTTTAACGTAACTATTTTTCTAAACATTATTGAAAAAAACATTTTTACAAAATAGTGCAAGGACTTTGTGTGGCCTACCTCAGTACATGTTTTAAAAGTAATGATCTTTAGTAAAACCTTACCTGTTGCAAAATATTCCAAAAACAAATTGGTATCCTATCAAAGTCACCCCGGTTTAAGTCTCACCCTTCTTCTACGCGAGTACTCTCTGCCAAATAGAATGGAAGGTCGGTAGGGATGATATTGTGCGTATTCCCGAAAAAGACACGCGGCATACCAGCCTCGAAACGACGCCCCGCACTTTAGTCAAATGCGTGCTGTCAAATCCCCTACTGCGCCTTTTGTTTTTGTTGATCTTCTTCTTCGAATTGCATCGTTGGCAACAGTGTCTGCGGCACATTCTGAAATTCCGCGCGGCGTGTAGAAACGGACAATAATCTCTGGTCTATAACATTCAATTTAGGATTTTTTGTAACTTTTTCTATAACGCTATAACTCAGCTCAACTTCAAAATCTATGATTTTTCATAGTTAAATCTTAATTCATTTTCGGCCAAATAATAACTGCCCAAAATGTCGCTTATAGGTGCCATGTAATCATTCATGGAAACCAACCGCCTCCATGGTTTTATTCTAAGAATGGAGTCTCAAAGGATTCGCATTGTTTCTTGATTTCATGGCACCTATAAGCTTACAGACTAGGTGTTCATACAAAACTATTTTTTGTCAGGAGCGAGATCAATCGCCAAAAAAGTGTCTACGTGGTTTGTGGATGGCCCTATAATTATTTTCTTACACTAATGCCCAGTCAAATCAATCCGAATTCTGAAACGGAATCTAATTAGAATCGTATACAAATTCCGTTTCAAACGCAACAACCGGTTCTGTGTTCGAACCGGTTGTTGCGTTTGAAACGGAATTTGTATACGATTCTAATTAGATTCCGTTTCAGAATTCGGATTGATTTGACTGGGTGGAAGCTGGATTCACAACCGTGATCAAAAATGATTACATTTGTTTTTAACATTTTCGATGTCACAAGAAAAGAGATTTTTTGATCTAGTATTTTGTGCGTGCAACATGGTGTTGAACCTTTCGAAGTTCCAGGGAAAACTTCACAGCAACTTTACATAAAGTTGAACTCCATGTTGCAGATTTGACAGCTCGATAGGTTTAAGATGGTAGATTGTGTCTGTCACTTTTGGGGCAATGACTGTCAATGATGGTTCCGAATTCAGGGTCCAGAAATAGTAAATTGAAATTAAAAAATGATACTATATGTAAAATGCTCCTACAAATAACACAAAGAAAACCATTTTTTGATTGAAACATTCTGAATCAAGATTTGGATGTTTTTCTAAAACAAACATGACCGCCAAATGGCCGATCGGAGATAATGCCTTCCAGAGCCTTAAAATAATGTTACTCGTATGGGTAGGTAATTCTTCGCCAACTTACACAGCACTTGCCCCGACCCCTCTTCCATTTGGTCCCTGATAACGCATCCGAGGTCCGCATGTAGTAATAATTTAGAAATATTGTGATAATTTGGAAATTTTGTGTTAAAGGGACTTTTGTGTAAAATTGGACGCCCAATTTGATGGCCTCCTCAAAAGTCGGGAAAAACGTATTTATCATTTTTCGGTTTTCAGCTGTTAAAACTTTTGCGACGTGTATTTTAAAGGAAATTTAAGGCGCTTTTCAAATCTGCAATAACCCCGAAGGGTAATTTTCTGATGTCGAACAAAATTTTTCATTTCATATTTTGGTGTTTTTTGTGACTTTGCAGGGTTATTTTTTTATAGTGTATCACAGATCAATCTGAACATTTGATTGTCGATTCTATAAGCATGTATGGGCATGGATGGTTCTGGTGGAAATTTTAGATAAATCGGTTAACCGATCGATGATGATAGACTTAACTTGAAAATATATTGTGGAGATACTAGTCAGAAATATGACTAGTAGTATGCATTTTCTTTTTCATTTTATAGGTCTGTAGAATCACAAACTTACCTTTTTGCAACACATTAGCATAATGTTCCAGATAAGCCGCGTTCAGTGCAGCTGGATTAAGGGCCGGATTAAACGCAGGCATGCCAAACTGAAGATGGAGTGGAAAATTGCTCTTTTGCAGGTCCATCAAGTTGGGATAAAGGGCAGTGGGTTTCTTCGGAGACGTTGGTCCGGACGGAATCGGAACAGGTGATTCCGAGGGAGATTTGGATTGTGCGTTGTAATATTCTGTTGAGGTCGATGACGGCGTCGAGGAACTGGCTGAGTGAGATGCTTCACTAAGTTGCTTCAAAACATTGCTCTGCAGCTGTTGCTGATGATGAAACAGCATTTGCTGCTGTTCTGCCTGTTGGTGAAGGATGTCGTCTATTCGAAAGGAAGACTTCCGCTTTGATGAACCCATTTCTGCTGCCAAGGAATCCAGCACAATCGATTTTTTCACTCACTGCAACACTAAACTCACAGTTCAAATATTTCAAAATGTCAAAACAATTTTTTTTTGATTTCCTAACTCAAAGTCCACTGGAATCTTTCCGAAAATAAAATCAAGCCGTTTTACTGCCTCGTGCCAGTCTTATTCGTATCGGAAATCACACTGCTTCAACTCGTTCGATGCCGCTCTATGACTAAATGTGTTTTATCAGTTTCCTTCGTGTATATATTAAACCGCTTATTAGGAATCAAAATTTGGGCGATAAGGATAAATATACTTGATAACTGCGTTTTGATAAAGTTGACACGACGCGTGTGTTTGTGTGAGTAAGTGTGTTGGTCACGTATGAAGAAAAGTATGATGGAAGGGGTAAAAATACATAATTGAGTGTCAAATGAGCACATAATTTGAATGTTTGAAACTAATGTTGCAATACTTGAGGTAAATTGATTTTAAATAATCACAAACAGGGTTGCATACATTACTCGAAATAAAAAAAAATGAAACCAAAGAGAAAGTGTTTCTATGGACCACAAAGTGATCTCTCCTAAATTATTTATACATTGTAACACTTCCCATCTTTTACAGCAACCCTGTCACAAGATAGCAAACAAACGACTTTCTGTTACCGCAGTCTTTTAAAATATTACAACACAGTATTGTATTTTTGTTTTTTTTTTTAATAATTGATGGGATGACGCATGAAACACTATGTGAATCCATCAAGAGAAAAAATCATTACACCGATCACGCCAACTTACAAGACGAAAAAGCATGGTGTTTAAGATCTAGAATACTTACTTTTTGATAAAAATATGTCAGGAGCCAAGTAGCATTGCATATAAGTTTGAATGGAGCACTTCAAACTTTATACTCTGAACATTGTGGTGTATTGTTGGCAAGATATCAAGTTATTTGTTAGCTTATATTATATATAAAGCAATTCCATTTGAAAAGAGCCTAAACCGAAAAAAAGTTCTCCGATCGGGCTCAAATATTTGTTGGGGTTCCTTGACCAAAATAATTTGCCCCATATTTTTTTTTTGTTTGGCTTGTAGGGTGACCTATACCGTGATAGTAGTCTCAAAAACGGCAATTCTCGTAATTTTTAGCAAAAACCACATTTTTCATAAAATGACTTCACGCTATTTCAACCGATTTTAGTTGTCTTGGACGCTAATGAAAGGTGATATGTGATATCTTTCTATGAAAAATAGTCTAAAGACCGAAAAATCTAGCCTAACATCAAAATGCCGTTTTGTTTCGGTGTCTGGACCAAAAATGGAATTCCGAGGATATAATTTTTTTAAATAAAAAAAATGAATTGAGAAAATGGCGAAAAATGGAAACAATCAACTTTTCACTAAAACTGCGATATTTTTAAAATTTCAGCGATGACCTAAACATGTTTTTGTACTAAAATTTTCGGTTTTTAAAGCCGCAACTAAAGTTATTGCAGTTTTAATGCAAAAATTAGTTTTTTCCCGTTTTTGTCAATTTTTCGATTTTGCGCGTTTTTTATTCTCAAAAAATCTTAGGGCTTTTGATAATTTGATTTGGTTAACCGTGGTGGATTTTCTTGAAATAATTCGAACTGTCAAAAATCCACCAAAGCATCTACCACATTGATCGCACAAAAATCTGTGGTAGAAAAGGGTCCACCACAGATTTTTGTGCGATCAATGTGGTAGATGCTTTGGTGGATTTTTGACAGTTCGAATTATTTCAAGAAAATCCACCGCGGTTAACAAAATCAAATTAACAAAAGTCCTCTTATCTCGGAATTCTGTTAATGTACACCTCCCATGTTTGAGTATGTTACGTAAAATTACGTATAATTGAGACCGAGCCACGTAGCCCAGTGGTAACGCTTCCGCCTCGTAAGCTGGTGATCTTTTCCCTTCTGGATTCGATTGCTTAGTAAAGGGAAGGTAGTGTATCGTCACAAACTAGAAATAAGATCCTTAAGACACCTTAGGAAGACAACCTATGGAATGATAGCATTAACCTTAACATGTTAACATTAAGTTGATTAATAAACTGTCACTGAATCAGCTTTGTAAATGCCGGCCCCGATACTCTTCATGGGAACCCTCAGGAACAGGGAAAGATTTACTTTTTTTACTTACGTAAAATTGTCCAAGGAATTTGATAAAAATATTATATTCTTTGGTCCAGACACTGTCAAAAAGACAAAAAGAGTTTTTTTGAATAGGTCCTATAAACATATGAAACAAAATAGTTTATTGAACCTTTTAAAAAAAACGCTAGATATCTCAGGCTAGATGTTTTGGTCTTAAGACTATTTTTCCTAGAAAAACCAACATATCACCTTTCTTTAGCGTCCAAGACAACCAACAACGTTTGAAATGGTGTGGAGTTATGATTTTTTGAAAAATGTGGTTTTTGCTAAAATTAACGAAAATGTCCATTTTTGGGACCACCCTAGCACGGTGTAGGTCACCCTACAAGCAAAAAAAAATATATATACGTGGTAAATTATGTTGGCCAAGTAACCTTCAGAAAAATGTTGATCCCGATCAGAGATCTTTTTTCGGTTTAGGCGGATAGATAAAGAGAGGGCTTCGTGGCGCGGTGGTTAGCGGCTTCGGCTGCCGATCCCTAGGGTTTGTTCAAAAATTACGTCCAGAGTTTTTCGGGATTTTATACCTAATAGGAATAGTGCGTGACAGGGGGAGGAGGGGGGGAATTTCCTATACCTTTAACATGAGCTGTCACAAAACTCAGACCCCCCCCCCCCCTCCCCCTATTCATGGACGTAATTCTTGAACGAACCCCTTTCGAACCCCCGTCCTTTGGATTGGTAAGCAAAAATGCTAACCACTAGGCCATGACGACTTGGTGAGCGTGCACTGGAATTAGGAATACTGTTACAGAGAGCGAGTTGTGGCGCTATAACCACGGCAAATAGTGTCCAGGGCATTCGTGGAAATACAATGTCCCATCCCAGAAGGTCCCGGAGTACCAAACCTTCTTAGCATGGTGCTCCCAACGAATACAACCAAATCTCAGAGCGTATGGTGGTGTGTCCCCACGCTTCTTCCTTCCCTGTCGATTCAGAATTGTGTTGTTGTTCGAACACTCAGTGCTCAAACTCAACCCAATTACGAGTCATCTCTGCGATACGGCTTTACGCAGTAGGCCTGGCCGCTTTAACGCTTGTGATGTTTCAATGCATTTTCAATGCATTGGCGCACTACAAATGTTAATAAATGACAAGAAGAGTGCTAGGCGTCATCTAACCTAAGGCACTCTCCAGGATCCCTTCGAAAGATTGGCTGCGCTAGGGTCTGATTAGATTAGATTAGATTAGTAATTCTTGAACGAACCCCTAACTTGCTATGGGTCGCGGGTTCGATTTCCGCCTTATCGTCCTGGCCTTCTATCGGATGGGGAAGTAAAACGTCGGTCCATTTGCGTAAAAGAGGTTTTGGGTGACTCACCACCCATAACCTTCGGACGCCTATAAATGAGCAGAAACTTGCAACAGAGACCACAAATGACCCGGGGGGTCGTTAAAGTGGATTGCTTTGCTTTTTTTTATAGATACATGATAATATTGAATTGTTGTCCTCTGATTTTTCGGGACGATTGAAGGGCGAGGGGCGGGGCGACATCAGCTTTAAAATATATTTTCAACGGCCTTAAAGGGACAAAAACATTAATTTGAAAAAAAAACTTGTTGTTGGCGTAACTCGTTAAATTAGCAAAACAGAGCTTATTTAAGATTGCTTTACCTAAATACCGAAGAAACAACAAACCTTACAATGTTTTTTTTTCGTTTACACTACACTGCCGTTCTACGCATAATTGTCCCATGTTCAAAAAAGTGAACTGAGAAAAACGCGATTGAAATTTTTCGATCGATTTCTGTGTTTCTACGCATAATTGTCCCGTGGGTTCCTATTTGCCCTATGTGTCCCTAATCGCCCCAGTTAGCAATTTATCCCCCTTATTTGGGATTATCTTGCTATACAACTGGTAAACAAGACGTAATGCTTAGTAAAACTGATGATTCTGTGTTAGAAAATACTTGGTGGGACAATTATGCGTAGAAGTTTAACGATGGGACAAACAGACTTGGTGTTGTTTTTAATGAGTTTGCGAACAAAGTACCAGATTTTATGTGTTTTTCTTAAAGTACACATCAAACTAAACTTAAAAATGTCATACAGTCAAATTCGTCCAAAACTGACATGGGACAATTATGCGTAGAACGGCAGTACAGTCGGGTGAAAAGTAAAGTGAGGAAGCATGAAATTGATTAGAATCATCTTGTAGCTCACAGCATCTCACAGGTCGAGCCACTACCGTGAGATGGCATGAACCGTTGAACCGTTGCTTGCTTGCCTTGCCCCAAACTCGCTGTGGTGGAGTTAGACCTCCTATTAGTAGGAAAATATTTACTTATTTATCTTTGTTAATTGATTTTGTGTCACTTTCTGTTTTCACAAGCGAAATATATGTTTTTCTTTGGGAAAGATCACCCAGCAGTCGGTATATACTTATTTTCGTGACAGTGATGCAATGTATTCTGTGAGTTGCTGTGGACAGGATGTTTTGTTTCACGCATCTATTGGAGTTGAATGGGTGATCCAGTTGAGTTAAAAAAAAATACACACATGTTATAAGAAAAATCCGTTATGTATAATATAAGTTTGAAAATACATCTTGTTGAATTCCAGTAACTGTTTTCAACAATATTCAATAAATAAAAATATATTCGATTATAATTTAGGTATTTTGTGTTAAACAGTGAGATAAAAAAGCTTCGATTTTCTCAACTGAAATAGCAATATTTTGACTCCAACTGTATATATTATGTTTAATTATCTTGTAGATCCATTTGTTTGGCCGTACATGTGTAACAAAACAAGCAACAGCAAAGTAACTTTGAAAAATGTTAGTCTTTCATCTTTTTTTCTTTTCGGTGATAACTAGACACTGTTTCCATCATCGAACGGTGGGAATCGATTTGGACTGTTTACATTAGGTGGCGTCTCGGTAATCGTGTTTGGATTGTCTGACCTGTTTATTCATGCGCCACTAGATAGAGCAGATTCGGAAATTGAACGAAAAATGCCGCCACATTGACGACCAAAGCCCCAGTGTCACGGTGCTGGAATTGTAAATGAATCAATTATGACCACACCGTGGTTAATCTTGCACAGCTTTCGTTAGTTCTTTGCCAAAAAATGATAATAATATTTTTCAAAATAATTATCATATTGGTTCACTCCAAGCGACTCATAATCAAAAATATCCACGGACCACCAAAGATGACATCGATACTTTGTTTTCATAGCGCGGCTTTTGACACATTCTGTACACATTTCGCTCATGAACGCATTAGCCACAGAAGGAGCACATGTTGTTCTGCTTCCGACGCAACATTGAAAACCCTAACCTGACTGGTTGGTTTCTTTGCGCCGCAAAGTGCCCAAGTAAATAGAATCAGTGTGTAAATCGGTACAGTTCATAAATATCATGTTACAGATTTATCCTGCCGACACCATGCTGATGAGTCCTGGATTTTATCGAAAGTTAATATTGGCACTGACACACAATGTACAATGTGATACACATGAAAGTAAACAAGATATATCAATATTTATGAAATGCAATCAATCAGTCATTTAGTGCATGATGGGTAAAAGGATGCATGTTTGATACCAGATAAATTTTAATATCTCAGGTGAACATTACTGTTTTATAAATTCATGGAGTAGCACCCAGTCACGAAATATTCTAGCAGAGCTGGTTCTGTCCGAATCCTGCTAGAACGGTGGAACATTTCTGCTAGAAAGCTCTAAATTTTTGAAATTAAATATGTCTTTATTGAACTTTCTTATAATAATTACATTTCATTTACATTCTAAGTGGTATGGCTACATGCTCTTCATCTTTGTTATATTTTTCGTTTTCTTATTAACTGTTCACATTCATTTATTTACTTCAAATTGTTTTACATTTTTGCATTGATTCGAATACATTTGGGTAAAAAAGAAAAAAAAAACATTGTAACAACTAATCCTAACTTAAAACTAAAAAAGTAAATTCATTGAAATATTCAAAATCATTAAAACGAGTAAAATGTTCAGAAGTTCTTGTGGTGAAAACAGGTCACTGCTGCCTTCATCCGTTGATGCTGGTTGGTTTTCCCTCGGTTGCTGACTGAAGCCTGGAGGTGTTGTATTCTCTGCAACTTTTTGCCGCTGATTCAACGGCAATGGCTGCAGATTTGGAACCACTCGAACAGATCCCGCTCCAGGTGACACCAAAGCAGGAAAATCCACGTCCGTGAAAGAAGGTGTTTTGCGACGATTTGGTTGGTGCCTCGTCGTCGCTTGCTGCCGAATTTTTACAAACTCAGCTCGTTTTGGGCAGCTTCGATTCTTGGTCGAATGGTCGCCGCCGCAATTGAAGCATTTGGCTTCAATGTTCTCGTTGATTATGTTGCAAGCTTGAGTTTTGTGCTCACCTCCGCAGGTTGCACAACGACTCTTGATGAAACAGTTCCTTCCACCATGCCCAAACTGCAAACAGTTCGAACACTGTGTCACGTCACGGTGCACTGGACGATAACGTTCCCAAGTCACGATGATGTTGAAAATTGCCCGAACTGCTTTCAGCTCAGAACTCGTTGTCGATCCTTTCTCGAGATGAACCAGGTACAGTTGATCACGATACTTGATGTCCTTGTTGTGTCTCGTCATCTTGAAGACTTCGATCACGTTCAACTTAAGAGTTTTGAGCTCTTCTTTCAGCACACTCACATCCATGTCGTACAGGCCACGGAGGACCTGTTTCATGGGGCGTTTACCTGGATCGTCATGGCTGTAGTATTCAATCTTTGTGTTGTTCAGGAAATCCCGAACGTAGTTGTAATCCTTTCTGCTAGGTAGCAGAATTTTGAGTCCATCAGCACACAAGCAAATGGAAGCTCGTAAAGCACCAGATTTGATAAACCCGGTCAGCCACTTTCGCATCGAGTCCGATGACGATGTTTTCACAAAAATGGGTGGCAACTTTTCCCGTCGTTCAAATTCTTCCTTCTCGCTCACGTCCACAGGGAGGGTAGCGAACTGGTTTCCAGACAATTTTTGAGCGTCCTTGCTCAAACTGCCTGGCTTTGCAGGTAGCTCTTCGGCATTCTTTAGCTTCTTCAAATCTGCCGATCCTGCTGGTGAGGACCGCCTCTTTTTCTTGCCGTGAGGCATTTTTTGCACTTTTTAGCACTTTTTTGGTTTGTGAGGGACGCACGTCTGACTCGCTTCTCTGCTGATCGCAGACAGAAAGCTCTAAAAATATCCAGCTCTCTACACCCAAAACTGGCAGCGCTAGTCCGAGAGAATTATGGTCTCGAGTCGAGAGAATAGTGGTACCATTCACGGACGCAGAGAACACAGCTCGAGATGGGCGATAGAACTATTCTCTCGAGGTTCATTTGCAAAAAAAGTTCATCCGTCAAACAAAAAACCAAAAGTGTCGACAACGGGAATCGAACCAGAGACCTTTGACAAACCAATCCAATGACTTAGCTGCCTCGGCCACCACAGCTTGGTGACCATGGAGAAGTCAGAAGTTGATGTATGACACTTGTTGGAGATTTATTGATTCAACTAACGAATGAACTCATTTGTTATGATGGTGTGAGTTGGTACCATTATTCTATCGATTTTGGCACTGAGCCCTCAATAAATTTTGAGAGAACGATTATCTCGATTCTGAATTTTGGGTGTAAGAATTCTGCTAGAATCCTGTTAGAACGTCGTGACTGGGCAACAGCAAAACCATTATCTAAGCGCCTTTAAAATTAGATAGGGGAGAGTGGGGAGACTTGATCCCCTTTTTTTGTATCGCACATAACTCTGTCAATTTCTCACAAAACTATGAACTTATTGCATGAATTGAAAGCTTAAACATTCAACTATGTTTGGCTGATAAGGGTACTTCATCAGATAAACTCTTCGAATCATGCCAAGCGTTTTAAAAAAATATTTTAAACCGGCATATTCAAAATGTTGGGTTTTTTTTGAATTAAATATACTTTATTGAATCTTTCTTATAATTATTACATTTGGTTTACATAATAAGTGGTCAGCTGTGGCTCTTTAGCTTCAGTTTGCTTTTCTTGATTTAAACACTGTTAATTTTCATAACTTTAAAAGTATATGATTTATCATTTTTGTAACACTAAAATGTTGGGGGTAATTTGATCCCCCTTTCAACATTTTGAAGAAATCGTAAGCAAAATGTTTCTTATTCATCCAAACTTTTAATTTTCTATAAGTAAAACAATTTAACATTAAACCTGTACGTTTGTAACTAATGGTGGGCTACCCCAGCATCAGTGAGACCCCCCTCTTTGCCTCAGGGTCGGCATGTTAATCCGGAATCGGAAAGGGAAACACTCGATTGGACCAACGGACAAAACAAACCCACTTTATTCCGGAAACTCGTGTTTTATTCAGCAGACTCAAGCTGCGCGTTCTTCGTTCCTCGATCCCCCACTTCCTTACTATCTAATCCTACCTCACACGTCTTTCTTCCTTCTTCTTTGGGCCCTTTCCGGAACTGCTGTTTCCGCTTTCTCTCCACTCTCAGCTCGCGTTCCTGGAACAACGGCTACACGCCTCCACCGACCTCCGGGACTCGGTCAACCGGGGCGGGACACGTCTTTCTCTCACGTTCAGCGACCACTATGGGCGGTCAGATACTGTTCTCGTACTCGACCCTCTTCTGCGCCACCTGCCTCGACGCTCCCGAGTATGGTGACGGACTCTGGGACTACGGCGGTCGAATCCACCGGTCTGCCTGGTTTCCGGCGTCGGTTGGTATAACGGCTGGCGAGGCTGGCGTCTTATCTCGCGACGGTTGGTCCACAGACCAAAATGGCGGCGTCGCGAGGGCGGTTCCCACACCGGAACGGTGTCGCGGGCGATCCTCGTGCGTGAGCGATCGTGCTCGGCGGTATGATGTACCGCGCGGGGAATACCGCGGGTGTCGGGTGGCTTACGGCGGACGAATGCGTCTGTGCCGGCCTGTACGCGAAGCGTACGAACACCGAGGGGTTCTGTGGGCACAATGGGACGGAAATTAGCGATGGCGGAGGGAGGTTGGACGGCGATAGATCGGGGAAGCAACGGTATTTACCTGGATGTCCACAAATCAACGCAGGCTCCTCCTGCTTGCGTCCGGATCTCCAGATCGTCGGACGGCTTTTCTCCGGGATGGCGTCTACCGGATCTTCCACTTCACTTATAAAATTTCACTACTTCGTGACGGTGATTTTCACGGATATCGACCGTCCTCTTCAAGATACCAGGCAAAGTCACCGTTGCAATGGCGGGGTTTTCCCAGCGATCCTCAACCTCCCCCTTCTGGACTCCTTCGTCCCATCGTCCCATCGTCCTGGTCATCGCCGCTACCCAAGGCGGGCGTTTACGATGATCTCGTGCGCTCCTAGCGGTGACTAGCGCAACTAGCGGTGCAGCGTTGGTAGCGTCCGTAGGGGCTGGACAGCTACGCTAGTAGGTCGTTCTGCCCGCAAGCCTTCTCAAGTGCTCCCTCCGTAACGTGCCGCGGAACAAATGATCGCACTAATCTTGGGATGCAAATACCATAGGTTACACGTTTGTGTTCAAAATATAACAAGTTTAGCATGTAAAATATGTAACCGTTGGTCACAATTCTTGACGAAGGAAAGTTTCACTTCAGTATTTTTATTACCATTTCACTACACTTGACAGTGGGATGGGGCAAATCTTTCAGTGTATGCGAGGCTGAAGCCGACCAATTTCCCGGTGGGGTGTCCTGACAGCGCAGCTGTTGACACATTGGGAATTGGTTGGAAAATGGACTCGGGAAAACCAAAAAGAAAGCTCGATCTGGGGAAGATCGGCCTCTTGTATTCAGGCTTCCGAGCGGACTGGTCGCGCTCCAAGTGGCGGTAGTCAAGCGCCCCCACAACGGCGGAACCCAGAGGTTCCGCGAGTGCGAGTCCGTTTCGGATTGGTCTGCCGGGGTTGCGTGAATCCCATGTAGGTAGCTTCCCACGTCTAAACGTAGTAGGACCGTCGTCTGGCGCCTCCCCGCGCCATCAACGCCAAGGACGACAGCTCTCAGGCCGCTGGCCTTAATCGTTAGGGAGAGTCCCCTCTCGGCAGCCCGAATCAGTGAACTCTGGGGCTGCCGATTCGCCAACGAGGGAAGAAGCCTGCCCGACGAAGCCAGAAACGCCCGCTGTGCGTCCATCCGACCCGGCACGAAGTCCGGAGACCACTGTACCGGCCACGAAGGCCGCAGAACCGCTGCACCCGGCGCCGAAGACCGGACAACCGCAGCGCAGAACAACAAGCTACCGTCAGCCAGCAGAACAAGCCCCCCCCCACGAGAGGAACAGTTCCAGCCGCGGAGTGTGAGCGAAGGAGCTCCTCCGGCGGCGACCAACCGGCACGAGAACCAGCTGAGCTGCGCGGTAAGTGCCCCAAACCACCTACACTTCACACAACCCACACCCACACCATACAAATCACCCAATAAAGTGCTGAAGTGGAATCGATATCGTATTTTTTTCTGTGTGATGAAAGTCTCCCTTGAATCTGCCTAGTAGTAATGCCGACCCTGAGTGATGAGTAGTCAGTACTCAGTAGCCTTGGTCTACAACTACTTGGGAAACGGTCTCAGCCCTGAAAAGGACTTGAGCTAGCCTAAAACCCCTTGATACTGAAGGACAAATAGTTTCAAATATTGAAAAATTTAAAATTTTCTTTTTTAGACCAAAATTGAGCATGTTTACAAAAGCTGGTAATTTTTGTTTACAAAACTAATGCCGACCCTCAGTGATGAGTAGTTAGTAGCTTTGGTCTACGACTACTTGGGAAACGGTCCCAGCCCTGAAAAGGACTTAAGCTAGCCTAAAACCCCTTGATACTGAAGGACAAATAGTTTCAAATATTGAAAAATTTGAAATTTTCTTTTTTAGACCAAAATTGAGCATGTTTACAAAAGCTGGTAATTTTTGTTTACAAAACTTTTGAAAAATGGTTCAAACTGCAGTAAGTTATGTACAACTATGTTAAAGGAAACTATGTACGAAAACCCAGCCCAATTATTTAATCTTGAGGCTGATTCCAGTGACTGTAAAAATGCAGGGATCAAGTCTCCCTAAACGCATTTTTTTCAACAATTGATTGTAAAAATAGAATGACGATAAATTTAACGTCAAATGCGTAACGGTTTTGGAGTTGATATGTTTATCAAACAATTCATGTATAAAAAATATTGTTTTGAATAATTTTTGAGTGTTTTCTATACTTATCAAAACAAAGAAAAGAGATCTCTTGGAAGTTTTTTGCAGCACTTCTTAGAAAAATGTTTTTTTAACTTTTTTCTTTGTTTTCTACAATGAGTTTTAGTCAATTTCGCACAACTTTCTAGAACAAAGCTAATTGTTTTACCCACATGCTGACGAGGGGGATCAAGTCTCCCCACTCTCCCCTACAGTCCAGACTCGATTATTCGAAGGCCTCGGAAAATTTTCACCTCGGATAATCAAAACTTTGTTTAACACCCATCAACAAAATTTTGGGCAGGCTCAGCTCGCGGAGAAGCATGAAGTTTGGGGTCCCCAGAAACGCGTGCACAATTTTTCAAAAATATTTAGACAGGACCGAATGGTTTTTCTTAAAATAAATGCATCAGAAGAAAAATGAACAATTTTGCAACATTTCTTGTAAAATTTAATCATAACCATAGAATATAGAATTGAAATAATTGTTGCTAAATTTTCATAAAAAAAAACATAAATAGATTGAAATTACAGTATGTAGGTATTAATAGTTCGATTATCCGAAGGTTTGTAGGGACTTTTCACAATTTTTTAAATTCGATTTTTTCGAATTTGAATTCCAATTTTCCAAAAAATATTTAGACAGGGCCGAATGGTTTTTCTCCAAAGTTTGCATGGAGAGTTAGTTGTTGTTGTTGTTGTTGATTTTATTGGGGGAACTTTAACCCTATGGGTCATTCGCTCCCGTTGATCAAAATTAAATAAAATTTGTTATTCTAGGCCTAAAAAAACACGATTGTGTTTTGTGGTGATGCTCGGTCCGTTGTGCTCGATGTCCGTATTGATCTCCGTAGAAGTTGCCGAGTGAGGTAATCGCCGCTTGTTGTCGTAGCTGCACCTCCAACGCTGGGCCTGCTGGGCCGTCTCCTTGCTTCTTCCCAGGGTAATTTTTGTTTACAAAACTTTTGAAAAATGGTTCAAACTGCAGTAAGTTATGTACAACTATGTTAAAGGAAACTATGTACGAAAACCCAGCCCAATTATTTAATCTTGAGGCTGATTCCAGTGACTGTAAAAATGCAGGGATCAAGTCTCCCTAAACGCATTTTTTTCAACAATTGATTGTAAAAATAGTATGACGATAAATTTAACGTCAAATGCGTAACGGTTTTGGAGTTGATATGTTTATCAAACAATTCATGTATAAAAAATATTGTTTTGAATAATTTTTGAGTGTTTTCTATACTTATCAAAACAAAGAAAAGAGATCTCTTGGAAGTTTTTTGCAGCACTTCTTAGAAAAATGTTTTTAACTTTTTCTTTGTTTTCTACAATGAGTTTTAGTCAATTTCGCACAACTTTCTAGAACAAAGCTAATTGTTTTACCCACATGCTGACGAGGGGGATCAAGTCTCCCCACTCTCCCCTACAGTCCAGACTCGATTATTCGAAGGCCTCGGAAAATTTTCACCTCGGATAATCAAAACTTTGTTTAACACCCATCAACAAAATTTTGGGCAGGCTCAGCTCGCGGAGAAGCATGAAGTTTGGGGTCCCCAGAAACGCGTGCACAATTTTTCAAAAATATTTAGACAGGACCGAATGGTTTTTCTTAAAATAAATGCATCAGAAGAAAAATGAACAATTTTGCAACATTTCTTGTAAAATTTAATCATAACCATAGAATATAGAATTGAAATAATTGTTGCTAAATTTTCATAAAAAAAAACATAAATAGATTGAAATTACAGTATGTAGGTATTAATAGTTCGATTATCCGAAGGTTTGTAGGGACTTTTCACAATTTTTTAAATTCGATTTTTTCGAATTTGAATTCCAATTTTCCAAAAAATATTTAGACAGGGCCGAATGGTTTTTCTCCAAAGTTTGCATGGAGAGTTAGTTGTTGTTGTTGTTGTTGATTTTATTGGGGGAACTTTAACCCTATGGGTCATTCGCTCCCGTTGATCAAAATTAAATAAAATTTGTTATTCTAGGCCTAAAAAAACACGATTGTGTTTTGTGGTGATGCTCGGTCCGTTGTGCTCGATGTCCGTATTGATCTCCGTAGAAGTTGCCGAGTGAGGTAATCGCCGCTTGTTGTCGTAGCTGCACCTCCAACGCTGGGCCTGCTGGGCCGTCTCCTTGCTTCTTCCCAGGGAACAGGGGGTTAAACCCCCTTTTTGCGTCCTATGGAGAGTTAGTGCTGTTCGCTACTCCCACATATTGCATGCAAATGTGCAAAGTTCAAAGCTAATTACCTGCGTCATGTTTTTAAATATCACGCGTAGCAAAATTTTGAGTTGTGAATCTAGTACCCAAACTGTAGACTAACTAATTATTAACTAACATTGTTTTATGCAGCTGCTTTTAAGTGCAGACTTTTCATGCAATTGAAAAAAACTACCTACACCTACAGCTCAGCCCTGATTTTCTTACTTTTTTGTGAGCTTTTAGGTCTAGATGTACAAATGATATTCAATGCAATAATAAAAAATACGTTCGAACTATTTCATTTCAACTTTAGCAACATTTTCATTATTTTTGGCACTGTTTTAATTTCAAGAATTTACGGTAAATTTTGAAGAAATAATAAAGTACTTTATAAAACATCATGGACGAGAAATTAAACAATTTGACGCCTTTTATGACTCATCATTAAATACAGTAACATTGAATACCATATGCCGTATGCAAAAACAGCATGCTTACAAACATTGCATGGCAAATTTGCCGCACACGTAAGGTTATGTGTTAAGTTTTCCCGAAAAACAAATTGAATTTACCATGGGTTCTGTGAAACAAAGTACAGTCCAGACTCGATTATCCGAAGTTATGATTATCCGAAGTTCGATTATCCGAAGGTTTGTGTGAGATTTCGCATAATCGAATCACGATCAAAACTTTTGTTGTATCGTATGAGGTTCATTTGCCCTAGCTAATAAAAAAAATGGTACACTCAAAGTTAAAGTACTATTTGGTTAGAGTAATGACCTCTCGCGCTACAACTACAACAAATCGTGTTCATTCGTTCATTAAAACAGTTTATCCCATTTAGTGGCTTATAGAGGAGAAAATCGTGACGTCAGAAATGAACTCAAATCACTCAAAGTTCATTTTGTGAGTGACTTTAACATTTTGGCCTAGTTTGACAGCTACCTCGTTCCCAGGTTTCCTGTGAGATAGAAAAGGAGGCGAATACTTTATGAAAATCATACCTGTCAAAATTCTTAGCCTCAAAATTTTGTCGCGAGTTGCTTTTCTCCTCTATACAAACCAATGACCCATCGGGTTCGAGTCTTGATATTGACACTTTTTTTAAGGGTGAACTTTTTTGAAAATGAACCCACGAGTAAAGTACTCTCGGTAATTTCGAGATTTGTCCTCTCCGTCCGTTCACAGTGCCATTTTACCACCGAACCATGTTCTGGGTGTAGTGTTGTCTTATCAATGTGATAGAAAAGAGAATTGAATTTCAGTGATATTGTATAGATACTTGCACTAAATATTAAATTATAATCAAGCAATATAAATCAAAAAGAGTCTCAGATAAAAATCTGCTATATTTCTTTTCTCAACGCATGCGCTTGTTTTGATAGGTCCTAGCAGGCAAAATTTTACGTAGGAGTGGTAAAATTTTACGTACATTATGTAAAATTTTATATACTTGCTCGCAACATATGATTTCTTTCACGCAAGATGTTGCGCATGATACCTAAATGCTGGCGCAATCTTTTTTTTCCTAATTAATTTTAATTAACTAATCTTTTTATTAAGTTTTCTCAAAACAGCAAACTTATCACAATTTTTATTTTGATTTATTTATTGCTACAAGTGGTTAATTTTGAATAAAATCAAACAATTATGAAAAAAACACGATTACGCCAGCATTTAGGAGTCATGCGTACCATCTTGCGTGCAAGTTTTGTTTTGTTGCGTGCAAGTAAATAAAATTTCACATTATGTACGTAAAATTTTACCACTCCTACGTAGAATTTTACCAAATTACGCCGTTATGTACAAAGACGACGGCAGCAGGCATTTGCGATAATGTCGTATGGTAATATAAGTCAGCGTTATCAATAATTTTGGCAAATCAATTCGCTCTGTTGTTAGAAAGTGTTGTTTAGCACCACCAAAAAATGAGTCAGGTGACACAAAATTTATTAACAAATATGAAATTTGAAAAAAAATCATGATGATTCGTTAATATATAAAATGGTTTAAATATATATATTTTATTGAATACATTATTAGTCAGTAGATACTAGATGACGAACCATTAACGTACATAAAACCCTCAGTATTATGTGTAGTCGGCATAAATATATATTTACAGCAACTATAGAAGAAATGGAAACATGAGCAACAGAATACAGATGTCAATATTGGTACAATCCGAGGCGAAATCGATATTTATTTTAGGGATGCTGGGAAATGGATTCACCGACCAGAAGCGCTCACTGCCGCAAGTAGAGTGGATTTGTCTTGGACAGATTTCTTATTTAGTTGGAAAAAATTGCTCAACGACAAAGGAGGTCGGTCGGAGCTCGATAGTTCGCGATAGATGCTGTAGTGGAAAATGTTGTCTGTTAGTAGCTTTCTCAAGTGTTCCGGAAACAGTGAAAGGAAGGATATTGACTGCAGCAGCGATACATGCGACGGAACTTCCAGTACCGCCGGTAGTGCTTCCAGGACCAATGTAGTGAGTTCAAGTTGTGCCGGAAAGACAAGCAATAGTGTACTGCAGACATCAAGAATTCCAAAATGTGCGCGCTGTCGGAACCATGGAGTGATATCCGGACTTCGAGGTCATAAGAAGCACTGTACTTATCGCAACTGTCGGTGCCCTAAATGTGAGCTGATCTTATCGCGTCAAAAAATAATGGCTGCACAGGTTGGTTCTGGCTCATGCATTTAGTTATAAATTTAGAAACTCTCTGGGGAAATTGACCAACACAACGAAAAAATGTAGGAGAGAGTGGAGAGACTCGATCCATAGCTTGCATCTCGTCAGAGGGTGGTTGAAAAAAATAGCTTTGTTCAAAAAAAGTTGAGTGAAGTTGACTCAAATTCAAACTTTGGATTGAGCTTCACACATTTTTCTAAAAAGTGCTGCGTTTTTATTTGTTTTTATAAGTATGGAAAACAATTCAAATTTATTCAAACCATTACTTTTTATACATGGATTGTTTGATAAACATATCCACTAAAAAACCATAACGTCGGTCCCGGCCTTGGTTGTTGTTAGGCCGTTAAGTCATTCCAGGTGTAGGAGTCGTCTCCATGCCATAAGTACAAACAACACACCAAACCAAGCCTGCTTCAGTGGAATCGCTGGCGGCGGTTGGACTCGTAATCCAAAGGTCGTCAGTTCGAACCCTGAAGTGGAAGGTTCCTTGGAGTATAAAGAGGCTTGGGTGCTATCCCCATTCAAGCCTTCGGACTCCTTGGTTCGAGCAGGAACTTGCAATATAGACCACGAAAGACCTGGGGGTCGTTAATGTGGATGGTTTGATTTTTTTTTAAAGGGGGATCATTTTGAATATGCGTGTTAAGAAATACTTTCTTATAATAATTAGATTTCATTTACAATCTATGTGGTATGGCTAAATGCTCTTCATTTTTGTTATATTTTTCGTGGTATAATTTACTGTTCACATTCATTTATTTACTTCAAATTGTTTTACATTTTTGCATTGAATCGAATACATTTGGGTAAAAAAGAACTTAAAACCAAAAAAAGGTAAATCATTGAAGTATTCAAAATCATTTGAACGAGTAAACTACGAACTGTATTTTAAGATAAATCCAAGCGTTCTTACTTGTTCCTGGTGAGTTTTGCAACCACGCAGTGTTGTTGTCATCTCGATGAAAATGTTCAAAAGTTCTTGTGGTGAAAACAGGTCACTACTGCCTTCACCCGTTGATGTTGGTTGGTTTTCCCTCGTTTGCTGACTGAAGCCTGGAGGTGTTGTATTCTCTGCAACCCTTTGCCGCTGTTTCAACGGCAATGGCTGCAGATTTGGAACCACTCGAACAGATCCTGCTCCTGGTGACGCCAAAGCAGGAAAATCCACGTCCGTGAATGCTGGTGGTGTTTTGCAACGATTTGGTTGCTGCCTCGTCGTCGCTTACTGCCGAATTTTTACAAACTCAGCACGTTTTGGGCAGCTTCTATTCTTGGTAGAATGATCGCCGCCGCAATTGAAGCATTTCGCTTCGATGTTCTCGTTGATTGTTTCTTAAGCTTGAGTTTTGTGCTCACCTCCGTAGGTTGCACAACGATTCTTGATGAAACAGTTCCTTCAACCATGCCCAAACTGCAAACAGTTTGAACATTGCGTCACGTCCCGGTGCACTGGACGATAACGTTCCCAAGTCACGATGATGTTGAAAATTGCCCAAACTGCCTTCAGATCAGACGGCGTTGTCGATCCTTTCTCGAGATGAACCAGGTACAGTTCTGGAGTTTTTTTTTAAAAGGTCCAATAAACCAAATTTTCAGTTTTTGCTTTTTGGGTGTTTTCATTAACCATGACTCAAGGCGGTTCCAAAAACACCCAAAAAGAAAAAAACTGGAAATTTGGTTTATTGGACCTTTTCAAAAAAACTCCAGAGTTGATCACGATACTTGATGTCCTTGTTGTGTCTCGTCATCTTGAAGACTTCGATCACGTCCAACTTAAGAGTTTTGAGTTCTTCTTTCAGCACACTCACATCCATGTCGTACAGGCCTCGGAGGACCTGTTTCATGGGGCGTTTACCTGGATCGTCATGGTTGTAGTATTCAATCTTTGTGTTGTTCAGGAAATCCCGAACGTAGTTGTAATCCTTTCTGGTAGGTAGCAGAATTTTGAGTCCATCAGCACACAAGCGAATGGAAGCTCGTAAAGCACCAGATTTGATAAACCCGGTCAACCACTTTCGCACCGAATCCGATGACGATGTTTTCACAAAAATGGGTGGCAACTTTTCCCGTCGTTCAAATTCTTCCTTCTCGCTCACGTCCAAAGGGAGGGTAGCGAACTGGTTTCCAGACGAATTTTGAGCGTCCTTGCTCAAACTGCCTGGCTTTGCAGGTAGCGCTTCGGCATTCTTTAGCTTCTTCAAATCTGCCGATCCTGCTGGTGAGGACCGCCTCTTTTTCTTGCCGTGAGGCATTTGTTGCACTTTTTAAGCACTTTTCAGGAGCTAATATCCAGGAGTACCTCACTGATTGGTGTTCCACAAAGGAATGCTAGTGTAGGGTGTAATGTTGTATGATGAGGAATTAAGTTAAAAAGTAAAGGTTCGTTCAGGAACTGTGACCAACGGTTACAAGATGGCCGATATAATTATGCCCTCGAGCTCATTAGAAAAAATAACCCTTTAAAAAAACCCAAAGGTGTCAACTACAAGAATCGATCCAAGAACCTTTAACAGAACATCTCTATGACTTAACTGCTGTGGGGTCTCGGCGCACGGAGGCAGCTCGATAGCTGCCGGTCATCCTCCCAACCGCCCTCTGACCTGGTGTCCGTTGCCGATCCTCCGCCGGTCGCTCCGGATCGTCTCCCGGCGCCTCTCGAACCACTCGCGTCACTCTCCTCGACCAGACTGACTTTCTCACTCATCTCCATTCTCGCGCCTACCGTCGTTCCTCTCACACTGTCACACTTGTTGTGCCAAAGGGCGGAACACTCGGAAAGCGTTAGACCCTACAACTGCCTCGGCCACCACAGCTTGATGACTAGGGTATTTTAACCATTAGTGGACCCCCTAGTAGAGCCGAAGCACATTTTTCACAAATTTTCAATATTTTAAGCACTTTTTCATAACCCTTTGTACAAAACAATGAAAACTGAAGTCTTTTGAACAATTTTGACTATTTGTTTCATCAGTTATTTGTTTTTGAGCAGAAAAATAGCCAACTGAAAAAAAATCCTGTTGTGGACCCCCTTTTCCTACAGTGGACCCGGGTCCATAATCCGATTGTGGACCCGGGTCCACTATAGGCAAACTGTAATTTTTATACCAAATTTAACCGATATTTGATGTTTTGATGCATGGTGTAGGTCTAATGATAGATATAATGAATAAAAGATGGATTTTGCTCACTTTTCATTATAAACAAATATGTTTTGTTAACAAATTTGGCTTTAAACAACAAAAAACCATGTCTGCACCATGTAAACACATTTATTTCCGAAAAAGATCAGAGAAAACGTCTCAAAAACCACTGTAAACATAAAAATAATTTAAAAAAACTAATCTTGATGCAAATTTTTCCATATTAATTACATAAATGGTTGACCGAAACTAAACAATAGAATTGTTTATAGTTGCTGATAAAACCACGCATGTTTATTGGAAAAAAATGTTTTGTTATTGATTTATTATTATAAAATATCATTTCAAACTGCAATTATGGTGCTTCAGTTAAGTACAATTAACTATAGTTTTGATTATTTATAAATTTTTACGGCTTCAGCATTCTTGGTAATTTTAACATGAAAACAGCTATACAGCAATTCCATTTGAAAAGAGCCTAAACCAAAAAAAAAGTTCTCCGATCGGGCTCAAAATTTTTCTGGGGGTTCCTTGGCCAAAATAATTAGACCCGTATTTTTTTGTTTGGCCATTAGGGTGGCCTACATCGTGCTAGGGTGGTTCAAAAAATGGCAATTTTCGTCATTTTTCGCAAAAACCACTTTTTTCTAAAAATCATATCTCCGCGCCATTTCATCCGATTTTAGCTGTCTTAGACGCAAAAGAAAGGTGATGAGTTTGGCTATTTGGGAAAAATAGTAAAAAGTTCCAAAAATCTAGCTTAACTATTGAAAAAGTCGTATGAAAACTTAAAATGGCGTTTTGACCGTGTCTGGACCAAAGAGCCTATGTCTGAAAATATTTTTATCGGATTCCTCGGAAAATTTCACATAACATATCAAAAAATTGGCGATGTCGAACCGTACGTTTTGGAGATACGATTTTTTGAAAATAAAAACTGCGTTTTTCGACGCGCCACGCGCAAAAACGGGAAAATGACGAAATCGGCAAAAAATCAACTTTTTTCACTAAAACTGCGATAACTTTAAAATTTCAGCGATGACCTATACATGTCTGGGTACCAAAATTTTCGTAATTGAGAGACGCAACTTTTGGTACCATAACATCCCAAACCTTTCTTTTGCGTCTAAGACAGCTAAAATCGGATGAAATGGCGCGGAGATATGATTTTTAGAAAAAAGTGGTTTTTGCGAAAAATGACGAAAATTGCCATTTTTTGAACCACCCTAGCACGATGTAGGCCACCCTAATGGCCAAACAAAAAAATACGGGTCTAATTATTTTGGCCAAGGAACCCCCAGAAAAATTTTGAGCCCGATCGGAGAACTTTTTTTTTGGTTTAGGCTCTTTTCAAATGGAATTGCTGTATATTTATACTCATAATTGAAAAAAATATGCGTTTAGGTTGATAACAACAAGCATTTATTGTATGTTTTTGATAAACTTTTGCTTGAATACACAGTTTTCATCATTTTTGAAGGTTTAATTAACAGGGGTCCACTTTTGGAAAAGTTTGGATTTTCGTTGTCCTATATTGGACCCCCATAATTTTTGCTAGAAAATTACATTTCTTCGCTTTATTTTAGTAAAGATCCTCAAACTTACATTACTTCGACTTGCTGAAGTTAAATAATCAGTCAAAAAATGATTGGATGGTTAATTCAATCATAAAATATAAATGCAGTTTTGTTGTGAAAATGCTAGTGACCATGACTGATTTCAGATGTCGAACTCAAAACACTTATTTTGGTGAAAAGGACAATTCAATGTCAGTCAACATTGTTCTAAATGATGCTGAACATGCCAAATAAAAGATTTGTAGACAACAATACGCTTGAAATTGTGATTTTATTGAATTTTCCATTAAAAACCCTTCAGAGGGTCCACTATAGGAAAGGGGTCCACTAATGGATAACGTACCGTAACCTGGGGTGAATCGGGACTACAGTCTGAATAGGGACAGCAGTTTCTAGAGCACTTAAAGGTTTTAAATTTAGAAATGGATGTGCACATTTTGTTGGCCTGATCCTGTTCTAACCGAAACCAACCAGAAAAATCACAATATTGTACTCCATCATGGTTTAAACTACTGTCCCAATTCGCCCCATGTGTTCCGATTGACCCCAGTTTACGGTACCCTAGATTGTGGTCAGAAGTCGATGTATTGCACTTGTTTTGTTTTGATAGTGTGATGAAAATTCGGTTTGCCAACTGTGATGAAAATTATCCCGCAGCACTCTAGTGCGAAGTTGACATTTCTCAGTCCTGCAAACCAGTGTGATAAAAAAAAATCTAGTCCTAGCACGATTGACACAAAACTCTAGAAATTGCTGCAAGGCGCAATAAATATTCTTAGTTTTTATTCCGGGGTGACTTTAATAGTCATAGTTTTTCTTGTTAAAATCATATTTAAAATGTTCAAACTTTACTTGTACGTTAAATGTACCATCACAAAAGTAGCTGATATAGTTTTTAAGAAAAAAAATATCAATTTTTATATTTAGTTAACTAAGTTTATAAGCTTTTAAACAAAATACATAAGAATTTTAGGTAAAATTGTTAAAAAGTCGGAATTTTGCCTGAAATTTGTTGAAACTAGTTTTGTTTATAATATAATCGATTTTTATTGCACTTTCTAATGAATTCGAAGCACGAATCACAAGTTTTCACATTTTACATGAAATTAGCCCAACTGAAATGTCCTAAAATTTGGAGATTTTTTTAATTGAATTTCAAAAACGCATATTATTTATTATTTACAAACTTATTTAACCTTCTCCTAGTGGAAAATTGTCCAAAGAATCCAAAAAAGCATTCCGTTTTCCGATTCAAAATCTTGTTTATTGAGAAAGTCATAAAAATTTAAGAAGTTTAAAATAATGAATTTCATCATCATTTTCTTAACTATAGTTAACTAACTTTTTAAACTTAACAAAATTTGATGAAAAGTTCTTCTTGAGGTACTTTGAACACTTCTCTCCCATGGTAAGTATGTTTCTAAAACATTCCTTACGTATTTCAATTGTAATCTTCATTTTGCGGAAAAATCGCAAACCTATCAAAATCACCTCGTTTTACTACAAAATATAATTTTAAAGCTGATTTTATTTTTTTGTTGGTACTTTTTGCGAAATTGACAACATGTTCCTCAGATAATTTTACATAAGAATCTTTTATCATCCTGTTATAATCTGAATAGACCTCAAGATTACGAATTTATAAGCTTCAGGTTGCAAAATTTACGTGCGTGCCATGAATTTTCACCAGCAAACGTGCAAACACGGAATGTTATCCTGATTGTGCCAGTAAACTTTGTTCACATTTTCGCACGAAACGCATTGTCTCATTACTGTGGCAGTTTTTTCCCTGATTTTTATTCCGTAAAATCATCATCAAATCATGCATGCTGCTAATTGAGCTAATTATTACGCAAATGGGTTAGAATCAGTGCTGTCAAACTTTCAAATGAACGACGTTTAACTTAAGGGGTTACATACATATAGAAAATCACAAAATTACAGAAAATTTATTACAGAAAATTTATTTAATTAATTTATTTAAATGATGGTTTTCAATCCCTCCTGAAAGTTTCATGAAGATATTTTATGATTAAAGTAAGTTACAGACGATTTAAGCTGAAAATTTTGCCATGCGCAAAGTAAATTGTCAAGCTTTGCTAAAGTTTTTCTCTGAACGCCGAGTTGATTTACGAGTGCCACGATATCTCGAGATGGGTTAGACCAAATTGGCTGAAATTTGGGGTTCAGTCTCGCAAGACATATCTCGTGTGCATGACGAAACCCGAAACAAAAAATCAAAAACTTTAGATTTTTTATCAAAAAATCAAATTATTCGCTCTACAGCATTGCCTTGGCGTTCTCGATTGTGAGATTCCTACTCGAAACTAGTTGTCCGAAGGCTTGATTGTTGAGCAAATGCAAACCTCTTTTTACACCTTAGCTTCCATCCACCCCGGGATTCGAACTGACGACATTTGGATTGTTAGTCCAACTGCCTACCAGCGACTCCACCGAGACAGGACCTAGGGAGACGACTCCTGCACCTGGACTGAGCTAACGACCTTTTTAGGTTAGTCCGGGGCCAACATTTGCTTCCCGTCCGACGGAAGGTGTGATCAGACAAATCTCGTCTCGAAAAATGCCATCAGGTCCTTCTGGGATCAAACCCAGGCCGACTGGGTTAGAGGCAACCACGCTTACCCCTACACCACAAGTCCCGGGCATCACCCCCCTTAGATTTTTTATATGAAAAACATAAAAATATTTTTTATCTTTTAAAAAAATATAATTTTTGAAAATCGGCCTTCGTCACGCACACGGGCCGGTTTAATGAGTCTTCACCATTATTTTGATCCGATTTGATCAATGCATTGTTGAGATATCGTGGCACCCGTTTTTTTTAATGCTAACTTCATATAGCTGTATCTCGGCAATGATACAACCAAATGTCTTCAAATTTATTTTGTTAATAGTTGAAAATGTATATTTTAATGTCCTGAAAACAGATTTAAATAAGTTGAAGTTTGTGCACAAAGCAACCTCTGACATTATCGTTAAACGTTTAGCGCAAACGAAGGCATTTGAATGAACACCTTTGATTAACGAGTTAAAACATAACGAGGTCCTGCTAGTATTCAAAGAGTAATCAAAAGATTTATGATCTACTGCGATCGGTTTTCGGCACCACACGGAAGATTTATCTCTTTGGGTTCGATCAAAACTCATTGATCACCAACAGTAGACTACTCCGGTCTGTCATGACCATATCTTGGTTCCCAATTGTCCGTTCTTGGTGTCATAAACATAAGAATAAACTTGTTTGGACTTGGGAACCAAAGTGGAGATGAAAGTGACCAGCAATTAGCAAGGGCTTAAATTAAGTTTAAAATCCGGCCATTTCAGTCCTTTTGGTACACATGGATCCCCAAAAAACCATGCCACATCTATTTGAGAAGTTTTGAAGCTGATTGAAGCGCAGGATTTAGTTTGGTGTAGAATCGATGTCACCAAACTGTGGTGGCCGAGGCATTGGGTTAGTATGTCAAAGGTCTCTGGTTCGATTTCCGTAGTCGACACTTTTGGTTTTTTGTTTGACGGATGAACTTTTTCTTGCAAATGAACCTCGAGAGAATATTTTTTTCGCCCATCTCAAGCTGTGTTATCTGTGTCCGTGCATGGAACCACTATTCTCTCGACTCGAGGCCATTGTTCTCTCGGACGTTGCTGCCCCGTTTTGGGTGTATATTGAAAGAATCCATGTACGTAAAATCAAACCAATTAATTAAGCTTGAGGCTGATTCTAGTGACTATAACAATGTAGTGATCAAGTCTACCTAAACACACTTTTTTAAACAGTTGATTGTAAAAATAGTATGACGATAAATTTAATGTCAAAAGTGTAAGGGATTCGTAGTTGATAAGTTTATCAAACAATTCATGTAAAAACAATAAAACAAAGCAAACAGATCTCGTGGAGGTTTTTTGCAGCACTTTCGAAAATGTGTGTAACTCATTTCAAACATTTCAAACATTTTTTATTTTATTTTTTCTTTGTTTTCTACAATGAGTTTGAGTCTTTTGTATCACCACGTACGCCCGGTGACCGATGTCGTACGTGAGAGACAATTAACATTTAACAAATTAAAAGCAAGGACAAAATAAGACTCAATGTCCAACAAATAAAATAACGCGTTATTTTGTAAGTAATTAAACACGGAATGGCTTTATTGAATCCATTTGACAACCTTCGCTTACGGGAACCACCTTTCAACAACGTTGACTCGCTTGGCGGTTTTGGTGGTGATGGCAAGAGCAGCTCCAGTTTCGTCCGGATGCGGCGTCCAAAAATGGCTTCAGATGGTGCTGGATGCCGTTAGTTGTACAGAACTCCAGGAACTCAGCTGACTTGACCAGCAGTTCTGGCAGTGACCTGTTTTCACCACAAGAACTTCTAAGCATTTTCATCGAGATGACAGCAACTCTGCGTGGGTGCAAAACTCGACAGGAACAAGAACCCTTGAAGCGTTCATCTTAAAATACAGTTCGTAGTTTACTCGTTCTAATGATGTTAAATATTTCAATGAATTTACTTTTTTTAGTTTTAAGTTAGGATTAGTTGTTAAATACCCAAATTTATTCGATTCAATGCAAAAAAGTAAAACAATTTGAAGTAAACAAATGAATGTGAACAGTTAATAATAATACGAAAACACAATAAAGATGAAGAGCATTTAGCCATCCCACTTATAATGTAAATTAAATGTAATTATTATAAGAAAGTTCAATAAAGACATATTTAATTTCAAAAATTTCAAAACGTGTAAGAATCTCGATATTGAACCAAACATGGGACGATGCGCTTGTTCGTTTTCTAGGAAAAAATGCATCGCGTGGAAGGCAAATTCTGCATCTGCGAGCTTAAAAAATCGTTATTTCAAGAGATTTCAATTTGCCCAACATTCAAAAAATGGATCCCAAACTGTGTCATTTTTTGAGACGAGATTTGTCTGAATGTTGGCCCCGGTCTAACCTAGAGGTTTGGTCGTTAGCTGAGTCCAGGTGTACGCGTCGTCTTCCTGGGTCCTGTCTTGGTGGAGTCGCTGGTAGGCAGTTGGACTAACAATCCAAAGGTCGTCAGTTCGAATTTCGGAGTGGAAGGAAGAAGCTTAGGTGTAAAAAGAGGTTTGCAATTTCCTCAACAATCAAGACGTCGGATACCTAGTTTCGAGCAATCGAGAACGCCAAGGCAATGCTGTAGAGCAGCGATTCTCAACGGGGGTACCGGGCCTACTTGATTTACATAGCAGGGGGTACCAGCGTACAAGAAGGTTGAGAATGGCTGCTGTAGAGCGAATAATTTGTTTTTATTTTTATTTTAAATTTTGCTTATTTTATTTAGACATTATTTTCTTATTTTATCTTGACAAGAGCAGAGGGATAAAAACATTTAAAAAATTCTGTACTAATTTGATGAGCTTTTCTCATCATTCAATATTCAATTTTCATTGTTCTTCCGATGTTTCAGGTGGCACTTAAAAGACAGCAAGCTGTGGAAGATGCTATAGCACTTCGTTTAGCTTCAACAGAAATGGGAACCCAACTTGAAGCGCTGCCACCTGGGAAAATATACGGCATGACTGTCACTGAACCTTGCTCTTCGCCAAAGCTGAACTCATCTTCCCCAATGGATATTACTTCCTCAACGTCACCGGATGCTACACAGGAGAAGGATCCTATCGATAACTCTCCAAACGGTAAAACATCTAGTAAGTTTTCAGCCACGTAAAAAAAAAAATGTGTTTAAATTAAACCAACTTAAATATTTCAGATCTACCCAACAGTGTCCCAGTATCTCAAAATGCCCTGGATATGCTCTCTCAACTTTTTCCCCATCGGAAAAGGTCTGTTCTTGAACTAATTTTAAAGCGATGCGACTCTGACCTGTTAAGGGCAATTGAACAGTGCAGCAAAAGCCCACCTACAAGTGCATTCAAACCACCAACATCTACTCACAGCTCTCTAATCTCTCACCATCCGGTTTGTAACAATTTAGATATTTATGCAAGCATTTTAAATTTAACTACTTTCTGTTTTAGATACCACTCACATCATCAAGTCCACCAAGCTACACATCATTGATCGCTTATCCAAAATGGTTGCTTCCAACTATGTCTATTCCGATTCCCATGGGGCATATTGCCCCAAATCTAGCCCCACGATGTACCCTTCCGAATTGTGTCATGTGCTTACATCATCCGGTATAGGCAGATTTTGATGCAAAAGAAACTTATGTTAAAATGTTATCGCAAAATAAATGTTAAGTATCTCAATGTTCTAAACCAAGCATGGGATTATTGTTTATCTTTTGTAAAAAAAATATGACATTTGTTCTGTTTGATATTTAAAAAGTCCAAAACACATTCTCCAGCGAGAAAAACGACACATTTGTCCGATAGGTCGTACATTTTAAATATTTATTCGTTTGTGATAGGTTGGATTCATGGTTGTATTTGTATGTAACCAAAAAGATTCGAAATTTCGCTAATTATCACTATTGGAAAATTGGACGTAGAATCGATTAGCGTAGTCCATTTCCCAAATTAAAAATTGTGTTCAGTGTAGGTATTAATCTTCTTATTGAAAAGTGCCAGCGACAAAATTGGGCGAAAAGTTCATCGCCCGGAGATCGCGAGTTGGCGCGAGCGAATGAACACCGCGAAAAAAGATTCGGAGGTGCATTGGGGTTAAATGATTATTTCGTCATTCGGTTTAATTGGAAAATAATTATTTTTCGTAAATATCGCTACTTTTATGCGACGTAATTCATTTTTACAGTAAATTAGGCATTTTGCCTTCCTCACTGAGATAAGGCTATAATCCTGCTCTAAAAATGAACTTCGTATAAAAACGTCGTAGATCCACCTTCATGTATACATATCGACTCAGAATCGAAAACTGAACAAATGTCTGTGTGTCTGTGTGTATGTATGTGTGTGTGTGTATGTGTGTGTGTATGTATGTATGTGACCAACAAACTAGCTCATGTTTCTCGGCACTGGCTGAACCGATTTGACCCGAACTTGTTGCATTCGACTTGGTTTAGGGTCCCATAGATCGAGTTTTATACAGATTGAAGTTTCGATAAGTAGTTCAAAAGTTATGTATAAAAATGTGTTTTCACATATATTTGGATCTCACTTAAATGTATGTAAACTAAGTCCGGGTCCATTATCCGACCCATCGTTGGTTAGGTTATCAAAAGACCTTTCCAACGAGTCCAAAACATTGAAGATCTGGCAACCCTGTCTCGAGATATGGCCACTTAAGTGATATTGATATACTTTTTTGAAGCCGGATCTCACTTAAATGTATGTAAACTATGTCCGGGTCCATCATCCGATCCATCGTTGGTTAGATTATCAAAAGACCTTTCCAACGAGTCTAAAACATTGAAGATCTGGCAACCCTGTCTCGAGATATGGCCCCTTAAGTGATATTGATGTACTTTTTTGAAGCCGGATCTCACTTAAATGTATGTAAGCTATGTCCGGATCCACAATCCGACCCATTGTTGGTTAGGTTATCAAAAGACCTTTCCAACGAGTCTAAAACATTGAAGATCTGGCAACCCTGTCTCGAGATATGGCCACTTAAGTGATATTGATGTACTTTTTGAAGCCGGATCTTACTTAAATGTATGTAAACTATGTACGGATCCACCATCCGACCCATTGTTGGTTAGGTTATCAAAATACCTTTCCAACGAGTGTAAAACATTGAAGATCTGGCAACCCTGTCTCGGGATATGGCCACTTAAGTGATATTGATGTAATTTCTTGAAGCCGGATCTCACTTAAATGTATGTAAACTATGTCCGGGTCCATCATCCGACCTATTGTTGGTTAGGTTATCAAAAGACCTTTCCAACGAGTCTAAAACATTGACGATCTGGCAACCCTGTCTCGAGATATGGCCACTTAAGTGATATCGATGTACTTTTTGAAGCCGGATCTTACTTAAATGTATGTAAACTATGTGCGGATCCACCATCCGACCCATTGTTGGTTAGGTTATCAAAAGACCTTTCCAACGAGCCCAAAACATTGAAGATCTGATAACCCTGTCTCGAGATATGGCCACTTAAGTGATATCGATGTACTTTTTGGAAGCCGGATCTAAAAAATAGATGAAACTTGTGTACAGCCATTGTTGTGAGAAAGGCTCCAACCACATAGGTGGATTAAGTTAGTTTTTACATCAAATTTGCCTCGAGGCCTCGTGGCGCGGTGGTTAGCGGCTTCGGCTACCGATCCCTAAGTTGCTATGGGGCGAGGGTTCGATTCCCGCCTTATCCTCCTGGCCTTCTATCGGATGGGGAAGTAAAACGTCGGTCCATTTGCGTAAAAGAGGTTGTGAGTGACTCACCACACATAACCTTCGGACGCCTAGAAATGAGCAGAAACTTGCAACAGAGCCCACAAAAGACCCGGGAGTCGTTAAAGTGGATTGCTTTGCTTTTTTTTACAAGAAATACCATGAAGTTTTTTTTAGATAAAAAAGGAAGGAATTTTCTTTAGATTTTTTTAAAAACTGAATCCAAAAGAGTATCTTAAAGGAAGGCCGCAACTGCAAGATCTGAAGGTTGTTAACGATTGTGCAGAAAGAGATGTTTCCTGAAACGAAAAATTTACAGGTAAACTGACAAAAAATGATAAACAGTTGCAATATTTGTTGCAGGTGGTCTAGGAACACAGAAAGAAATTTCTAGAAAGAATAAAAAAATAATTTTAGAGAGTAAGAATGAAAATTTGCAGCAATAATTGTAAAATTGCCTTGATTTGTTCTGATTTGTACTAAAGTATATTTTTGTTAAAGCAAACTACCTAAAGGAACAACATTTGTATTACCTGAAGTTTTTTTTTTCAAATAATTGAATCATTATCATGTTTCTTTAGCATATACGAAAAACTGCGTGTAGTGCTTGGAAAAACAAACAAACCCTGTTCTCATGACATTTGCTGTATTTTTTTAATTGAGCCTTAGCTGTCTTTTCTTTAAACTATTTTTTTCAGCGCAGTTTTTTTTATTTTTGACATAATTTAAGAAATCATTTGCTAAATATATCTCAAAACAATCCTGCTATTTTAGTTGAAAATTATAATAAACATGCCAGAAACGCAGCGCAGCGGATAGCAAACGAAAACGACGACGACGACAAAAGTCCAAGCAGAGAAACAGCGCGCGCTTGTAGGTAAACAGGCAGGCAGGCAGGCGAGCAAGCTCGTGAGAGAGTTTGAACCTGAGAGAGAGCACGTGCGTGTACGAATTGGAAATAAACATCGTTGGTAGGTAGCCCCTTACAGCTGGCCGCGCAAAAATGGCCAGTTTTGGGCGCTAATAACTTCGCGGGAAAAAATCCTAAAAATATTGTGTCTTCGGGAAAGTTGTTCAAAATTTAATGAAGGTTCTACATTTGAGAAATAGTAAGAATCGGATAATTATGGCGCCTTCCACAGGTAAAAAAGTAAAACAGTTGCTTTTCTCCATACATTTTGACGATTTTTCCCATACAAACTTTAAGCGATTGGAGGGAGGGGTTCCCGTGGTCAGAATGAACTCAAATTTGGAATTTAGCCTAGTGATGGGTCAATCTTTGATTTCAGGGGGTAGCCCCAAAAAAGTCCGGATTTGGACCACCCTAGTGTACGTACACGAAAATAAAGTGAGGTTAAATTTTGTCAGGAAGCAAATTTGCATTTGATTTAAATCAAATGGTGCGCTAGTGTGCGTACGCGAAACGTCATAAAGCTCTATTCGCGATTAAAAGCTACGGATGACATCCAGATGGCGCCCTAGTTCGAATGATGTTGTTTTCTTACAGTTCTGTCAAACTCACGCGAAAAGTAAGTTAATTTTTTTAATTTTGTAAAAAAATCACTATTTCAATTCAATTCAATTAGTTTTTATTAGTAAATAATCAATTCACAATTTCGTAATTCTTATTGCCTAATAGAGTTTTGGAGTACCTTTCAACTATGATTTGTACTATAGTTCATTTTGATGTAATTGGATATTCTAAGAATGGATTTGACAACAGAAGGAAAAAATATTTTAAAAAAACCTTCTAAATTTGCTAAGGAAAAGGATAGAGATAGAAAAGCTTAAAACTAGATCACAGTTTGTTTTGTCTTTTGACGTCGAAAAACTTCGCTGCACAAGGCAGCTTATCCGTTGTAGATATACTTCATCATAAGCTCACTCAGAGCTTGGAATTGTTCTGCCTTGTTCCGGCAGGCACGAAAGCGCGTGAGCATCTCTCCAGCAAGAGCGAAAAACTCGGGAAGCGTGAAGAGATCATCTCCGGTAACGTCTGCTTGTCCCGGTGAAGTACCGCTCCCAGAAGCGGCTACTCTAGCGTACGAACCTCCCCAACCGGGAGGGAACGCTGGGTTGGTCGATGGAACCGCTCCGCCGCCAGCTGCTGCAGCGTTCGTGCTCGAAGTCTTTGGAGGTTGGCGGGACGCTGGCGCTTTCTTCTTCTTGTCCTGCTCCTCGAGGTACTTTTTCCGCGCGGCACAGCCACGGAAATTCGCCGTGTGGTTTCCACCACAGTTCGCGCACTTGACGCGCGCTTTGTGCTGCTGGGCGTTTTCCCCAGCTGGTCTTTCCGCGGAAGATTGCACCTTTCGGTGAAGTGGGTCTCACCGCACTTAACGCACCGGGGCGGAAGATTACAGTTTCTTGAACCGTGTCCGAATTTTTGACAGCGGTGGCATTGCGCTGCGTCGGTCGGATTCTTCGTGTAGAATCGCCACGTCACGAAGAAGCCGTCCAGTGCTTTGATCTGCCGTAGGTCCTGGATTTTGACCGACCCACGATCGAAGTACAGGAGGTACAATGTGTACGTACCTGTCACCGTTGTCGATTTCGAGAGCACCTTAACTTCTCGAGGCTTAACCTTGACGCCCGACAGGTGTTCTTCCAGGTCGGAGATCGGGCGGTCCGGATATCCCTGAAGGACGATCTTCACTGGGACCTTCTCTGCTGGGTCAAATGTGAAGAATTTGAAGTTTCGCAACTTCAACTTCTTCACTACCAAGTCGAAATTCTGTTTTTATGCGTAATCACTTGCACCGAAGTTTTACTAATTTTAAGACAATATTGGAGTCCCTCAAGCAACTCGTCAACATCGTCCGCCAACGTATCCAAAACAAAAATTGGAGGTGGTCGTCGTTCCTTCGGAGAGTTACACTTTTTCTGCTTTCCTTGCTTGCGCGCAAGTTCATCATCGTCATCGTCGTCGCTCTCCAAATGATATGGCTGTGGGAAAATTCAAAATTTGCCTGCGGCATTTCAAAGTGCAGGATCGTTGTAAAGGTATTCAAAAGTATGTTTTCACTAAACATTATGTCAACGTTTGTTTATTTTAGTCACCTCTACCTACCTTAAGTCGAATGCAATCCCATCTAGGCAAATTAAGAGATTGCCAAAACGTCAGAAAACCTCACAGGTCACAACAAAGCCTCCGCTGTCTCATCTTTGGGATCACAACTACTGTTTGTTTTACAAACCTAAATCAAAGACCAACAACATTTGCTATGTGAGCGGATGTTATTCTAGAGTGAAAAATGGCACAAGATTACATCGATTCCCGGCCAAAGGAACTAAGCGGTTTAAACTGTGGCTTAATCTGCTCAAGTGTCGTTTAATGCCCACGAAAAACTCGAAAATCTGCAGCAATCACTTTAAGCAGACAGACTATCTTCCGGGTAAGTCAATCAAATTGTATTACTTTGTACATTTTTTTTAATCATACAGAATTTCTTGGTAGGTGGACGATACTTAAAAAAAACGCGATACCTGTACCTTTTCCCGTTGGTTTAAGTAGACGCTCGAGCTCACTGAGTACATCTTCAGGTGGCTCTGATTCCGAGCCGGATGCTGTTATCGACTCAGATTCATCGTCCTCTCATCGTGGCAGTTTCGAAGAGTGCGAAGACTCCATCCTGAGCGATGTCGACCAAGATGACCAGCAGTCCTTTCTTAACAGCGAGAACGACCAAGAGTTCAACCCTGGGGAAGGATGCTCACTGCAATTCCAGACGGATGATTCGACTCATCAATGCACAGAAGATTTGCGTGAAGATGATGCTGGCCTAGATGAGAACAATAACACATACAACGAAGCAAACTCTAACATTCGCAAAAGCGATCAAATGATCTTATTGTGACTTTGGAAATAAATCGAAATAACAGCGCGAGTGTTTTTCATCTCGCGAAGCAATTTTGGGTAGTTTCTTTTCTGAATGTATGTCAAATGTCACATTCGAAACCAAAACAAAATTTCGCCGCGGCACCAAACTGAAATGTCGCGAGTGGAGTTGCGAAATACTAGCGCCGCGACCGAAACGGATCAAGGAATTGACCTCAAAGATCTGCTAAAAATCGTTCAATGGGCGTGGATTTGATGGCCAATGCCATGAAGTCCAGCCTGAAAAGGATTATGACGACACATTTAGCTTTCAAATCTAGTTTCAAATGGTTTTAGCAACCCAGCCCAAGATTGTGACCAAAACTCTTGATATTTTATCTCTCCTTCTGAAGCCGGGAACAAATTGAAAATCATTACATGACCCAAACAGTGCCCAAACAAAACAGTTCTACAGCTAGTTTGAACCCCTAAAATGATTTTAATCACTAATTATTTCAACATTATTGTTGCATTTCTTTGCATCTACGTGGTTTTGCAAAGATGTTTTCCAAAACCAAGCAATCAAAACAAAAAAGCTAACACACTGATTCGAAACAGCCCAAACATGCTTGACAGATATTTCGCGACAGAAAATCGTCGCGAGAGTTAAACTCGCTCAATTCGGTTTAGTGCCGCGGCGACAATAACAGATCTTCTAGTTACTGACAAGGAAGTTAACACATGGACTGGTCTGTCTTCAACTGATCAGTTAACTGAAATCTGTCTGGCAGTTCGAACATTAGAGAGCAACTCATTCCCGCGAAAGTTTAAAATGTATGCTAGTGATAGGACAGTTCTAACTCTTGTCAAATTAAAACAAAACCTTTCATTTGAGGCAATCGCCACACTGTTTAGGATTTCTGGCCCAACAGTTGCTAATTATTTTTCGCATACTTTACAAATTTTATCCCTCATTTTGAAAAAATCATTTATTGGCCGACCAAAGAGGAATTGAGACAAAACGTGCCTCTTTGTTTTCGAGAACATTTTTCTAACGTAACTGTAGTACTAGACGCAACAGAAATTCCCATAGCCACCCTGAAATGTCTCAATTGCCGAATTGCATCATACTCTAATTACAAGTCGCGGCGAACAGTGAAATTCTTGATAGGCTTTTCTCCGGCAGGGCTAATTACATTTGTTAGTCAGGCTTACTCCGGTAAAAGTTCAGACAAATTCATTGTGAATGAAGAGAAGCTAATGGACCGTTTAGAGGCCCATTCAGATGAGATAATGGTGGACAAGGGGGTATCAATCGAATCAGAGTGCTCAACGAAATGCATAAAGTTGCACATGCCACCATTTATGAAGGGAGACAAACTAACACCTCAGGAAGCAAGCCGAAATGAAGCGATAGCACGTGCAAGAGTGCATGTCGAAAGGGCCATTCAGAGAATCAAATTTTTTGGAATATTTTCGAGAACTATTAATTTGTCTATGTTAGGTAACATTAACGATATAATGACTGTTGTCTGTGGTATTGTAAACTTAAGTCCACCGATATTAAATGATGATAAGTTTTGATCTGTACGCATCAATGTGTTTTTTTTTTCCAAATAACAAAAGGAGAATTGGGTCCTAAAATGAAGCTTAGATTGCTGATATTATTGTTTACAGCGATAAAGCTTATTTTTCTGAGTACAATGACCCATTGCACGACTACAAAGAGTTAAAAATGGATTTTTGAATCAATTTTGAAAAATTAACCCCGCGGTCCTTCTTGACAGAAAAACTCCTACTTGACAGCTCTTTCCAAGGGGGCCATAGTTGATCCATCGAAAAAATGTTGTCTCGACAAAAAAAAATTTACGTTAAAATGAAAAAAAGTGATCAGAAATGGTTTTTAATCGAGTTTTTTACCGTTGTACATAAAAAATTACATAGGGCTTTAGTACCCAATTGCATTCTTTTTCCTCTAGTGATGTGGATGGGGCCATCCATAAACCACGTGGACACCTTAGGGGAAGGGGGTGGTCGGAGAATTGGGTACTAAAGCCCTATGTCAATTTTTTTGTACAACGGTTAAAAACACGATTCAAAACCATTTCTAATCACTTTTTATCATTTTTATGAAAAAAATATTGACAAGACAACATTTTTTCGATGGATCAACTATGGTCCCCTTGGAACGAGCTGTCAAGTAGGACCTTTTCTGTCAAAAAGGGCCGTGAAGTTATTTAAAAAAAATGAATTAAAAATCCATTTTAAATCCTTTGCGGTCGTTCAAAGGGTCTCTACCTGATGAATCCATTTTTTCTTCAATAATTGCAGTTTTTGAATATATATTTTTAATAGAACTCCAAAAAACGTATGACACGCGTAAACAAAACAAGCTCAAGACATTCTTCGTTTAGTTCCAGTTATGAAATATGGAGGCGCTGCAAGTATCTCAGAGTTTGACGTTTGGGCGCCAATAGAGTTATCTACGTGTGCATGTATTGCGTGTACGTACACGAAAAAGATTGAGGTTAAATTTTGTACCGGCCAGCAAAACAATTGACGTGCTAGTGTGCGTGAAAGCGGGCTTAGACTGGTTGCAACGCGGCTCTACTTTGTTCTAGCTGTTTCATTTTTCAAATAGAACTGAAACAGACCACCCGCAACGCGGAGTTGCAGTTTTATTTTTCGAGCAGTATTTTGAAACCGGAATAAAACTGCTCGACGAGTTTGTTTCAAACGTGAGACGATTTGGAACTGGAATAGAACTCAGTTTCAAAAAAATCAGATATATGGAGATATCCACGTATTCTTACACACACACACTATGATGCTGTGTTGATAATCATACGCACACAATTAAAAGCATTTTTTTGAAACAACATTTAGATCAGCGCGTTGCGAGCACCGTGTTCTAGTTTCATTTCCGCCAGTTCTAAAAATTTAAAACTGCTCGCAATTTGAAACAATTATAAAACTTCGCGTTGCAACCAGTCTTAGATAACTCTATTGGAGCACCCGCAGTCGAGCAGTTTTTGACAGTTCGCTCCACGAACTGACTAGAGACCCTAAATAGGGAGACTGCTCGAACATTCCCTGACTGACAGACGGGGCCGACAACGGCCCGAAAACGGCCCGACGGCTCAACAAAACGGCCCGAATTCCGACGGTTTGTCCGACGGAATTCGGGCCCTTTTCGTGCGTATATGCAACACTTTGTCCGACGATCGACAAAATCGGCTTTCGAGAAAATCGACGTTGACGGGCCGTTGTCGGGCTGTTTTCGGGCGCCTTTGTTATTCAGATTGTCCTGTCATTGTCGTACGTTCTCGTTTCGGATTTTCTGGGTTAATTTGATAAAAAAAGAATTTCCATTTGCAAACAATCCTTTTTTATTATTGTTGTCAAATAAAGAAAATTTTAATTAATCACAAGCTCGGAACTCGTCTTGGTTCATACTTGGTGGCCGCAGCATTTTTCAACCCGTCTGAAACAAATTATTGATTTAGCAAAAAGTGTGAACAAACCATAATAAATATTCCTAACCTCAATTCTTTGGTTTGTCTGGGTTCCGTCATGCTCCTGAATCTGCTTTTTTCACTAAATATAACACAATTTTATAAACTACAAATTAAACTTATAACTTTGGAAACCCACGAAAATACAACTGTCATTGATTTTTATCAACGCCTGCCAAGATTTTCACAAGCACTAGATGTCGCCTTTTTGACATTCGATCAAAACGCACGACAAACGCTCGAAAATGGCAGGACTCAATAGATGTATCCAGTTTGAAATGGCCGCTAGGTGGCCAATGGTGTTAGAAATGACAGCTTCCATGTATTTGAATATGGGAGCACAGGAAAACTCAATTTTTAAGCAATAAAATGATTATTTATGATAAAAGTATTGATTGATTAGGTGCACAAAATGTGTCTAGAATATTATTAAATAAAAACTGTTCGAAAAATTTGCAATTGAGATAAGTACACCATTCGATTCAGCAGGAATTTTGGGCACCAAAAATATATAGTTTTCATATGTTGTTTTATTTTAGAAGAAAATTAACAAATAGTATGAAAATCGAGACATTTAGTATGGGAGCTGTCAAATCTCTCACCATCAAAAAGCAGCGTTGAGCTTTCGCTGGATTTGTCTATCGACTTCGAGCAGATAACGCTTCAAATCGCACGACCGCGGGACTTCAGTCTAACAGGGTTGCTAAATCGATCTGGCAACGTATCCCTGTTAGACTGAAGTCCCGCGGTCGTGCCTTTCGAAGCGTTATCTACTCGAAATCGATCTTGTCCTGCCATTTTCGAGCGTTTGTCCTGCGTTTAATCGGCGTATAGAAAATTAGCAGGCGGTGATAAAATTTATGACAGATCATTACTTTTCACAAAGCAAAGTCTTCAAAATAAATTCGTAATTACCAAATCCTTATAATTTTGTTGTAAAATGATATTAGTGCGAACAAACCAAATAAAATTTTTTTCCCTGGACGGAATCCAGCAGCGGTGGATAAATTGCCCTCTCCGGAGAAACCATTTTGATCGGTGAGGATTCGGTCCTCCGAGCAACATGACAATGTTCCGGTGAAGACCATCAGGGATAAGCAGTTGTCGGTCCTTTGGGCGGTGCGGTGGAGGAAGAGGTAAATTCTTAATTTGCTTGTTTTTTGTTTTTATATTTTCTTATATTACCTTTTCTCTTAGACAAGGACACAAACAAAACATGCAAGAGCTGCTTCTTTGGATCAAAATCGGCACACACTGAAGACAAAAATACATCAATCATCAAGAGATAAATAAAAATTACTTGTTTGCAAAAAAATAATACTCTTGATTGATTAAGCCCTAAATCCGAAACGTGAGCACCTGAGCACCCGACAATGGCAGGACAACCTAAATAACAAAGTCGCCCGAAAATGGCCCGTCAACGTCGATTTTCTCAAACGTCGATTTCGACGATCGTCGGACAAAGTGTTGCATATACGCACAAAAAGGGCCCGAATTCCGTCGGACAAACCGACGGAATTCGGGCCGTTTTGTCGAGCCGTCCGGCGGTTTTCGGGCCGTTGTCGGCCCGGTCCGTCTGTCAGGGATGTTTTGAGCTTGGCAACACTGACAAGTTTTGCTGGGCGTAAAGGCAAATGCTCGTTTGGATACGTCAAACTCGTGTCTGTTTGGGTACGTCAAATTCACTTCGACCAGTCTCCCTATTTGGGGTCCCTAGAACTGACGTGCCACGAGCGAACCACTTTTGACTAGAGACCCTAAATAAGGAGACTGGTCTAAAAATTCTAAATCGATCTGGCAACGTATGTTTTGAGCTTGGCAACACTGATAAGTTTTGCTGGGCGTGGCAAATGCTCGTTTGGATACGACAAACTCGCGTCTGTTTGGGTCCGTTTCTTTCGGAGGTACACGCCGCGCGGCATTTCAGAATGTGCCGCAGACACTGTTGCCAACGATTTTCTACACTTTTGGTGCAATAAAGAACATTTCCGGCAACAATACCATGCAATTCGAAGAAGAAGATCAACAAAAACAAAACGCACAGTATGGGATTTGAAAGCGCGCATTTGCCGAAAGTGCGGCGCGTCGTTTCGATGCTGGTTTGCCGCGTGTCTTTTTCGGGAATACGCGCAATAATAGCGGTGCAAGCAAAGGGAGCGTTCTTTTATTACGTAACGCAGTAGGGGGAGAGGGGGGTCGGAGGCCGTGTTACGCTCTATACAACATTTTTAAAATTTGTATGGAAATTTTTTTACGAGGGGCGGGGAGGGCGTCTAAAAGTCCGATTTTTCGCGTTACGTAATAAAATTATGCTCCCAAAGTCTCAATCTTATCTTTGTACATTGTCTGTACAGATATTTAACTTCGCGATACAGTTTTTTTAAAGGAGGGATACACATTTCATAATCGCAATATGACATCACTGTACTGTCGTCCGGTTCCATGGTTTTAGCATATTTACCAGGTATCCTTGATTGTACGTTTTTAAGAATCTAAAAAAAGCTATGATGAACAAGCGAATTTGGGTTTTATCGGTTTGTCATGGAGTTTTACCGTGAGTTTTACTCTTATTTTCGTTCGAATTTTGGAGAAAATCCTTCACAAACTATCGCGTGCTTTGACTTTTAAGGAAAGCAATTTTTTATTAGCACAGTCTATCATACCTAGTTCATATTTTAAGAACCACGGTTGGATTTCTTTGCTCCAACACGGCATCTGCTCGGCAACAGTGCTCGTCAGTAGGAGTTTGAACATCGAAGGAGCGAGTAATGGAATAGCCGAAGAGAGAGCAGGGAGTGGAAGAACCGCTATTTAGCGAATTTGTTTTAGCCACCACCGTGTCGTCACCATTTTTTGCAGTCCAGTTGTTTTACTGCTGCAAAAAAGCGGATCAACGCGCGCGGCAAAGTGCATCCGACCGACCGACCTGCTACGATTTGATATCTGTGCGTGGGAGACCGTGTCTGCGATCCTTTGTACGACGAATTTCAAGTTACGGGATCGGGATCGTGTTTTTCTCGGTGTGTATTTTCCGTCGATGAGTTGCGACCGCGTACGTGCGTGTGTGTGTGAGTGAGTCGACACCGAAAAAGGGCTAAATTTTCGATGAAGAGGTCAGCAAATTGATTTGGCGAATTTTTTTGGCTTTGGAGAAGAAAAAAGTCGCAATTTGTAAGCGGTAGGAAGAAAAGCAAACCAGCTAGCGAAGGAAAGAAGAAGCAGCATCGTGTGAATATCTGTTGGTCGCGCACATAAAGGAAAAGTTTTTTTTTTGGGTGCCGCTGTAGTGGTGCGTTTACCATATCTCTCTCACCAATACATCCAAACCCGAAATTGCGTGACGTGACGACGAGTTCGATCGCTCTACTCGGGAACACCAAAACAACCACGGCCTACTGTGCTGCTGCTGTGTGATGGTTTGGCTTGCATGAATCGGATGTCGGAGTCGTCATCTTGAAATCCCGGAGATCACGTACCCACTCTTGATTTTTATTTCCTCGCGCGACTCGCGGGCTGAAGTCGGAGGAACGAAAAACGAGGTTAGAGCGCGCTGACTTTGGTTTTCTAGCCGGAGCACAAAGTAGGGCGACGATTTTGTCTGTTTTTCTCTGCGTGCTTGCGAGGAAAAACCAACGGAAGAAAAAAAGGCCAGGTTGTCCCGGGTTCCAGCTTCCGCGTCCCTAGTGACAGTGTTTTTTTTTTGAAGAGTTCAAACTTCGGGTCGAGAGAGGAAATCAACGCCGCAACCATGGTGGAACGGATTGTCGAGGAAACAGCTGAGGCAAATATAGGTAAGTGTTTAGATAGGTGAAAGGGATGGGGGTTTTAATCAAACGTTTTCAGTATTTGCTTATTGCACAATGCTAGTCCCTGATTGCGGATAGTCCCCGGGAAGGAAAGATCTCAAAAGTTTGCACGATAGGGTGAATAACTAAACGTTTGCGTCACTCTGTTTTTGTTTATGATGAGATTGTATCTTGTGCTTTTTTTTTTGTTAATTCATTTCAATTGCTTTACAACCATTAATATGACGCAACTTTCAAAGAAATATTTCAAAGTAGTTTTGCCATAGACATAACCGGAATGGCGATAGATAACAGAATTTATGTCAGTTTAGTAAATATCCAGGGCACTGGAGAATATTTCGATGATAACCTTACTGGAAGCAGTCGGAATATTTTTTCACCCAGTAAGATAGTTTTTCTATTTGAAATTTACATCTGTGTTCAATGCACTTATATCAGACGCAATTTTAAACATGTAAGTTACCTGAAGGTCACTTCGGCATTTGGAAACTGCAGTATAAACCCACCGCATCCACATTACTAGAATTATTGTAGCGTATTACCCATTTTTAATAGAGAGCCTATAGTTATGGAGAGGCAAAATGGTACTCTCAGGGTTCCAATCGTGCAACAAGACCAGGCAACAACAAGGTCAACAAGGCACCAAAGACAAACTACAATTTTGACAAAGGACTTTGTCTAAAAGCTCTATCTGCGGTGTCAATGCAAAATTTTTCGAAAATGTAGCGTTACCGTCGCATGCCCTCGGCTCTAAGGGCAGATCACTTCTTATACTGAGGTTTGTATGGAGTGTGTATGTAGCGAGTATCTTACTAGATATCGTGCGTATCATACGCGACCCAGTATTGACCATTATCTATGAAGATTTATTTCAGTGTGGAATCTTTTGACATTTGTCAACGTCAAACATTGGTGCTGTTTTTGCTGATGGTTAGATGCAGTTGGCGGTTTCAGATTCTGCAGGGCGAGGTTGAGTCGATTTTGGTAATAAAACCAGAGACAATCGCGGAGAGCGATTGCGGGTTGTTGGAGTACCTGTAGGACATTGTCGGGACGAGGCGGTCCAAGCAACAGTTGATGAAGATCAACGAACCTGTCAAGCGCTGAACAAGGGGGGGGGGGCAGAGGCGCCGACTAGTCCAAAATGTTGGGGGGGGGGGGGCACGGTTGTTTTCCGAAATCGTTAGGAGAGAGTGGCGATTTGATGTTTAAGTTTATTGTATATCACGAATTTTACCAATTTGAATATTACGATGTGATAAGAGTTTTTTTTCATCCGGAATCCATTTTTTTTTGAAAAAGATAATTTATTAAAACGTGATTGAGAATGTTTATTGGGGGAATTTTTTATATGTTTGGAAGGCGAATTCCTTCTAATTGGCATATTCTCACTTATTTTCCAGAAGTAACAGTCAATAATAAAAATTATCAGGTATTTAAAATTCAACAACACAAATATTCTAAAAATGAAATCAAAAGTAAAAAGCAAAAATTTAGAACTTAGAACTTGGGTATTAAAGCCCTATGCCAATTTTTATGTACAACGGTAAAAAACACGATTAAAAACCATTTCTGATCACTTTTTTTCATTTTAAAGCAATTTTTTTTTGACAAGACAACATTTTTTCGATGGATCAACTATGGTCCCCTTGGAACGACTTGTCAAGTAGGAGCTTTTCTGTCAAGAAGGACCGCGAGGTTAATTTTTCAAAATTGATTTAAAAATCCATTTTAAGCTCTTTATGGTCGTACAAAGGGTCATTGTACTCAGAAAAATAAGCTTTATCGCTGTGAACAATAATATCAGCAATCTAAGCTTCATTTTAGGACCCAATTGGAAAATGTACATTAAAAAACAATAAAAAAATGCTTAAAAATGTTAAGAATTCAAAAGTTGAAATTAATAAATTAAAAAAATCAGAAATTTGGAAATTACAAAAAAAAAACAATGTTTAAAAAAATCGAAAATTTAACATCAATTTATTTGTTCAGAATTTAAGAATATAAGAATTTAAGAATTTAAGAATATAAGAATTTAAGAATTTAAGAATTTAAGAATTTAAGAATTTAAGAATTTAAGAATTTAAGAATTTAAGAATTTAAGAATTTAAGAATTTAAGAATTTAAGAATTTAAGAATTTTAAGAATTTAAGAATTTAAGAATTTAAGAATTTAAGAATTTAAGAATTTAAGAATTTAAGAATTTAAGAATTTAAGAATTTAAGAATTTAAGAATTTAAGAATTTAAGAATTTAAGAATTTAAGAATTTAAAATTTAAGAATTTAAGAATTTAAGAATTTAAGAATTTAAGAATTTAAGAATTTAAGAATTTAAGAATTTAAGAATTTAAGAATTTAAGAATTTAAGAATTTAAGAATTTAAGAATTTAAGAATTTCAGAATTTCAGAATTTCAGAATTTCAGAATTTCAGAATTTCAGAATTTCAGAATTTCAAAATTTCAGAATTTCAGAATTTCAGAATTTCAGAATTTCAGAATTTCAGAATTTCAGAATTTCAGAATTTCAGAATTTCAGAATTTCAGAATTTCAGAATTTCAGAATTTCAGAATTTCAGAATTTCAGAATTTCAGAATTTCAGAATTTCAGAATTTCAGAATTTCAGAATTTCAGAATTTCAGAATTTCAGAATTTCAGAATTTCAGAATTTCAGAATTTCAGAATTTCAGAATTTCAGAATTTCAGAATTTCAGAATTTAAGAATTTAAGAATTTAGGAATTTAGGAATTTAAGAATTTCAGGATTTCAGAATTTCAGAATTTCCGAATTTAAGAATAACCAAAAAGATACACAAACGGTTTTTAATAAAATCAAAAAAAGCATTATGACAACTTGATACGACCAAAAATTTGCATTTTTTTAAAAAGAAATCAAGCAAAAAATACCTAAAATTACTCAAAAAAATATCGAATTTATCAGCATTTTTTTAAATGTAAAGCTGTCATCAAATGACCATTTTGAAAAGTGTTTCAGTTCATTTTCGCTAAATCCTGATCTACAATGGCAAATCGCAGAATGTTGCATCTGAAAACTTGATGATTGTTTTGACAAGAGTTTGCGTAAGTTTGCTCTTGTATACTAAGCTTGCTGGTTTTCCTACCTAGTTAGCATAAGAGAGCGCAGTAGTATAGATGAAACGTTGTCGATCTAAAAAAAAAATTTGAACTATTTTACAGATTCGCTTACAAGAATTCTATCCAATTCCAATTCAGTTTTAAATATTATTTTCAATTATTTCTGTGATTTTTTTTTGTAATATTTAAAATAAGAATATTTTTCTTCTAAAATTTCTGGGGGGGCACAATGTATGGGCTGCCCCCCTGCCCAATTTTTATGGGGGCAAAAAGTACCGTGCCCCCCCAGAGTCGGCGCCCCTGAGGGGGGGGGGGGGGGATGTTTCTTCCGGGATCCTGGGGGAAGCCAGGATTTATTTTGCACGGATGGTAGTAGAGGACGCTGGGAGATCCCTGCTTGAACACCTCGCCGAAACCGGTGGGCACCGGCGAAGGGGTCGCCCACAGGAAGGTGGTGCCACGCTTCGGCATCCGTGGCGGGGGAGGGTTTTAAATTTAGAGGAAGGAAAAGAAAAGCACAACTACTGTAAATTGTCAGAACACGAGATAAAAGTACTTGATGGAGCGAATCGAACAAGCAGAAAAGGAAGGTCGTCGAGCTGGATCAGGCTGCAGCGATCCTTGCCAAACATGACGAACACTTTGAAGCGCTCAAAAATTAACACATCGGAAAATAAAATCTCGTCCGAAAGGAATTCAAACAGCATCGCCCTCGAAACAACCGTTGTCACAGATAAACGAAGGCAGAATCCAAAGAATTCTCGCCCAGCTGTAAAATCTCAGAGGAATCGACTCGTAGTACGATGTGGCTTTTTATACCAGCTGCGATACCCTGGACTTTATGTTGATCAAAACGTTTTTTCCCGGCACGGCGTGTTTTCTAGAACAACCTTTTCAAGAAAAAATAGTCATCGCTACTTTCAAATGTGTCTTATAGGAAATTTTCTCAGCTATCCAATGCTTCTAAGAGCGAAATGTTTCATCGGGAAATTTCTGAGATATCTGTATATTAAGTTTTCTGTTTTAAATTCCTGTATTATTTATTGGAAACTTAATACTAACAGTTCAGAAAACTTATCAAATGATGTGTTTCATGTATCATGTACTCATCAAAATGTGCAAAATAAGTCAAGAAACAACTTTGTAGAAGGTTGCAAACTGCTTAACATTTTGAAAATTTTGTTTGATCTAATTTTTTGAATATATGGGATTTATTCAGAACTTAAAATCATAAAACCGTATTAATACATTTTTTTACAAGAATTATTAAAATATTACATATTTTTTGTTTTGGTTTGGGTTATTTTTTGTGTACAAATATCACGTGTCTGCTCTGATTTAGCTTGCTAAACCGAAACTTTGGCAGGTTTGTGATTGTTAATGGTGTTATTGAAATTTAATGAATTTTTTTTATATTTTCTTAAGCAAACATTAACCAGGAGCATAAATACAAGTATGTTTTAAAATCGAAAATAAACTACATATTACTGTTGCAAGCTTCAAAAGTCTTATTTTCATGGTTTTAAAATAAAGATGAAATTTTATTAAATGTTTACTGTTGAAAATGCACTTAAAAGTAGTAATAAAACTAGAGTCTTTCAACTCAGAATGCTGAAAACACCGTCTCAAACTTTTTTTTTTGAACAAAAATTAAATATTATTTTAACAAAAACTTCTTTTCCAACTATTATTCATTTAATACAAAAAACTAAAACAATCATTCATACTAATGAAAAGTATTTCTCCTAAAGCTTGCAACAGTAGTTTGCAGTTCAATTTCGGATATTAAACATGTTTTGAATCCATGCAACTGGTTCATGTTTGGTTAAGGAAATATGATAATTAATCATAAAAATCTAGGGAATACCCTATCAATCACAAACCAAAGTTTCGGTTGAACAAGCTAAATCAGAGCAGACCGGTGTTATTTGTATACAACAGTTATCTAATAATCCATTTGTTCTTGTAAAAATCATATTTAAATACGGTTTTATGATTTTTATTTCTGAATAAATCCCATATCTTCAAAAATCCGGTTAAAACTTAATTATTCTAATGTTTAGCGAATTGCAACCTTCTACAAAGTTGTTTCTTGTCTTATTTAGCACATTTTGATGAGTAAATGACATTTAAACACATCATTTGACAAGTTTCCTGGACTGTTATTTAAAAGTTTCCAATAAATGATTAAGGATTTTAAAACAAAAAGCTTAAAATAGAGATATCTCAGAAATTTCCCGATGAAACATTTCGCTCTTAAAAGCATTGGAAAGCTGAGAAAATTTCCTATAAGACACATTTGAAAGTAGCAATGACTATTTTTTCTACTTAAGGTTGCCCAAAAAACACGCCGTGCCGGATCTTTGCGTCCGCATCAGGATTCCTTCTACTTATTCACTTAAATTAACAAAACTTTCATCATCTGGCCGCTGAAATTCAAACAATCTATCAGCTCGATTCCGTCCCAAATGTAGATGAATTGGGTCCTAAAATGAAGCTTAGATTGCTGATATTATTGTTCACAGCGATAAAGCTTATTTTTTTCTGAGTACAATGACCCTTTGTACGACCATAAAGAGCTTAAAATGGATTTTTAAATCAATTTTGAAAAATTAACCTCGCGGTCCTTCTTGACAGAAAAGATCCTACTTGACAGGTCGTTCCAAGGGGACCATAGTTGATACATCAAAAAAATGTTGTCTTGTCAAAAAAAAAATTGCGTTAAAATGAAAAAAAAAGTTATAAGAAATGGTTTTCAATCGTGTTTTTTACCGTTGTACATAAAAATTGGCATAGGGCTTTAGTACCCAATTGCCAACAGATCAAGCAACAGATTCTTTTCCAAAACTCGAAATTTCCAAATGTGTTGTTTATTGTTTATTATTTTGACCGATTTTGACAACTACACCGATATAAATTGTATCCAAAAGTTGTCCATACCATGCCAGTATAATGCGCGTATGGTACGCGCGTATGGTATGCTGCCGTACACAGTATGCGATATACTCGAAGTGAATAACCCTTAGATCAAAAACCATGAATTTTGATACCCATATTGCCCCAATATGTATAGTTCCATAAATGTCCTCCCGGGAGAACCTTCCCTCAGGGCCATGGCCACTCCGGGTGTGGCCAATATCCTAAAAGTTTGGTCCCAACCCCATTGCCTCAAATCATTCTGGTTTTCGGGTGTCCGTCCTAACAATCTTTATTAGAACAGATTTCCAAGGTGGTGCACAACCTGTGTCTTTCCATGTCCATAAAATAACCACCGTGGATCCGTCTTTAACGAAACCTCGTAAGGTACTGAAATTTTCTGAGGCTATCTGTTAGCTTAAATAGTTCGCATGAAATGTGGTAACATGGTGAAAATTTTGCCTTGTCTCTTGCTTTCGTGAAACTGTCACGCGAGAATGTTGCACCAAATATAAATAAAAATGGATTTACTTTTTAGAGTTTTGTACAAAGTTCTTTGTCATATTGGTCGCAGGCCAAGGATTGATACCTAAGAGCATGCAATGGCACTGACCTTGTTGCGTGCTCTTCGGTTGACGTCCACGTAAGGAACATCCTGGAAGGAGCGTAACTAACTACATCCGTAGTTCTGTTAGATCATCCGAATTATCTTGATCAGAACAGTATAGCTCTGGTTCCTTGCGAGTGTCCTATTTTGTTACCTCCACGTTGGCTTGGTTTTCATGATGACCTAGCTGGTGGCCTGTGGAAACGGATCGTAAACCTTTGACCACCGCGGGTCAGAGTCGAGACGGCTAAAAGAAAGGGGCGCAACAATGTGGGAAAGGGAAGTAATTTGTGATTGTAGACGGTATTGTTTTGATTCGCAGTATGTTGAGTCAACTGCTGTGGATGTACCTGAAACATCGCACAACGGGGTTTCTATTCTCTTCATTCTCAGCTACCACCTATCTCCTATTTTTATTTTGCTCTTCTGATTCCCAATTCTTCACTGATTCTTCTATTTAATATCCAATATTTGATTTTAATTTTACTAACTTTTGATTCTCTTATCTCTCAAAGCTTTTCCACTCTTTTCTATCAATTGATACTGCTGTAACAAACTTTGTTTTGTTTTTTCCCTTAAAAAATATACTTTTCCTTAATGTACTTGTAATATCAAGTCTATTTATCATTCGCCTAATCTTTTTTGATTTTATTGTTTTTTTTTATTTCAATTCAATTGGTGTTTATTAGAATTTAGCAGTTCTGCTCCAGGATGTTACATTTGCAATTCAGAGATTTGGAGAACCTTTCAACTGAGATCAAATCATAAGCCTTTACAGGGAGGGTACATGTTTCTATGTTTAGATGTTGCTAGCTGCGTGCTCTTTTAGGGAAAATAAATTTTGAGAAAAAACCCTAGATCTATGTTTGGCTTAAGACTAATATCACAGTTGTTGATGGAGGAGTGCTTCGATGAGCGGATTCGTTGACATCCCACAGGAAGTCCTGAAGGTTCTCGTTGCCTTTTCGATGCTTGCGTCGATGGTGTCGACGCCGGCCAGCTCGTGTAGATCGTCGGTGGGGTACCACGGGTCCAGGTTGTGCACCATCTTGAGCAGCTTGTTCTGCTTCACCTGGAGTCGCTTACGGTGCGATTTGGCGCAGTTGCCCCAGACCGCAGCAGCGTAGGTCAGCATTGGACGGATGATGCACTTGACCACGAGCGACTTGTTCTTAATACTCAGCTTCGACCGCCGATTAAGCAGGGAGTAGAGCGCCTTGGTGGAACGATCCACCTTCTCGATGATGTTGTTCACGTGCTTGTCGTACTTCAGCTTCTTGTCATGCACCACACCCAGGTACCTGACTTCATCGTCCCACGTCGCAGGCTGGCCGTTGACGCTGATCGATCTGCGGGGAAGGTGCCGAGCAGCACGCCTCCTGGTGAAGAAGATGGACTGGGTTTTCCCAGCGTTCAGCTTGATGCGCCACTTCCGCTGAAACTCCTCGAGGTTGTTCTGTGCCGCTTGGAGGTGGGTGACGACGATCTTCGGGTCCTTGTCCGATGCCAAGTATGCAGTGTCATCCGCAAAGAATGCGTACGACACTCCATCGATCATCGGCACGTCGGAGGTGAGGATGTTGTAGAGAGTCGGGCTCAGAACTGATCCTTGGGGCACGCCGAAGGGGATGTTGTGGACGGAGGAACGCTCGCCATTCACCGTCACCGTAAACGACCGATTCATCAGGAACGACTCGACGATCTTGACCAGGAACAGCTGGAGGTTTGAGCGGAAGAGCTTGTAGACCACGGCGTCCTGCCACACGGAGTCGTAGGCCTTTTCGACGTCGAGAAGGATCATGCCGGTCGATTTCCCCGCCAGGAAGCCGCGCTTCACAATCTCCGAGATACGGGCGAGTTGGTGCACCGTTGAGTGCCCCGGCTTGAAGCCGAACTGCTCGTGTGGGATGAGTTGCTCCGTCTCCAGGTGACGGTTTATCCGGGCGAGGATCACCCGTTCCAGGAGTTTGCTCAGGCTGCTCAAAAGGCTGATCGGGCGGTAGTTACCTGGATTGGTTATGTCCTTGTTCGCCTTTGGGATGGCGATCACGTTTGCGTGCTTCCAACGAGCCGGAAAGTAGTCCAAGGCCAGGCAAGCGTTAAAGATTTTGGTCAGGACGACCAACCCTTTTCTTGGCAGCTGCTTGAGGCACGTATTCCGGATTCCGTCTTGCCCTGGAGACTTCCGGTTTTTGAGCGTGCGGATGATCGCCTTGACCTCTTTTGGCTTAACAAGGGCGGCCGGAGGCACGGGAGTCGTTGTCGCTCGGATGTGGCCAAGCGCGTGCTCCACAGCGGCCGATGTTTCGGGATCACCTGGTTGCTCGTTGTTGTGTGCAGCGGCGAACGCACTCGCGAGCGCTTCGGCTTTCGCTGAAGGGCTCACTACGAGGTCTCCGTTGACGTTCAGCGGGGGGCTGTGCTTGACCGTGTTCCGGAGGTTGCGGGTAAGCTTCCAGAACTTGTTGCTGCCGTTGTCCAGCGTCCTTAGCAAGGAGCCGAAATTTTTGTAGCGGTGTTCGGCGCTTTTGGTGCTGATGACGTTGTTCAGGTGGGTCACCACCGCACCGATGATCGGGTCCCGTCTTCGGATGAACTGTCTACGCCGCACGTTCCTCAGCCGGATTAGCTGCTTCAGCTCGTCGGGAATGTCCTTCTTCTGAGGTAGGATCCTACGCGAAGGGACAGCGGCTTCCTCAGCAGCTTTGAGGATGGCGGTGAACTTGTCGATGGCGTCGTCGATTTTCTCCGAGCGATCTAGAGTGTTGATCCAGCTAGCGTTAAGGTCGACCTCCCGCTCGATCGAGCGAGCAAAAGTGCTCCAGTTCGCCCTGTCGAAGCATCGCACGAGTCTTCCAGCCGGGGCGACTGGAACATCAACGTCGATCGTAAAGGTGACCGGCAGATGGTCCGACGACAGTTCAACGTGCGTTATCGGCTTCGACATCTGCACCTGGTTGTTTGAGATGACCAGGTCCAACGTGGAAGGCCTCCCTCGTCCAGCGGGGCAGCGGGTGGGAGTATCCGGAGCGTGTATGTAGATGTCCTTGGACTCGTACTCTTGGTGCAAGATTTGTCCTGCTTTGTTGGCCCTGGCACAGTTCCACATCCTATGTCGCGCGTTCAGGTCACCCACCAGGAAGAATGGCCCATCGATACTGCTGAGTTGGCGGATATCGCGTCGAAGCTGGCTGAGCGTTGCCCTGCGAGGAGAACCGGGGTAGTAGACGGCAAAGATGTTAACTGGTGTCGGGTCCGTCTTGACTGTGATCCCAACAGACTCGATTGCACGGGTCGAGGTTTCCAGCTTGGAGAAGTTGATACCGTTTCGCACCAGAAGTGCCACTCCTCCCCCCCGGGTGGCCTCCGTCGATTCGCGATCCGCACGCACGATAGTGTAGTGCTCATGATACATCGAGTTTTTGAGCTGCAGCCAGGTCTCTGTGATTGCAGCGATATTTTTGATTTTATTGTGAATTTATTTATTTGAATGATTCTTTATCTAACCTATAAATTATCATTACTATAATCTAAGCTTGTTATGTATCTCTATTTATTAACTATTGTCTAATTTTACATCTAATACATCTATCTTCTCATTTTTATTCTTCAAAATACGCTCATCATTCTTTTACTATTGATACTTGATTTTTATAAAATAAATTCTCTTCTACTGTCAATTGTTTTCAATCTTCACCCTTTTTTTCAAACAAGTGAGGTTTGAGCCCTTACTCAATTTATGGAATGGTTAAAGGATTAACACAAATATTACTATTGTATTTTTGGTAAACTTTTATAACATGCTTAGGACCAAAAATTGTAACAAAACACCGCGACAAAAGAAATAGCAACAGATAAACAGACTCAACAATAGGGAAGATTTCAGGAGAAAACAATACACAATAAATAACAATAAGTTTTTGAATTCAAACTAAAAATAAACCAGTTTTAGCTTTAATGAAAGTTGATAGGCACACTTTAAATGGTTAGGCGCTTATACTTACATCAAACCCTACGTAATGTACCACCCCCGGCCGAGTTAAAATGCGTAACCGGAAAAGAAGGTGTGCATGCCTGGCACGAACACTCAAAGCGTGTTCTAGCGTGCTGCTCGTACTGACTCAGAGCAAGGGTGAGATGTAGGTGTAAGGGCAGTTCGTCGGGAACCTAGTGCATAAGATCGGTCAAGGCCCGTTCTTACACTGAAAATTGCGAATTGCGAATTGCTCTTTGTCATATTGGTCATCACGTTGGCTTGGTTTTCATGATGACCTAGCTGGTGGCCTGTGGAAACGGATCGTAAACCACCGCGGGTCAGAGGCGAGACGGCTAAAAGAAAGGGGCGCGACAATGTGGGAAAGGGAAGTAATTTGTGATTGTAGACGGTATTGTTTTGATTCGCAGTATGTTGAGTCATCTGCTGTGGATGTACCTGAAACATCGCACAACGGGGTTTCTCTTCTCTTCATTCTCAGCTACCACCTATCTCCTATTTTTATTTTGCTCTTCTGATTCCCAATTCTTCACTGATTCTACTATTCAATATCCAACATTTGATTTTAATTTTACTAACTTTTGATTCTCTTATCTCTCAAAGCTTTTCCACTCTTTTCTATCAATTGATACTGCTGTAACAAACTTTGTTTTGTTTTTTTTCCTTAAAAATATACTTTTCCTTAATGTACTAGTAATATCAAGTCTATTTATCATTCGCCTAATCTTTTTTGATTTTATTGCGAATTTATTTATTTGATTAATTCTTTATTTGTCCTATAAATTATCATTACTATAATCTAAGCATGTTTTGTATCTCTATTTATTAACTATTTTCTAATTTTACATCTAATACATCTAGCTTCTCATTTTTATTCTTCAAAATACGCTCATCATTCTCTTACTATTGATACTTGATTTTAATAAAATAAATTCTCTTCTACTGTCAATTGTTTTCAATCTTCACCCTTTTTTTCAAACAAGTGAGGTTTGAGCCCTTACTCAATTTATGGAATGGTTAAAGGATTAACACAAATATTACTATTGTATTTTTGGTAAACTTTTATAACATGCTTAGGACCAAAAATTGTAACAAACACCACGACAAAAGAAATAGCAACAGATAAACAGACTCAACAATAGGGAAGATTTCAGGAGACAACAATACACAGTAAATAACAATAAGTTTTTGAATTCAAACTAAAAATAAAACAGTTTTTGCTTTAATGAAAGTTGATAGGCACACTTTAAATGGTTAGGCGCTTATAAAAAAACGGAATCGACGTAACACCTTATAATGTGGCCCTCTTAAACCTTGCGGTTTCGTCAACGGATCCACAGGTGTGTATCGTTCTTTTTGCGACAAGACTCCGCCTCCCGGGACTCCTAAATGTGAAGGTATGGCACGGGGAGAGGGCACCGAATACCTATATTTTACACTTAGAATTTTTTGCGTCCGCCTCGGGATTCGAACCAGCGACCTCTGAATTGTGAGTCCAGAGCGCGGTCCGATTGATCCACACAGGCAGACGACAGGTTAGGCGCTTATACTTACATCAAACCCTACTTAATGTACCACCCCCGGCCGAGTTAAAATGCGTAACCGGAAAAGAAGGTGTGCATGCCTGGTACGAACACTCAAAGCGTGTTCTAGCGTGCTGCTGGTACTGACTCAGAGCAAGGGTGAGATGTAGGTGTAAGGGCAGTGCGTGTTCGTCGGGAACCTAGTGCATAAGATCGGTCAAGGTCCGTTCTTACACTGAAAATTGCGAATTGCGAAGTTCTTTATCATATTGGTCATGTAGAACATAACCACCTGCACCTTTTTTCAACCTTAAATATGAATGACTTTGGTTGATTGAAATTTCTCCCAGAACATTTCATTTCCCTGTGGGACCATCCATAAACCACGTGGACACGTGGGGAGTAGGGTGCGCCACAAAAGCAAAAAGTTGAGCTAGATTGCATAGGCGGGCAGAATATTATAGTTTTATATCCACATAAGCTCTCCTGAAAATTTCAGCCAATTCGGTTGAGAATTCGAGGTGCCCACTCGATTTCAATTTTGTATTGGATTTTGGATCCGTTACTGTTTATAGATTTTTTTGATGGGGAACAACTTTGTAGATTTCATTAGATTTAAGGCTTCTAATGAAATCTACAAAGCTAAATAATAAAATTAAAAAAAAAAACTTTGAAAAAACAAATTTGGTTTGAAAATCTGGCATACCATGAGCCATGAGCGTTTAAAGCCTTGAAACGCTGGTGCAATTTTGACAGTTTAAGCTGGTGTGAAAACGGTGACGGAGCTCGCATCACACAGATTCCGAAGTACTTCGGATAAAAACTGCGTCTGGACTGTATCTGTCTGCCAAACTGGAGTGCATTGACCTCGAGTCAAAAAAGTGCTCTTGTCAAACATCTTTCAGCTGCTGATATTCTCCCTTCTTCTGTGGATGGCATAATTAGGGCAAGATGTAGCGCAAGGAGACCAGCAAAAAATAATAGTGCCACGCTAAATGCTAGCGAATTCCAAATTCAGTTCATGCAGCAAAGGGGATGTACACTGATAATCAACATTACACTTTTTTCAGTTCACTTTTACACACTTGTATGGGATTTTTCAGTTCAAGTATGATTACACACTTTCGTGTAATAATACTTGAACTGAAAAATCCCATACAAGTGTGCAAAAGTGAACTGAAAAAAGTGTAATGCTGTTTACCAGTGTACCTACTTATGGTACTGGTACAGAGATCGAAAATTTGCCGTTTTCTGTTGTATTAATCTCAATTTAAAAATAGTGAAAGGATAACATTAATTTTAAGAATTTTCAGACACTGGGATAGATTCACAGCAAAGGCAGGTACATAAAATTGCGTTCAATTATTTTATTCATCAGCATTCGGTGAGAGTCGAACGACAGCAAACTGCGTTCTCTGAAATTTAAACCGGTTTGCTCTGTCCTCCTCGATCGATGTATGAGATGAGAGCGCTGCCATTGTCAGAACGGAAAAGAGGGATTTTCATTTTAAACTTTCGAATAAAGCTGCTTTTGGTCTAGACATTAATATCATTGGCCTTAATCCCGATTCAATTTTTTGATAGCGGAATGTAGAACACCGGAAACAAAGAATATTTTTATCGGTGCAATGTGTTATCGGTCACTGTCGGTTCATTTCTCGAATAACAGTGAAGTATTAATATACTTTCCTTGACTGAACATCGTTTCATGGTTCAAATCACTCATACTTTGGTCACAAGTGTCTGTTTTTCAGTGAATGGTTCGATTCACGCCGGCCAAAGTTTCGCTACTTTCCACGGTGGAATGGCACCAGCAGACGAAGTAAGCTGTGACGATTCTGGCATATTACGCAAAACCAGAGTCGATGCACTCTGCGATCGAGTTTGGTCGCCGTCGCCGTTAGCCAGTTTCGTGGTCGAAGGCTGCTGCTGCTGGTGGCATAAAACCGTTTTAAATTCGTGGCAGGCCCCTCACCAGCAGCGTCGTCGTTTGCTGCGAGCCGCCACCGAACTCTTGCATATGGCTTGTTCGGAGCAATTTTTTGAACTTTTAGCGAAAACAACCTCAAAAACCGGCTTTATTTTGTAGCTGCTGGGTTGATGAGTGATTCATACGGTCGCTTAAAGGTGGCCATTATTTTTTTTATTCATCTTTACTCGTGCTTAAGCAGCACACATCGACGTTTTGAAATTTATACCAAAATATTATGGAAAAAATAACATAGCGATGGAAGTTACTTGCACGGTTTGTCGAAGGGCACGCGAGTGTATTTGTGTAATGTGGCCGGTTGTCTTGCTGCTCGCTTGCACCTTGGTATTCGTGTCGTGTATCGGTGAAATTCGGTATACACCGTATACGGCAATGAATTGAAGGGAGTATGCTGTTGAACACGAATACCAGTCCGAGGGGTTGTTTTTTTTATTTCTCTTCCTTTCTTTGAAAAAGAGGAACAACAAAAACATCCCAAACTCTAACACGCAATAAGCGAATGTTGTACGTGCTGCTGGTCGTGTTTTGAAAATGTTGAGCTTTGGGGAGGATAAATTGCATACAGTTTGAAATTTTACCTATCCAGTACAATACCTGAATGAAACATAAACAAACATTCTCTTGTGCATCGTCGTTTATGTGTGGATCAATCGGTCTTGATTTAACAATTTAGAGATTACCGGCTCGAATCCCTTGAAACTTGAGTGATCAATCCTTTAGCATGAGTTTTTTTTTCAAGCAATTGCATTGTTCCGTTTTTGAATCGGCTCCGTGGCTTAATGGTTACGGCTTCTGCCTCATAAGCAGAAGGTTCAGCGATCAAATCCCGGCCGGTACCTTTGAAATTTGGAACCAGGAATTTGAACTTTGAAAATGAACAAAAACGAAAATGAATCAGGTGTGAACCTCTGGAATGGTGGTCTGGGACGCTAAGTAGTCAGCCATCAGAAGGTTTACACTCTAGCAGTGAATTGATCCGTAGTGTTGAAACATGTTATCTCTTCTCATATTAAATACGCGCTGATCCCTGATTTGACTGACGGGATTGGAAGTCTAAATATAGATCGAGTTTCCTTCAGATGCTTGCTTCTATGTTTAGGCGGGGCCGAACAATGCCCAGCGACCTCGGAATTGGACCGCAAGGAGCTCTGTCATTCTGAAATGGGTCGTTGGAAGCAGCGCGAGGTCTATCACCACCTAATACCCGGGACTGAGATAAGTTGTATTAGCATTCGGCATATACAAAGTCTGATACAAACTATACTTTCCCATAATTTCGCTACCGGTTAGCGGGTATTGGATTGGACCACACACACACACACAATTGCATTGTTCCGTTTTTGACAATTATATGTACCATAGAACTAAGACCATACCAATAGAGACTCTCTTATTAGGCTAGTTGATCTTAGAATCCAGAAGATCTTTGGATAACCCGACAAGTAAACCCACGTATCCATCGTATACCATTGTAGATGCTTTTTTAAGTCAACTGGACCGAGTCATGTAGGCTCCTATTGGTATCATTCCGCCAAGTAACCGGTAGAACATGAGGTCTCGTACTAACGAAACAGGGGAAAGGTTTACGTAACTATTGATCAATATTTGAAAATATTTTACTGTTGAGCTGTGTGACGTCTGAGTTCTGAATCCTGGGAGTTGATAAATGATCCAGAACATTAGGTGGCGAGAACAGGTTAGGACCGGGGATTAAAAAAGTTACATAAAGGGTCAGTACGTATTATACTTTCATACCAAGTAGTTCTAGAACATTAAAAAATGAAATGCTCGTGCAAGGTCTTCTTCTAAGCAGTATTTCAAGGAGTTAGATGAGCTAGAATGAGATCATATACAATATTGAATTTGAAATTTAAGGATGCTGCAAATAAATTCATCTACACTAAAATCAATTTTAATTTATATAAGAAAAATACTCTCACGGAACGCAATAAATTTTAAACTGTATGCTAATGCACTTATCGATCACCGGCTGTGCACAACTAGAGATAGAGAAAGAGCAAGCATAACTGAAAACTACATTTTGACCCCAAAACCCGTAAATACGCCGCGCGCGCGAACGCCAGCATTTCAGCGTGGAATGGAATGTGCTGTGCTGTGCTGCGCTGCGCTGCATCGATCTCTCACCTCAACATGCCCGTTTTTCAAATCTGCTTCCTTTTGTAATTATAGATTCGCGAAACGCCGCCGAGGTAGCCCGGTACAGCAGCGAGGAGATATCGGGCAATGAGTCAAACGAGGTACGGATGACCGATGCGGAGCGCCAGGCCGACTTCAATCGCCACAAGGAGGAGATGAAGCGCAAGCGACGCAGGAAGAAACGGGCCAGCTCGTCGATGCAATCATCGTGCTTCCAAGGTAAGTGCAAGACAGGGAAAGAGAGAGAGAGAAAGATATTGTCCTCTGCCGGTTGAGCAGCTTCATTAATTGTTGTTCCCAATTGTCTTTTCTCCTCTCTGCAGAGTTGTACAAGCTGACCGGCGAGGTGCTTGGTGAGGGCGCGTATGCTTCGGTCCAAACGTGCATCAACATCTACACAGAGCTGGAGTACGCGGTGAAGATCATCGACAAGATCCCGGGTCACGCCAGGGCTCGGGTGTTCCGTGAGGTGGAAACGTTCCACCACTGCCAGGGCCATCCGAATATCTTGCAGCTATTGGAATTTTTCGAGGACGAGGAAAAATTTTACCTAGTGTTTGAGAAGATAAACGGCGGACCGCTGCTGACCCGCATCCAGGAGAACGTGTGCTTTTCCGAGTACGATGCGGCCCAGATCATTAAGGAGATCGCCTCCGGGTTGGACTTTCTGCACAAGAAAGGCATCGCCCACCGGGACCTGAAGCCGGAGAACATCCTGTGCGTCTACCCGGACAAGCTGTGTCCGATCAAGATCTGTGATTTCGATCTCGGCTCTGGGATCAAGTTCACCACTAACATTTCGTCGCCGACGGCCACGCCGCAACTGTTGACGCCGGTAAGTTTGTTGTTCGTCACATAACCGTCAAAAAGTATTTCTGCAACTCTACCGAGTGAAGGAGGTTGTGCTTTTCAGCAGTACATGTCAAGCTTTATGTGCGCTAATTGCTAGGGGAAACAATCTGTCAATTTCCGCGGCTATACTGCACTGAAGAACACATCCTTTTAAATCATCATCCCGGTACGAGAATCGAACACACCTCTGGATTGGAAATCCAGCTCGCCGTTAGTCGAAACCCATCCCCTACCGGTCAGTATTTCCAGTGAGCTAATTTACTCTTTGAAGGGATCTGACTTTGCCGAGCCAGACAGGAATCGAACCCATCACCTTCCGCTTACAAGGCGAAACACGTAACCTCACGGCCACGGAAGCTCGGCGACCTTTAGGTTTTTATGTAGGTAAATGTCCCTATAAAGAACCTTCAACCTCTTTCGCCGATTAAACAATATTCTTCTTGGTCGTTTGATTGAAGATTTAAACATTGTGCTATAACGTGGGCTGAAATAAGATAATACTACTTAGGGACCATTTCGAGAACTTTTCTGAAATGCTATTTTTTTTCTCCTCGTCGTGAATTGTTAGAGCCGTTGCTAGGCTACAGAACGACAGATAGCTGTAGCGTAAACTGTTTATTACATCCGACTGATTTGCTTGTCGGGGTTAGACTGGTGTGCATCAGCTGTGCCGGTCAAGGCATACTACAGGCTGGATGTAGGAATAAAAATTGTCAATCAGTTTTCTTAGTAGGTACAGCTGTTATTCCATCCGTTTTTTAGTTCCTCCCTGCAATCTCTGAATAATTGCAAATGCAACATCCTAGAGCCGAACTGTTAAATTCTAGTAAAACAAGTTCCTATTTATGATATTTAAATAGACAAATTTCATAGGAACTTGCTATTTAACTATTTATTCAATTCATTTCAATTGGTGTTTATTAGAATTTAACAGTTCTGCTCCAGGATGTTACATTTGCAATTCAGAGATTTGGAACACCTTTCAACTGAGATCTATTCATAAGCCTTTACAGGGAGGGTACATGTTTCTAAGTTTAGATGTTGCTAGCTGCGTGCTCTTTTAGGGAAAATAAAAAACTCCACAATATTTAACTATTTATCACTCGATTTCTTATGCTCAGGATACCAATGCATTTTTCAAACAAGTTTCAGTTATTGAATATAATCAAACTTTAAAATCAAAAGTTATTCACTATCCGCCACAGGGGCTAACTCCATCTAAATATAGTTAGTGCATTACCATAACAGAATAGAAACGACATTTCAAGAACTTGTTTTCTGGAGCAAACAGAACCAGCCAGTCGAGCCTCCACACATTACGCCGTGCCGGAAAAAATAAAACCAATTTCTAGAACTGGATAAATTCAGCATTCTAGCGCGTATTTGGAACCGGTTTGGAAAGGCTCGTAGAACTCGAGAACGCGACTTGTTTATTCGTTCTGTGTCGGCATTCTTGGTCTTGTTTGTGTGCAAAATTTCCACCCACGACGAGCGAAAACATGGAACACAGTCTCCTCTCTCTCTCTCGTACCACCAGCAGAATGGTGAGTTTATCTGTTTTCATTTGCAAAATAATGGCACGACAGTCGTCGTCGTCGTCGTCGTCGTCCTCCAAGATTAACTGCGCAATTTCTGTAGCGTGGTCGCCGGCTGCTAGCGTTGGACAATCTCGTCGCTCGTCGTTTGTTTTTAGTAGTTTTCTTTTATCAAAATTATACTATATTAAAAAGTGTTATTGTACTCGACTCGACTCGACAAAAAACGTGCCACGCCGCGACGTCCAAAGTCGTCATCGTGCGATAGGCGAAAGTAAAACCAAAGCCCGACGACAACTGATAAACAAATTACACACTCTTGTAGCGCGATCCCATTCTCTTGCTGATTTAACTTTTGTTTTTGTTGTGGTCGAGACGATGCTCACTTCTGACTGTGGCACTGCACGGACCGCGTGTTCCGTTCGTCCATCCGTCCAATTCGATCCTGGTCGTCGTCGTCGTCGCAGTCGTGTTTTTGTTTTGCTGCTGCAAAGAAACACCTAAACGAGGTCAGCAATTTATTTAAAAAAAAACAACACACACACCGCACCACACTTGTGATGGATGGCCAGCTCTAGCAGTCGTGGGTCGTCCGTTTGTGGTGGTTAGTAATGATAAGGGGATTCAATCGAACGTGCTGTTTAAATTCAATACTATAGAGATCTCCACGGATTCTCTCACGCACACCATGATCCTGTGTTAGTATTCGTATTCAAAGTATTGTTTTGGTTTTGATCGATTGTGATTGGTTGAATTCCAAGCAGCTGATTTTGTTTATACTATTTTTACACATACATAGGCTAATCGAGTAGATCAATCGCCTGTAAAAACCAGCTGTTTACCACGTGCTCGTGGTATAACAAAGGACACAGCTGATTTTGACAGACGAATCATTCTACTCGATTTGCCTATGTATGTGTGTAATCTTGTTACAAACTAACACACTCTCGAGCGTGGATATCTCTATTGCAGCACCAGTCGTAGATTCATAATTCGAAAATGTGTTGTCTAATCTTTCGATTGATTGCTGTGTGCGAATTTATGTTGTTTTAAGCGAAATTGGGAGCTGTTACCTAATAAACTGCCTTTAAGGAATGATGGCCAAATTGGTCTGAATTGTAATGGAGCACTTCCATTCGAGCAGTTTTTGCTTTTTTCTACAATGTATTTTTTATGGAGCGAACTGTCAAAAACTGCTCGACTGGGGGTGCTCCATTGTGGAAAAATAGCATAAAAATATCCTTAAATTTGTTGACCAAAACTTTTGTAAATGTCGGAAAATAATGCAATTGTGTTAAATCATGTAAAAATTGTCTATGTTTTTTGCATTTATATTTTACATCACAAAAAATGTTTCATGTTGTCACGTTTCATGTCACTTACATGAACTGTCGAAAACACCTTTCCGAAGAAGTTTTATTACCTCTGGCATTTTCCGTTACTCAACTGCAAAGAATTTTGAGATGTTTTGTTATGTGCCATAGGTAATTATATTTTTTTTTAATCTAAAACAAAATTCTTCATTTTAAATTTACAATGTTCCCCTAAACAGAAAATTTAAACTTTTCTAATCATACCCAATTTCAAAGGAACCCTGGAGAATGCCTTTGAATAAATTAAGCCTAGCATTCTTCTTGTCAGTTATTATCATTTATAGCGTTCCATTGAACAAACGTGACAGTGGACAGGCCTACTGCGTAAAGTTGACCGCAGAGAAGCTTCGTTGGGCTGAATTGCGCTTCAGCTACAGCATGAATCATCAAACAACACGCTCCGATTTTTTGCTTCGTTTGGACATTGAATTTCCACCAATGCCTCGGACACTTTATCTCCGTTATAGGGCCGCAAATTGCTTAAACGAAGGTTCACAACATTGGAAAGAAGATAAAAACAGGAAATTTCATATAAAAAAAATGAGGCAGAGATGGAAATATAAGTTATTAAAAAAGCTTTTATTTACACTCACTAAGAGAGAAATCTGCAACAGGAATGCTCAAAAAGTTAGTTTAATGATTATAAGGGGAAATTATGATTTCACTAGTAAACTCACAGGTAAAACGTTAGTGATGTAAGCCTGCCTCTTTTTGTAGATAATCAATGTTAGTAAACATAGCCAAAACATTTAAATTAAGTGGTGCTAACAGTGAGACTCATGGAATTTATTTTACTGTTGTATGTGCTTGTGAAAGTTCGGGTAAAATTTATTAATTTAAAATTATTCACCCCTAACCGTACTTTCCAGATTATAGAACAGTACATTTTTAGTAGAGAGCCGAAATGTTACTTTTGGTGTTCCAATCGAGCGACAAGACTCCACTAGATTAAGGTTGAAATCAATTTAAAATATTTTCGAACAATAAACAAGATTTCAAACATTACAAGTTTTGTGAAACTTTCGTTTTATAATAAAACAAAATTAAGAACAGCAGTTTCACCAAATTCACGATTTACAAATCACGTTTTTCGATCAGAAACATTTTGCAGTGATTCCAACCTTTTGCTATCGGAGTCCTATTGCTCGATTGGTACTCCGAAAGTAACATTTCGCCTTTCCATGTATGCCGTTCATTTTTAGCCCTTGGGGAGCTGATGATAAAGTACATAGGAGCAATATTTTTTTCTGATGACCTTCGGAGCTATGAGTTAACAACAAAACAACCTATGAGTCATGGGTTTCCTATGCAGAAATCAGCATTTTTTTTTCAATGAACCACATTACGAATATGTGGGGATTAAATTATATATATTTTTTTATTCAAATATCTTGAGTACGATAAAAAATATCTTTAAGATTTTTTCAGCGTGTGAAATTTAAATCTTCTTTTAAAGATGCATTAACCCTGGTTTGTCATTGTTAGTTCTGAAATCAGGCAAAACAATGATATAAGTTTGTACAAGAGGACTTAAAGTGCCCATATAAAAGAAAAACTACAAAAGATAATTGCATATAAAATTAATAAAAATAAGTGAAGATAAACATAAAACAAGAAAAAATACAAGATAGACCCATAGACAGACACCAAAACAACATTGCCATTGAACGCTTTTTATTGTCACACTTATCGCCCTAATTGTGACGCTCCCACAATCTCATCAATCAAAAAGGAAGGCAAAACATCTCCGGCAGCGACTTTGCTGTTCCTGATTGATATCGACCTGTGTGACCAGAGAATTCTAATTTTGCTAACCCTTTCCCAAGGTGTTTTGATCGAGAACGGGTTGATTTTTGTTGCTCGCTATTCGCAGCTCCAAAGATTCTTATCCAAAGTAGATTTACAAAAGCCGGTTTCATGTGGGTGTGTGTAAGTGTTACCGGTTTGCTAGCCAGACCTACACCGCCGCCGGTCTAGCATACTTACAAACATACTTTATGTACAGCTAAGCAATAAAATTAAGACGGCAAATATAAGCTAGAAGAGTGAGCGAGAGCGACGACGACGATACCCACCAGCCAACCAACCAACCACAGCGCGCTGAATGTTTTCGTTCCGTTTGGCAGCATGCAGAAAACGTGCTTTTGCCTTTCTTGGCAGGAACATCTTCTGTATTATTTTTTACTCATATCACCGCAGCTTGGGAGGCACGCCGATGAATGTGTGAGTGGAAAAATTCACCGCGATTGAATAAGTCTTTATCGTGGCAACGCAGCTCGGAAGGCATCGTTTGCGCATGTAAAGACATCAGAAAAGCTTTACTCAACTAAATGAATAGCTCAAATTGATCTCCTTGAAGCTGTCGAACGCGATTGTGGACTGTGTAAGAAAGGGTATGAGGAGGTTGGCTCGGAAGTAGCCCGATGAGCTCTAGGATAGAATGAATCCATCGCAAAACTTTCACCTTCAGTGAATGGTGGCGCACGATGGTTTGGGATGTGTTTGTGTGATGCTCGCGCGCGATATGCGTCTTTTGCGATGTTTTTCGGACTTTGACTTTGTACTTGTGATCTCATCTTCTGTCAAATTTCTGTAAATATCCTTACAATTGCTGTTTAAAATGTGATTGTTGACTACTTTTGCGCTGTGTGTTGATTGATCCACATCGGTCGAAGCTTCTCGATTTCATTATCATATTCGCAATAACTCGCACTGTAGACAGCAATATTTACTGTTTACACTTTACGTTGTGCTCATTACCTCAGGGCCAATTTATCAAAAAATGATACGTGACCACGTTGAAGCGGCAATTTTAAAATGATAATCACCGTGGAAATGGTTGGTTTCATTTCGGCAGTTCCAGGTTCCTGGAGATCCTACCCACACCTCTATTTGTGTGTTGCTAACGCGCTTCGCTGAGTTTGTTCAAACAAGCTCGCGTTTGTATTCGCGAAAAACAGAGGCAAAAAAAAAACCATCGACTGTACATAGCAATAATATGAACATTTGCACGGCCAGTTGGGCATTTATTTACCTCGAGCTTAATTAACAGAAGAGTGCTACAACGACGCGCCTTCGAGTGCACGCCGGATGTGGGCGAATTTGAAATTAATTTGATAAGTACTGAGAATCTCTAAAAAAATATCCTGAGCTCTTGAAATAATAGAGCAATTTAGCTAGATCGTCATTTGTACCTCATTAAATCCGTGAGGATTAGTTATATGTAACTTCCATTAAAAACGTTACTTTATGCAATATTTATCACAACATTGCCTGATATTAATTTTCTAGCTGTTCGGTTAGGCATTTCAAGGATCTTTCCTCTTTTTTGTTTTGCTGTTCGCAATATTGTTTCTTGGCCACATTTCTTTGGAGGTGCGTACAGTCATCCCACATATTCGGAACGATTTCCAGATCGGCCAATGTTCAAAAAATCATAGCAAATCGATAATTGAACTTAATGATTCGCTTTTACCTTCATTTGAAAGCTTTTCTTGCGATCTTTCGAATGCTGTATCGAACATCTGCAAATTTTAACTTTTATATGAAGGTTTTGAAGAATTACTTTGACCCTAGAAATCCACAAATTCGGAACACTTTTTTCTTACGAATGTAAACAAACTTTGAATCTCTCCAGGAGTACTTATTTATTATCAAATAATGACTTCACACACTGAAACCAATGAAACTCAAGCTTAGTGATGTATTATACATGGTTTGATAACTTTTTTTGTGAAAATATCAGTTAAATTCAGGTGTTCCACAATTGTGGGAGGCACAATAACATCCCACAATTATGAAACAGGCCATTTAGAGGCAGTGTTTTGCTGCTCTGGACAAAATAGTCTTGGAATGAAGTTTTTTGTTCAAAAAGTACTACTTTTACTAGTGAAATAGCAAGATAATGTCTAAATGAAGGTTCTAAAAATAGTAGAGTCGACAGAAAAGCTACTTTTGGCATGCTATTGACAAATTATCATAAAAGTGTTCCGAATTTGTGGGATGACTGTACTGCAATTAAACACTCTAACGCCCATAGTTACTCCAGAGCACTATTCATTTTTAACTTCAGAATGAAATATCTTGACGACCAGGCAATTTTTCAACTTGGTTCAACCTGCACAGCTTTATGAAGACTGTTATCTTTCAGCCATTAAAATTTCATCCATTTTGGTCAATTCAGTGTCTAGTAATAATGTGAAACGTAAAAAATCTCGATTTTGCTCTGGGTGGGAGGGGGTTAAAGGGATAAGGGAAATTCTCCACGGTGTGCGCAAGTAAGTTTCGCTCATAGTTGGATGTGTTTTGGATAACAAAAATATTCAAAATTTTATTTTTTTAGTTTCTTGGAAATTCCACTGCGTCACAATATTTCCTTCTCTTGTGCAAATTTCACTTAAACCCAAAGGTATTCTCATTGCTCATTCTGCGAAGGCGTGTCGTCGCGCGAGTGTTTTAAGAGTTTCGCCACGGACAAAACGCAATGCATCAACCACATTTAAAAGCTGAATATCGCTTCCGTATCTGACCGAAAACGTGCTCGGCAGCGCCGGTTTGTTTCGAAACAACAACGAGAAAAAAAATCAACGAATATTGTGCCATATCATGCCTAAAAATAGTCCCCTCACTTACACTTGCGTCGCGACGCGATATTCGCACTGCTCTCTTGGCCTGCGTGCGTTTGTGCTGGCCCAGCATCGTTGGTGGGTTGCAATTTCAATCGAATAAATGCTACCGCACGCATAATAATCAACATATTTATAGAAAGTCGAAGCGCTGGACTTTTGGGTGCGCCCGCACTCGATTTTTTTTTCTGTCGCGAACACGTTGTGTGACAGACAAGAAGTGATACAATTTTGGGACTTGTCCATTCTAGAAAACACTTGTCCTGAATACATTTTCGAGAGTCTTGCGCTGGCAGCAAGAATGCTCGAGAAGCGTGTCACTTTTGTCCTAAAATATCTTATCTGTTTAGCCTTCTTTGTTGACAGGCGTCAGTTTTATTTGAAGTTGGTAAAAATATAAGTAAAATCATGTATTTACATTTACAAAGAATTACTATTCTCCAAACCCATAGTAATTGTCTTATAAAGCTGGTACACATTTTATTTATAGTTTTTGTCGTAAAATCCGATGCCTTACTTTTCAAACGTTTTCGAGACCTGAAATTAAGACGCTTCAAAAACTTGTGACAAGAAAATAGTAGTTTATGCAACAAGTTGCAAAAAAGAGGTTTTTTTTTCAGCATGAGTCGTACATTTATCGTGGTTCACACCCTTTGAACAGAATTATATAACAAATGTCTTTGCATTGCTGCCGTTCTACGCATAATTGTCCCATGTCATTTTTGGACGATTTTGACTTTATGACATTTTTAAGTTTAGTTTGATGTATACTTTAAGAAAAACACATAAAATCTGGTACTTTGTTCGGAAACTCATTAAAAACAACACCAAGTCTGTTTGTCCCATCGTTAAAGTTCTACGTATAATTGTCCCACCAAGTATTTTCTTACACGGAATCATAAGTTTTACTAAGCATTATGTATTGTTTGCCTGTTGTATAGCAAGATAATCACAAATAAGGGTTATAAACTGATAACTGGGGCGATTAGGGACACATACGGCGAATAGGAACCCACGGGACAATTATGCGTAGAAACACAGAAATCGGTCGAAAAATTTCAATCGCGTTTATCTCAGTTGCACTTTTTTGAACATGGGACAATTATGCGTAGAACGGCAGATTGCGTCAATGAATCGTTAAAATAAAAAAAATGAAAAGTATAACTTTTCCAAACATGTGCTTAAAAGTTAAACTTTTCGGCATCCATAACAGTGCTGAAAAGTAGAACATTTCAGTATTTGTTTTGAAAAGGGTTACTATTCGATTTTGTTATTTTTGGCACAGAAAAGTAGGCTGTTTCGTCGTTCAAGAATGACAGGACCGAGTCGGCTTTTGTAATTACATTTTTCTTAAAGCTGAGAGTGGTGTCACAAAGATCCTGGAATACAACTCTTAGGCTGGATTTTCATGGATCATGCAACGACATCGTAAGCACGAGCATCGAAATTTTTACGATGCTCTTGGATGGCGTTATGACTTAGCTATGACTCAAACCTAAATAACGGGCAGACCGCCATTTTTCCCGCAAGCGTTTCAAGAAGGAACGGTAGAAAATGGGAGAGAAACGCTTGGGGAAACGTCAACACAAAGCAACACGTGCACGGAAAAACCAAAGATAAAAATTTTAGACAAATGCAGGAGAACTTTTAATTTAGAACCATTCAAAATTTATTTCCGGATAGAACAAAATAATATTAATATTAACAATGTTTGGCAGCATTTAGAAGAGCACAACAAAAAAATTCAGAAATTCAGAAATTCGGAAATTCAGAAATTCAGAAATTCAGAAATTCAGAAATTCAGAAATTCAGAAATTCAGAAATTCAGAAAATCAGAAATTCAGAAATTCAGAAATTCAGAAATTCAGAAATTTAGAAATTCTGAAATTCTGAAATTCTGAAATTCTGAAATTCTGAAATTCTGAAATTCTAAAATTCTGAAATTCTGAAATTCTGAAATTCTGAAATTCTGAAATTCTGAAATTCTGAAATTCTGAAATTCTGAAATTCTGAAATTCTGAAATTCTGAAATTCTGAAATTCTGAAATTCTGAAATTCTGAAATTCTGAAATTCTGAAATTCTGAAATTCTGAAATTCTGAAATTCTGAAATTCTGAAATTATGAAATTATGAAATTATGAAATTATGAAATTATGAAATTATGAAATTATGAAATTATGAAATTATGAAATTATGAAATTATGAAATTATGAAATTATGAAATTCTGAAATTCTGAAATTATGAAATTCTGAAATTCTGAAATTCTGAAATTCTGAAATTCTGAAATTCAGAAATTCTGAAATTCTGAAATTCTGAAATTCTGAAATTCTGAAATTCTGAAATTATGAAATTCAGAAATTATGAATTTATGAAATTATGAAATTATGAAATTATGAAATTCAGAAATTATGAAATTATGAAATTATGAAATTATGAAATTATGAAATTATGAAATTATGAAATTATGAAATTATGAAATTATGAAATTATGAAATTATGAAATTCTGAAATTCTGAAATTCTGAAATTCTGAAATTCTGAAATTCTGAAATTCTGAAATTCTGAAATTCTGAAATTCTGAAATTCTGAAATTTTGAAATTCTGAAATTCTGAAATTCTGAAATTCTGAAATTATGAAATTCTGAAATTCTGAAATTCTGAAATTCTGAAATTATGAAATTATGAAATTATGAAATTATGAAATTATGAAATTATGAAATTATGAAATTATGAAATTATGAAATTATGAAATTATGAAATTTTGAAATTATGAAATTATGAAATTATGAAATTATGAAATTATGAAATTATGAAATTATGAAATTATGAAATTATGAAATTATGAAATTATGAAATTATGAAATTATGAAATTATGAAATTATGAAATTATGAAATTATGAAATTATGAAATTATGAAATTATGAAATTATGAAATTATGAAATTATGAAATTCTGAAATTCTGAAATTCTGAAATTCTGAAATTCTGAAATTCAGAAATTCAGAAATTCAGAAATTTCGAAATTCAGAAATTCAGAAATTCAAAAATTCAGAAATTCAGAAATTTAGAAATTTAGAAATTCAGACATTCAGAAATTCAGAAATTCAGAAATTCAGAAATTCAGAAATTCAGAAATCCTGAAATTCTGAAATACGGAAATACTGAAATTCTGAAATTCTGAATTTCTTAAATTATGAAATTAAGAAATTCTGAAAATATGAAATTAAGAAATTTCTTAATTTCTGAAATTCTGAAATTCTGAATTTCTGAATTTCTGAATTTCTGAATTTCTTGATTTCTTAATTTCTTAATTTCTTAATTTCTTTATTACTTAATTTCTTAATTTCTTAATTACTTAATTTCTTAATTTCTTAATTTCTTAATTTCTTTATTTCTTTATTTCTTTATTTCTTTATTTCTTTATTTCTTTATTTCATTATTTCTTTATCTCTTTATTTCTTTATTTGTTTATTTCTTTATTTGTTTAATTGTTTATTTCTTTATTTCTTTATTTCTTTATTTCTTTATTTCTTTATTTCTTTATTTCTTTATTTCTTTATTTCTTTATTTCTTTATTTCTTTATTTCTTTATTTCTTTATTTCTTTATTTCTTTATTTCTTTATTTCTTTATTTCTTTATTTTTTATTTCTTTATTTCTTTATTTCTTTATTTCTTAATTTCTTAATTTCTTAATTTCTTAATTTCTTAATTTCTTAATTTCTTTATTTCTTTATTTCTTTATTTCTTTATTTCTTTATTTCTTTATTTTTTATTTCTTTATTTCTTTATTTCTTTATTTCTTTATTTCTTTATTTCTTTATTTCTTTATTTCTTTATTTCTTTATTTTTTTATTTCTTTATTTCTTTATTTCTTTACTTCTTTATTACTTTATTTCTTTATTTCTTTATTTTTTTTTCTTTACTTGCTTTTCTTCTTAATTTCTCCCTCTCTTCTAACCTTCAGCCAGAACTATGATGCAATTATCAAATATTTATTCCATAAAAATAAATATGAAAAAAAATCTATTTTTTTCCATGTTTTCAACTTTCCGTGCATGGTAAACCGTACACACTTTGATCTAGCGTACTGTTTAAAAATGTTCTATGTTTATGGGAAACACTCGTGTCATAGGTGGCAATCAACATTTTCCTTGAATGACATACATTTCATGCTGTGAAATAAAATCAAAATTCTTTCTTGTTATTTGAAAACGTAAAAACCCACTTTAAAATAATTTGAGGTAGCCTATCGCCTCTTTTCAAAACTTTGTCGACATCAACATCAGCCGATTCCATTGTTGCCATTTTGGCATCGGAAAAATCTCATGTGTTTGCCACAAAACGCTTGAAACGCTTGCCTGCTTGAAATATTCACGGAAATATTTCACAGCGTTATTTGGTTTGTGTCCATGGTGTCGGGGCAGCAATATGGCTGACAGGACAGGCATCGAACTACGATGCACTGACATTTTAGCAAAGCATGGTAGTGACTATGCTTTCGATGTCGGTCATCTTACGATGCTCGTGCATCGAAAATCAAAAGTCGGAAAATCACATTTTCGGGGCTTTCCGGCAATTAGTATTTGTTTTTATTGTTCGTACTGCCATGAACAATCAATCTAAACTATTTTACCACTTAACTTGGTCGAAAAATATGAGTTTTCGACCAAATTTGACCACGAGCATCGAAAGCCGCTTTCGATGTCGGTCATCGAAAAATCCATGAAAATCCACCCTTAGAGTGTATATAATGTTCGATAGTGGCTCGTATTCAGTGATGTCCCTAAAATAATTTGGCCAAAGTAAGTGTACTCTTTGTATCCTTGAATACATAATTTTGAGTTTGAAGGAGGTTTGAACAATATTTTCTGAATTGTTATTTTTTCAAGGTTTGAGGGCAAGTTAAAACAAGGTTATTTAAATCTAAAATCTGAGAGCATGATATGTCTAAGCCTAAGCCGGGACAGGTGGTGTAGTGATATACATGGTTGCGTCTCATCCAAGATGGACTTGGCTTGTTCCCAGACGGTCCCGGTGGCATTTTTCGAGACGAGATTTGTCTGATCGGCCCGGTCTAACCTAGAGGTGAGGTCGTTGGCTCAGTCCAAGTCATCAGTCCTGTCTCGGTAGAATCGCTGTTAGGCAGTTGGACTCACAATCCAAAGGTTGGCAGTTCGAACCCTAGTTTCTTGTATGAATCTCGCAATAGAGAATGCCATAGAAATGCTGTGCTGAATAATTCTAAGGTTAAGCATAATAGCATTGCAGAGTAGAACATTCCAAAGTGCAATTCTAGAGTTTTTTTTAAAGGTCCTATAAACATATGAAACACAATAGCTTATACTGCCCATGTTCGCAAAAATGTCCCATATGCAAAAACAGCAAGTTGAGAAAAATGCATAAGGCTACTCCTGATTTCTAGAACAAAGTGCTGAATGCATTAGTCTTTTCTGAAAGAGGACACGAGTTTTAACCAAACTGCATCAATAACTCAAAAGTGATGAAAATGCATATGCGACATTTATGCAACCAAAAAAAAAAAAATCTGGAACACCTCAACATCACTAAATTATTATGTTTGCCTTTTCCCCTCTCTCCCTTTCCAGGTCGGAAGTGCCGAGTTTATGGCGCCGGAGGTGGTGGACCTGTTCGTGGGCGAGTCGAACTACTACGACAAGCGGTGCGACCTGTGGTCGCTGGGCGTGATCGCGTACATTCTGCTGTGCGGCTACCCGCCGTTTTCCGGCAATTGCGAGCAGGACTGCGGCTGGAACCGGGGCGAAAACTGCCGCACCTGTCAGGAGCTCCTGTTCGAGTCGATCCAGGAGGGTCGGTTCAGCTTCCCGGAGAACGACTGGATCGACGTGAGTGAAGAGGCTAAAGACTTGATCCGGGGCCTGCTGGTGAAGGAGGCGCCCAAGCGGCTCAGTGCCGCCGCGGTTCTCAACCATCCGTGGATTAAAATCACCGACGAGGGCGACTGCGTCGACGGGGTGAACTCTAGCGCGATCAAGGAGATGCAGCGCCGGCGGGTACTGAAAACACCGGGCATCATTCGACGGTAAGCGATTTTGACGCACGATCGTTGCGTTGTATCAAGTTGTTGATTTCATTTCCATTCCTTTCTTTTTTAGCAATCAGTCGGCCCGAGAACTGTCGCACTTTGCCGAGTCGGCGATGGCCGTGAAGCGCGTCATTTTGCAGCATTTCTCGATGCGCTACGATTACATGAACAAGGAGCGGCCAAATATCTATCAACCAGCAGATATCGTAGTGCCATCGACAAATTGTGAACCTGAGGTGGCTTTGGTGGCCGGTCCCGAGAAGCCCCAGCAGCAGGACACTTTGGTGGTTCGAACTGAACCACAGCCTTGTCCTCCATCGGTTGCCCGGTCAAGCTCCGTTATTCAGGTGCAGCAAAATACCGGTGGTGGAGGTGAACGATACGATGCGGACGAAGACGTTGGTTCGCTGACGCCCTCTCCCTCGACGTCACCGTCGTCCGTGTCTTCGTCCTCTTCAGCATCTTCTACTGATGTTCAGCGTTGTGAAGCCGACGCTGTGTACATCCCCATCAAAAAGTCATCTTCGACTTCTACGCTTACGCCGGACGCGTCGCCGGATACTTCGGCTTCTTCTCTGGTCCAAGCTGCCACCGTCGTCGCGGATGGCATCGATTCCATCACCTCAGCAGTACAACAATCACAAAAACAGCAGAACCAGCCAGAGTCGCCGCTGGCAGTCATCAGGGAGAAGAGCGCTCCTCCGTCCATCTCGTCCAGCTCGGTTAAGATTCCGCCCGAGCAAAACTGGCGATATCGGGGCCGCGACGACGACGCACACAAGTTTAAGCATCCGTCGTCGATTCTGGGCCCAAGCTACAACAATTCCTCCAGGGCACGGTACAATCAGCAACAGCCGCCCCAGCAGTACCGTAACTTTGGCTCGTACAACAATTACTACCACAACAATCAATACAACCAGAACGGAGGCAATGGCGGCGGCGGAAGTGGCTCCGGCAATCATCATAATCAGTATCGGAACGGCGGGTCAACCGGAGGCGGTGGCAAATCTTACTCCTATCGCCAACCGAAGAGCAATAATAACGAAACGGGTAGCATCGAGATCCGTACGCAGCCGCAGCAGCAGCAGCAGTCATGGCGTAGCCGTCAGAGCAACTTCTACAACGATGACGACGACGAGCTGGCCGACGGATCGCCTCACCGCCAGGGCACCGGCTACAGTACCAACAATGCACGGTGAGTATCGTATTCGGGGTTTGGTTGCTTACTTATTTGTTTCCACAAATATCTCGGGCGAGTATTCAAAAGGTTTGCTTCAAGGTGTTAGCTCTAAGGGACATTTCCGGCGCGGCAGGAGGTTGGTGCTTGACGAAAGCCATGGTATGCTGAAGGAGCTGACGATCTTAGATTGCAGAGCTGCAAACAGGCAAGCACGCAGAACCGCTGTTTTACAAAGGATTTAAACATAAAAAAAGAAATTACATAAATTGTTGCGTACCTGACATCAACCACTTGAAAGCATATCACATCCGGTGGGAATCCTACCGGAACAAGCGACCGAACGTGACCCAGTGCGGGAACTGCTTGCATCTTGACCACGAAACCAGGCATGAGCTGTGAGACTCCCCACAAGACGGACGAGTCCTAAGATCAAGACGCCGAGCCGAAGCCGGTGTGTCAACTGCGCTGGAGCCCACGAAGCCACGGGACGAAGCTGCCAAAAGCACGCGGAATTCATCTGGATGCAGGCGTCGAACCCAAAGCCACACAGAAGACGCTGACCCTTGCGCTGGCGGCATGAAGTTTAAGATCCCCGGTCCTGCCCTGGCCGCAGCACGTAAAGGACCTAATAAATATAAGCAATGAATAAAAAAAACCTTTTGAGTTAGAGTTGAGCCCTTTTGAATACTCTGCCGATGTATCAGTTTTCGAATAGATAGATTTATTAAACTGTTTTTTCTGCTGTCATCTACAGGACACAATCGGCCAAGTCGGATGCACCGGGTTACATCCATGGCACATCTATCAACAACAATCCTAATCACCATCAGTACAATCGTGGAGTAGCGGGAGTAACGACTACCAACAACCGGGTTAGTGTCACCGGTGGTGGTAGCGGTGGCGGCAACTATCGTCAGCAGCAGCAGCAATATCGCGAGCCGATTCCAGCGGCTGGACCTGGAATGATGATGCTCTATGACGACGGGGCCGGCAGGGGACGGACGGACGGAATTGGAGGAGGAGGGCGCAAGCCGACACAAAATATAAATACTTTGAACTGTGATCCAATAACAAATAATACTACTAATAAGTATAAGCATAATCCTACACACTCAAACACAATTGTTACCGCGCTGAAGCGAGAGACGAAGAACGGCTACCAGTCGATGATTGGAGCGCTGCGCATCAGCGACATGTACGACGAATACGGCTGCAACGGCAACAACGCCGGCCTGACTGTTGGCCTCTCGCCGCCGAACGAGTCCTTGCTGATGCAGCGTCGGCTCTCGCTGAAATCGCGCAGCATTTGTAACCCATCGACGGACTCCATTCAGCAGCAGCAACAACAACAGAAAAACAATCATCCATCATCACCACTACTACAACAATACAAATACAACTATTAGCAGCAGAAGCAGCAGCAGCAACAACCACATCAGCGCCAGACGCCAAACAACATCATCACGACAAAGAGTGGTTGAGCGCTGCCCCGAGTGCGCGCTGGAAAGCCGTTTTTTCCCTCTCACATCTCATTTCTCTACTGCTTTTCTGTTTCACTCTCTCTGCGCGGAATTGTTTTTTTTTTTTCTTTTAAAGTTCTGTTTCCCACTTTCATCCGATTTCCCCGGCCAAGATGATTATTTTTTTGAAATTGTAAAAATTCACTTTTACCCTATTTTATATCTTTAATTGCAAAGGTAGCAACACTTTCAAAAATGATTTACAAAAGCAAACGCGTTTAGGAGTAACAATCTTTATTTTTTCCACTCTCTCTTACGTTTGCTCTACATTATATGTTTCGAACGTGTAGTACAATGGCAGCAAAAGGAAGAAGGATCATCTAATAAAAAAAAGAAAGAATGCATACACAAATATTTTGGAACGATAACCGCGATGCGTATTTTTTTTTAAAATTAACACATCAACAACGACCTACCTTCATTAACACACACACACACACTTTGTACGTGACGAGCGCGCATAATTCCCAAACCAGCAGCAGGTTGAGTTTGTTTTACTACTTTAAAGAGTGCAGTGCAGTGAGCGACTTTCCCCCCGTCTTGAAGAAGATAATTGTTGTTATTTTACTGTTATTTTAAAATATCGTTCACTCCACAAAGATAGAGAGAGATGCTACCCGGAAAACAGGAGGGGGAAAGCTGACCAGCACTATCACTTACACAAGAATAAACCACAATAAAGAAGGGGAGAGAGAGGCTAGAAGACAGAAAAAGAATCAAATTCTTGAAAAAAAAATAATAAGTTACATTTAGTAACATGTGAATGCCATTGCTTGAATTCTGTGACAACAACAAAAAAAACCAGCAACAATTGTACGAAAAAACCAACCGAAATCAAGCGTTAAACCAAACAACACACACACAAGTACACATTGTTTAGCAGCTAAGTTAAAAGATATGAAATCAGACAGGATCGCCTCTCGAACATGGTTGTCGAACAAGTGTGTCGACAAACGGCCGTTGTATTTGAAACTTTTTGTTTTTTTTCATTATTGAATTGGAAATAAATCAACTACACACAAAAGTGCGCAGAAACGTTGTGAACGATAATATTATCGAGCTTCGATAGCGATGACGATAAATATCCCGTAGTAGGAAATTGGAGTGGTTTGAATAAAATGCGATATTCTGTGAAAAGTGAGTTGGTTTGTGAAAAACACAGTAAATTTGAATTCGTGGGTGTTATTGCACTCGATCGTATTTTCTCATCAAAACTACGATCGAAATTTGTAACACAATTTTTTGCGTTTGTTTTTATTGATACGATAAAAAAAAACAAAATAAGACTTAGATACGGGATGTAGGATCGTATAAAAATACAGTCCAAAGACGTGGTATTCGTGGTTAATTGTTTTTAGAATTTTGAAAAAATATAACTTATATTTTTTTTAAATTAGATTTTTTTAAAATTTTTGGTATCTAAAAATTTTTAAAATTGCTATATATACATTTTTTGGTGTTTTTGAAAGCTGATGTGCAAATGATGTTATTTTTTGAATTTACAGTCCCGACTCGATTATCCGAAGGCCTTGGCGAAATTTCACTTCGGGTAATCGAATAAAAAAAAATTTTTTTTTTCGTTGTCCTGTTTTTGGTTGTTGAAATTAAGAAGCAGTTTTTGTAAATATTTCTCGGTTTGTTCTAGAGGTCGAATCGAGGTGCTCCGATTCGGATGAAACTTTCAGCGTTTGTTTGTCTATACATGAGATGAACTCATGCCAAATATGAGCCCTGTACGACAAAGGGAAGTAAGGTAAAACGGGATTTGAAGTTTAAAGCCGCTATGAAAGCCTACAGGGCAAAAACTAACGCTGTAAAAATCCAAAAACTATGAGAAAAACTGCAATTGGCCAAAGAGATATTTCCATAGGCTTATTATAGTCCATGAAATTCCCTAACTTTTGACCTGTAGGAGTATGGGTGTTGGAGGCTGTTGGAAAAAGATATTAAGGTTTTAAAAAAATCCATTTTTAACAGAATTTGCCAAAGGTATGAGAAAAAGTTAAACCAATTCTGGATGTCCATTGCACATTTTGAAGTGCTTCAAAAGACCTTTCGAATGCAACTTAGAGAGTTGGAATTGATGAAGTTTTACGGAAATGCAAGCAATTTTAAGATTTTTTTATGTTTTTGGACCTCAAACTTCAAAGCCCGTTTTACCCCACTTCCCTTTGTCGTAGAGGGCTTATATTTGGCATGAGTTCATCTTATGTATAGCCAAACAAACGCTGAAAGTTTAATCCAAATCGGAGCACCTCGATACGACCTGTTACACATTGGTGAAAAACTCACTCTTAAGTAGGTATGACCCCTAAACTGCTCTAACGTGATTTAGAATTTTTAAATCCAAGATAGCGGTGATGAAATATTGAAAATTGCATTTTCTAATTTAATAGGCAATCAACCAGTCAAATTTGACTAAAATGGGGTCTTAGAACTCAATTTTGATGTTTAAAATAAGAAAATAAGAAAATGCGAAGAACTTTTTTTTGTTCATGATTCGATTATCCGAAGTCCCATACCCCATACCTTCGGATAATCGAACTTCGAATAATCGAAACTTTGGTTAAGTTACATGTAATTCGGCAAAAATGTCAGAGGTGGGTTTGAGCACACACTTAAACTTTTTTTAAAATCTGTTTTCAGGGCATTCAAATATTACTTTTCATCTATTAACAAAACAAATTTCAAGACATTTGGTTGTAGCTTTGCAGAGATATAGCTATTAGCAGTTTCAAAAAACGTGTGCCACGATATCTCAACATTGCTTCGACCAAATCGGCTCAAAATTTAGATGAAGACTCGTGCAACCGGTCTCGTGTGCATGACAAAGGCCGATTGTCAAAAAGTTTATTTTAAAAAAAGATAAAAATATTTTTCTGTTTTTCGTATAAAAAATCGCCAGTTTTTGATTTTTGTATTTTTTGAAAATTCAAAATTTCAAAATCGAGCTTCGTCATGCACACGGAATATGTCTTGGGAGTCTTCATCCAAAATTTCAGCCAATTTGGTCCACCCCATCAGAGAAAAGCGCTCAGAAAGTTAGACAGTTTGCTTTGCGCATGGCAAAACTCAGAGTTTAAATCGTCTCTAACTCAGTTTAATCATGAAATACCTTCATGAAACTTTCAGGAGTGTTTGAAAATCATTAAGTTGATTTAATAAATTTTCTGTAATATGAAATTTTGTGATTTTCTACATGTATGTAACCCCTTAATCGAGTCTAGACTGTATTACCATCGCTTATCGTGGAATTTTAACGTTATGGTCACCGGTCCTAAGAAAGCCATCATCGTGATCATAATTATTGGCGATAATTTTATCGACCAGCAACGTTGGAAGCGCATTCACTGGGTTTGCCCCAGTCAAATAGCTTGATGTGTAAAAACGGGTACTTTTCGGCTAAAACTGGCTGTGAACAATAAAAAAACTAGCTCTTAAAAGTTGTTTTTCACAACAAAAAAAAACTTTCTTTTATTTGAGCCCCACCAAGTTTAAAATCAACACGACACGAAAATATCTTCAACTGAAATTTCCAAACTTTTCTACGTGCCATGCAGGCAAAGATACTAGGGACTTGGTTCGATTGGTAAGTGTATATTCAAAAAGTTCTCTTATTTTCGCCGTCGGTATCAATCGAACAAGCTGCAGAAATGTCGATAACTTGAAATATTATACTTGTTTTGTCGATAACTTGAAATATTATTTCACTTAGCAATCGATTTTCAAACAAAGCAAAAGGAACACTTCCATGCTAATATTCAACACAATTTCCCAAACTCGTCGACAATGCCAACCAAGCTGTGATGTTACGAGGTGGGCGCAATTGACAAATGTTCATCAGCGATCTCTTGTTTGCGCGATCGCCTTTGCTGCCGCAAGGCATTGTATAATGTTTACGCTTTCTTTCTCAACCGACCTGAACGCATGAATCATTCCACTTCTAGTAATCTTTTGATTGGCTCAGTTGGCCCCGTCAAACGCCAATGTATTGTGCCGTTGCTACGCCACCGCCACTTAAAGTCGTTGTTTGTTTAAATTTTTCGCGTGAGGGTTAAGAATGCTTTCTTTTTCCTTTTTCAGCAAAATGCTCATTTTTGGGGGAAGGAGAATCAAAAACGTTATGCTTCGGTAAGCGCTGCACAATTATACACGCCTCACTCATAGAGTGGGTCTTTGTTACTTAAATTTGAATGTTTTCACCTTCCCTTAGCTGTTTGTACTGTGCCAATTGATGAAAACAAAAAAAAGTTTGTTTTGTCCCTCCTTAGTGGATCGTGCTTAAAAGAGTAACCAAAACCCAGTGCTTTTCGTTGCTGCGATTTTAATGTAAAATGTAGATTTGCTGTCGAATTTAACGGTAAAAGAATGAACAGAACCATGAAATATGTTTGGTGCGTAAACTGCATTTGAATACAACAAAAAATCTAATTCTGTCAATAATTTTGAGAAAAAAAATCACTTTTAATATCTTCCAAAGTCTGTCCATTGAACGCACAGAGGCAGACTAGCAAATATTTATTTTCTTATCATTTCCACATTTTTGTTTGAAAATACACATAAGTTAGGAACAATTTGGAGCTACAAGAAAAGAAATTAAGCAATATTGAATAGTACATTGGTCTAAGTCTAATTGTAGAAGCGTTAGCATGTTTCTGTTCAGTTGAATTACTAAAATATCTTCTTGTTTTTGTAGAAGAAAAAAATATGGAAAACATATAGAAAAAAAACAAAGGAAACAGATAAGACTGGATTCAAAATTCCTTTTCAACCTTCCGAAACTTGGAAAGATCAACACTATAAATGCAGTTAGACAGCCGCGCTTTATAGAGCTAGCAAAAAACTTCAATGGACACTGTAGACGGATTTATTGGATCTTTCTGATGCGAGCAAATCAATCCATCAAATTGTCCACAAGTTGTATTGTTAGTCCGGCCTTCAAACAACTAAACTCTACAAACTCTAAATGAAACCATTGCAAGCAGTTGAATAGTTACGATTTGCCCCAAAAGTAACAATTTCCGAAAACACCCACACAAACACAATTGTGTCGTCGAAGGCATGCTCTCGAAACTGAATCCAAAAGTCGAAGAAAATTCCGTATCCAAATCCAACAAAATCACACATACAAACAACGAACCGTTTTAGAACAGCAAAAAAAAAAGGAATAGTAAAAACAAAAACATTTTCTTCAAAAGATATAAGGCGAACACACAAGAAAACGGTACTCTCCACATTTATTGTACAATAAGGCAAAAAACACACACACACACACACACACACACATTTTAAATTACACGGGAAGCAAAACAAAGAAAACATTAGCGACAGATGTTTAAGAATAAAAACAGAATGTGAAAAATGTGAGATGAGGTAGAAGAAGAAGAGAAAAAAAAATCACTGACTAATTATTTCCAAGTTATATTTTTATACAAAAAAGTCAAAGCAAAAAAAAACGAAAAAGAAAAACTAACCAAAAACAGCACATAAAATACGAAAAAAATGAAGTAAAAAAGAGAACTAAAATTATATATTACTTACATTAATAAGGAGCCCAAATTTAATCTACAAACACAACAAAAACAAACAAAAGAAAAATCATGCTGAATTTATCACAGAAACACAAACAAACAAACAAAGAAGAGAATACATTTTGCATTGTTGCCATATATTTTTTATTATTGTGTTAAGATTATTCCGAGAGTCAGAATGGCACGTGACGACGTTTGCGCTGCCGTTCCACACAGAACTAAGTGAACAATTTTTCTTTCAGGCACTTGAACTTTTTTTCACAAATTCACCAAGTGGTGCTACACGTGCGATTTTACGCGCGTATGCTCGCCCTGGTGATGTTTCCCAAATTTGATCCAATTTGAAATTGAATGTTTCGTATGAAAGCAGTGCCATCCCCCTGTCCCGGTTGGTGATTGTTTTGTTTCCAAGCTGTGGTGAAGGGGGAAAAGCGCTCTCGAAAATCACATCCAGATACAGAAAGAAGCAAAGATGAACGAAGAAGATATTTTGGTTGGAAAGTAAGAACAAGATGTTTCGAAATAAAATTTGTATATTTTTTGCAATTCATCAAAGTAAGCGTATTTTTATTTCTTCCGAAACCAAATCCGAAATTTCATTTCATTTGAAGCACAGACAACAGACGTAGCAGCTAGAACAAAATAATTTGAAAATCGTGTGTAAAAACATGGCGTGTGATACACTAACGCCATCTCGTAGTCTATTGCCACTTGCAAGAATAATCCTGAATGTAGACTTCAGTGCACCACAGGCTTTGCAAGAGTCGCATTCTGATTCTCGCCAACTTGATTTTGATGATGCTATTTTTTGAGTAAATTTGAATTTTTGCTCTGAAATTTACTAAAAAATATCTGAAACGAAACTCAAAATAATTACTTTCGCCATTTCAAAACTATTTTTGATTTACACATCAATTTTCTCGACGAAGGGAGGCATACAACTTTTGATGAGAATGAGATTACGACCAATCACGTGCTTTTCAATATTGTTGTTTACACTTGAGAGCAGCGCGGGAGAGTTGTCAAATCTCCTCTGCAACGACAGCGCCTCAAACGGCTTGCTATTCTCGGTAAAACCGTTGCATGTTTTCACACAAGGTGGTGATCGAGCCAAAACGTCTGTTTTCTGTTGTTGAAGGTTCCATAAAAAAATAGAAACAGCTTCACGAACATTATTCTGTGTGGTAAAAGGAAGGTCTAAAACCTTCCCGAAGAGAGTATGGTGCTAACTTGCTCCTAAAAAAGATACACTGTCCTTAAAACTGGTCAAAAACTTGTTTTTTGCTCGTAAATCACGTTTTAGACCAGTTTTTAGAAGCGAGTCAGCACCTTTCTCTCTTCCGGAAAGTTTTAGAGCACCAACATCCCAGAGCAACCGAATATGAGATCGGTTTTAACCCTCTATCGCCCCATTTTTTTCGAAGTTTTTTTTTTTTTGTTCGGGCGAGCATTCTAGTAACTTTTGTTCTACGAAAAACTTTACTTCTTTTGTTTAATGTTTTTTCTTGTTTAAGTTTTAGTATTTTGATTTGCTGTTGTCTTGTTTAGTTTATGTTTGTTTCTGCTAGTATTTGGCTTATCTTTTGCCTTTCTAGTTTTTTCATGTTTCTACAGCAAATTTCCTAATTTTTTGCTTGTTTTATACATTTTCTGCTAAAAGGCTAGTATGCATATCGGAAGGAAAGGGGTCAAGAAACAGCTTTACGAACAGCAGAACAAAGGAGAGGGAGCGATTTCTTGGGGCTTTTCTTCACCCTCTCTGACTTGCTTGCGCTGCCGCTGCTACCCATTTGATTTTATTCTTGACCGGTTCCTTCCGAAGTGCGTATACCGCTAAAGAATGATAGCATTATTATTGAAATTGTAGCCTAAGTTGACAAACTTCCACCCCAAAAATGAGTTATTCTTTCCAATGCTTGTTAATGATCCAAAATTGTTAGAAAAATTGATTTTTGACGATTTTTTTTAGCCCGCCTAGAGGCGGGGTTGAGTTGTAGAGGGACAATATAGCGTGAAACGTGTATTTTGCCTTCTTCACCTTAAGCGGTATACGCACTTCGGAAGGAACCGGTCATGAAAAAAATCAAATGGGCAGCAGCGGCAGCGCAAGCAAGTCAGAGCGGGTGAAGAAAAGTCCCAAGAAATCGCTCCCTCTCCTTTGTTCTGCTGTTCGCAAAGCTGTTTCTTGACCCCTTTCCTTCCGATATGCATACTAGCTTTTACTGAGGAAAGGCTATAAAATCACTCCAAAAATGAACTTCTAAATTCGACCTCCTAGACCCACCTCCATGTTAGGGTGTTTCATCCAAACAAAAAAGTTCTCAGAATCAGGCAAACCGAGGTTCCCCTAGTAGAGGATACCCATAGGGACTCTCATGCCAAATATCAGCCCATTTGGTTGAGAATTGGCCTGTCCCCAGCGGTTTAAAGTTTACCTGTAAATTACTATGGGATTTTTATGCTTTTCGTTCAATCGTTCACAGGTGTGTAGGGGATGGTCCAATGAACAAATTCCAGAAGGAATTAGGGTTGTCCATTCTGTCCCCAAGGTGCGCATTGGATCGACGTCCGGTGTCTCCAGAATAAACGATTCACTCTTCAAATGTACGCATTGTCCTTAGTATGCTATGACGGCTAGCTGAAAATTACGACGCCCCATGCCAGACGGAGAACACGTGGGGAAGCATCGATTGCATTATTATTACAAAATTATCATGTTACGTTATTTGGAATAGTTCAAATTGTTACAGGAACATCCAAAATTATAATTTTATTACTTCAAGGTGAAGCCGTTGACCATTTTTGAAGAAAATTGATCATCACTATAAAATATTCTGTATAAATTTCATTTCAACGAATATCTGCACCAAAATGAATCAGCAAGTGCCGGTTGTTGCCTTCTTGAATCCACTGAAGGAATTTTTGCTCTGAATCAAATGTGTTTCAAAATTTATAAAATTTTGTGGAACAATCATTGACGCCCAAGTTCGCAATCATTGATTAATGACGATTTCCATAACTTTACAAGGAATGGCATAATCGTTACCAAAAGGAATTAGCATGTGTAGGGCACTATTCTAAACAACTTGTTGAAGGAATTTTGTCAAAATAAAGCGACGCAAAATTTATATCTTTGAATGAAAAATCATGACAATGATGGAAGTTTTCACTTGAGTGAATGCTCTGCCACGTGTTCACCGTCTGATAGCCATAGCAACCACAAAACCCTAGGTAATATTAAGAAGTTTAGAAAAGTACTTCAAAAGTGTTGGAAGTCAACCCTGAGTGCGGCACTAGTGATTAGATTTAGTTAGCTTTAGGCGCAGTAGGCTTTGCCATGCGCATTCTTTATATAAACACCACCCACTTTGTGTTCACTCTCATTCCCCGAATAAACGCCAACTCGTCAAAAAGTTATGCAAAAAAAGATTTTGGCTAAAGTCCGGAAGATTGCAAAAAAAATGGTTTTTGTAAGAAACCCTGTCTTGTTATATATTTTTAGAAAGGTAAAGACCTTTCCAATGAGCCCAAACCATTAAAGATCTGATAACCCTATCAGAAGTAATTAGAAGTTATTGAACTGAAAAATAGCTGTTCTCACTAAATTGGCTCAACTTTTTTTCCATACAACCATAGCACTATGGGGTATTTCCATGTAAGCGAGCGGCCAAAAATATTTTTTTGCTTTTTTTGTGACTTTTTTGTGTTGTTTGTACTTAGTATAATGAAAACAAATGAATTTTGATATTTTTCCAAAAAAAAGTTTAATTTTCGATTTTTTCATATATTTGAGGCCACATGCATTAAAGTGGTGAATTTTAATATTCTTGCTCTGTCTATTTGATGCCCGGAATGGCGGTTTATGCTATGTTAATGTTTCTGATTTCCGTTCAATCTCCCTCCCCTTCTTCTTGAGTAAATCCACCTCTCTTTGAAGACTTCCCCCCCCTCCCCCTCCAATTAAAATTGGATTTTTGCGGTGTTTTAGAATTTTAGACGGTTTATTTTATGGAACATTGTATGGATTCTCGTCCACGTTTTTTGTTGATCCACTTGCAAAATTCACGTTTTCCACGATAAATTCTTCTAAATCAAAATCACTATGTAACCGATTGTCGTTAGATTACTTAAAATATGAACTTCTTCTATGGGATTTTGTATTCCTCGTTTTGAAGCTACAGAACAACATGCGTAGTTTTTCATCTGTGGTTTTTCCCTGAGTTGATCATGTGATGGTTCTGCAATGTTATAATTCTTACAAATATACTCGAAAGCAGTTCTCACGTTTTCAGAATAGTACTTCGTTATATCGTACAGGGACACTACGGTATTATTATCCATACTTTCTAAAGAACACAACAACGAACTGATATGAATATTCGACGAATCGTTTCTGTAAAAATACTTAGAATAGGAATTTCTAGTTTTATTAAACGTACTTAGGGTACCAACAAAGTCATGAATATCAAATCAATTTCAAAACATACATAGCAGGTACGTCATTTCTGCCTCCGCAGGTAAATAATGTGATTTTAACCAAGCGTATACGCGAAATTATTAATTTTCTTGCATGAATCAAAATGTTCAAAATGGCATAACTCAAAAAGTGCACATAAGGGCACTTTGAAATTTGGAGACAAGTTAGGACATGGTTCAAATTTTAAGCTGCAAAATTTTCAGATCGCACAAACGCACACAAAAAAGTACTCCATTAACAAAGTTGAAAAAAACTAAATTTTTAATAAAAATCCATCTTTTTTGATTTTTATTATTTTTTTTAGCCTGTAAAAGTGTGTTTTGTAAAATGTAATTGAAAAGTTGAATCAATTACCTTTCTGAATATATATAATGATGCAGGAAAAAATACATAAACAGCTACACAGTACAACTATGAAAAATAATCATTTTTTTTGTCAAAAAACATGTTTTTTCTTACCATTTTCGCCTTTGAAGGTCTGCAATTCAGTGAATTTTGAACCTACAACTTTCAAACTCCGGATTTTTCTTAGTTAGAATGTTTATTTTCGAAAAAAAATACAAAAAAAAATAATTAGAGTATGTCGGTTTTTCGATTTATGGCCGCCTGAAACCCCATAGTGCATAGTTCATCTTAATTTCCCATCCCAGAGGGTTCATTCCTTCTCTGTAGAATCAGAGCTGTATTGTTTGAACATTCATGCTCATTCATGCTTTTTTACTGATAGCTAAAAGCACGAAACCACGTGTTCGAAAATGGTCAAACAATGAGAACGAAAACATTAGTTTAACAACTGCTTTTGACATTCTAATTCTAAATTCGAATAGGCTCGACTCAGCGAGCATTCGAATGAGCGGATATTTAACGTAGCGAAATTTTTATTAGCGTACATATGTGCTTTGCCTTTGGCAAAACAAAAATCAGCAATAGACAAACAATGACTCCATAGACATAGACTAAACACAAATGAAATCCAATTTCGGTTTTCGTGGAGAATAGCTTAGGGAAACAGTAGGTATATTTGAAACTAATTGATGCCAAATCCGACTAATGGATAAATGTCCTTGTTAACCGTAATAAATTTTCAACTAACAATTTCGCGTTGTCGATTCAGATTATCTGTTGAAAACGGCACAAAATTCTCTAAACTTGGTTATGAATTCTGGGCACGTAGCTTTCACTCTCCATATCGCACCACAGTGTACTTTTGAAAATAAAAATTTCTCTTTTTTTTGGATTTTAATCAAAATCGAAGCGAGAATGTACAGTAGTGGGCACATTAAAATAAATGAGCATTTGAAATAAATGTGTGTGAAACAATTTTTAATAAACTGTCTTCGTAACATAACAAAATCACTGATTTGATTCAAATATTGTTACTTAATTTGCTATAAAAACCCTCGCTTGTTTTTATTTCTTTTTCACCTGTCTTTAATTGTGTAAAGTAGAGGTGGGCAAAAAAAGAGCGAGCCGCTCAAAGAGCCGGTTCATTAAAAAGAGCGAACGAACCATGGCTCACAAAAAAAGAACCACGGTTAAGGTTCAAGTAGAAATTTTGACATAGAGATGATTTTTTCATGATTTTTTAAGGGCATCTTTTCATTTTTAGTTATTTTTTTTAATAATTTATATAAATCCAATGTGAAGTAGCTTTAAAAATCACATCATTCTTAAAAAATATCCTTTTTTATCTATATTTTGAAAAAGAGCGAAAGAGCCGTTCAAAAGAGTGACTCTTTTTAAAGAGCGAACGAAAATGAGCGGCTCCTAAAAAAGAGCGATTTTGCCCACCTCTAGTGTAAAGTGATCATTTATGCTAACCACTGTACGTTTTTGATCGCGAGTTGAATCGATAAACTACCGGGAGCTCCTTTCCACGATAAGAAAAAATCGTTGCAAATGATTCACTGGAGTTTGTGGGGTGGGAACAGAAAGACATTACACATTTGGATGTCCCAAAGCCGCCACCACTTCTCCGACAATGCTGCCAATATGAATCGCGCGCGCAAATGTAAGGTAAAACCGATTCGGCACAGGAATGCGTGATTTTTTAGCTACCACGCGATGCGGTTTCATTTGCATTTGTAGGTTCGAAATTGGAGAAAATTAGCGACAAGTGCCGGATCGACGTTCAGTACCTTGAGTGTCTTCGGTCGTAACGGATAGGGCCGGAATATATCCCTGTTCGATGTGAAGTGTGTGGTGTCTTTGTTGGATAGTGTGCTGATTTACTGAAAAATTCTCGTGATGAACATTTTTAAAATTAATAACACGTTGGCGCTTGTGGTATGCCTTGCTCTAGTAGGCATTGTCGCCACTGCGGACGAGGCGAAAAATTCCAAGGACTCCTACCTGATGGCGCTACAGAACTCGCACCAGATTAATGTTAATCGAGGAAGTGGTTAGTGATACTTTTTTTATATCTCTTGTAAAGTTTTGTTCACCGTCTAAAAAATGTTGGTTAGAATAAAGTTATGATAACTTAACAAAATAAAAGGATACAATTATTATTGATCAGTGATGTGACAAAAGTGCGTTTTTTTTAAATATTTTTCTAAAAGAAAGTAAAATTGAAAAGCTTTTGCCTATGATCGAAAAATAACCCGATGGCATACGGGGTCGGTGGCGTTGTGGTTAGCGTGTTTGCCTCTCACCTCAGTTGGCCAGGGTTAAATCCCTATCGAGACGACAAAATGTGATGTATCCCGTGAACAGACGGACTAATTCACGTATACGATAGCGTGGAGTAAGGTTTTTTTTATTGCGTGGATGAAGTATCTAAAACAGAGCGTTTTGATCACAGAAATAATCACAAATTCTTAACCCTCTAACGCCCAGAGCTGTTTGCTTATCGTAAAAATAGTAAATGGCTTAATTTTGGTACAATAATGCAGGAAATACTTTACTTTGACCCACAAACATCGAATTGGGGCAAAAAAGTAGAATTTGAAATGGTGCACCAGAGCACCATCAGGAAGATGAGCAACTTTTTTTTTTAAACCACAAAATCTCGTTTCCTTAAAATCTATTGGTTCATTTGTTTGAAAACGCTTCGAAATGTGTTAAAAACTACTTATTCTTTGCTGTAAGACCATATTTCTGAAGTATTAACTACAAATTCTAAAATCTCTGCATTTTCAGGTTTTTTTGATTGGCTCATTCAAAACCCACAAACAACCATTTTCATGAAAAATGAGGAAAATAATAAAACTATCAGTCTAATAACAATGTTTTGTCTTGTTTATGAATAGTCAAAACGTTTATAAACTTTTGTTTTGGTAAAAATAAGCTTTTTCTGTAATTTAGAAAAAAGTGCTCCTGAATATTTAGTTGCTTATATGCCTAGGTGGTGCTCTGGTGCACCAAATGAAAAAGGTTGAAAAACACTTAAATCCGGTCTAAACTCACAATGTTATTCACAGGGGTTCTTGTCCAAGGTTCAAATGATAGCAAAACATTTTTTGTTTCATAAAATTTTATGTTTGGTAATTTTTACGGGCTTTTGAAAACATGTTTTATTTATTTCCCTGAAATTGGCCCATTTTTGTTTACATTTTACACTGTAACTTTGCTTGTGCTTAACCAAATTTGATGAAATTTGGGGAGATGTTAGTATACATTCTACATGAACACCTGCAACTTTAAGCACCATGAAAAGCTGTGTCAGTTCCGAGATATTTGAGTTCAAAGTTTTGGTGCTCTGGAGTAACCATGGGCGTGAGAGGGTTAAACCTAGCAAAAACTGATTCCTCAAATTGCTGTCGTTAACACAATTTTCTTGGCACTTTTCATTTCTTTTTTTTATCACAACGTTATTTCCATTCTTACCTTTTAAAACGAATTAGACCGATTCTTCGGCTCCTTTTAAAAAAATTCCCAAGTTTTTTTCAGCGTTTTGGCTGTAGTGGCACAATTAAAGAAGAAACCCCCCAATGTTATTACATATTTGAAAAGATAATTGATTTTCCAACATAGAAATGACATGCATAATGAACAATATTATACCTGTGCTTCTCCTGAAATGAAAATGTAGCGTGACGGGACAACATCGTAAAACTGGAATTTTAAAAGGCACACAAAAAAATCGACACAGTTTTGCCAGATTGATTTTTTAAAACTTTTGCTCTTCTACACATTATCACAAATTGAAAAACGAATCTTTTGCTCCTTGAACTGAAAGATTTGGTTGAGATTTGAGTTTTTGCCAGCCATTTCTTTTCGTGACGGGACAACGAAAGGAGCAGATTTATGAAAAAACTCCTCTCCCATTCAATGACTTGCAGACCTTATTTGGTCAATATTTTTGGCATTTCAGATAAGAAAACGCATTTAAAGAACATTGCAATTATTAGATCATAATTAAAATGAAATTTTTCATATAAAAAATCACATTGAAAATTGAAAAAAGTGACATTTTGGTGTAGCTTCGCTAAGAATCGGTCATTAATTGTTGGTATAGATCTTTTTTAGTCGTTTACGTTTCCCAGAACAAGGGACTTAAGGAAACTGGTCATGTGAATAATTGTTTTGGTTCAGTTAATCACTAAATCGCTTTTTTGTGCAGAAGAAATAAAAAATAATTGCAAAAAGTTGTTTGTTTGCAAAAATATTTTTTTTCGTCAAGACATATAGGTTTTTTTAAACTAATAATTGTAAAACAACTGTACTGGTGTATAATGCGTTTATCAACACTTTTTTCATTGATTTTTTTAAAACCATGGCAAGTTATTTCATTTTTTTTACTGACAGCCAAAAGCACGAAACCACGTGTTGAAAATGGTCAAACAATTAGGGCGAAAACTTTAGGTTGACATCTGCTTTAGACGTTTTAATTAAAAAAGAAATGAAAAAAACTGCAAATCTGCTTCAATTCTGTGAAACACGCCAATAAACAAACAAGTTCGTCACTTGTCCACCAGTACAAGTCGAAATTTGATTATGAGAACAAATTGGCTATGAACTTTGTTAGACTAACCAGACTTTTTTCCTATTTTTTTTTCATTAGAATTTCGTCACCCAGCCGTCGTAAGAATAGCTCGCGAGGACTACAGCAGCGTTCCATCGTCGTCGTATGAGTACAGTTTGACCAGCGGTTACGGAGCCCCGAAGCCCGTGTACGGCCCGCCTAGTCCTAAGCCAGTGTACGGACCACCGGCTCCCGTGTACGGCCCACCCCCGCAAACGGCCCCGGCACCGTCCCATGGAATGCCCTTCCTGAGTCCCGAGGGGTGGCTTTTGAGCAAACTCAAGTTCAAGCTGAATTGGTTCACCCTTGCCAAGATATTGCTCAAGATTGTGATATTCAAGAAAATTGTCAAATTCATCGCCCTGCTGTGTCTATTGTTTTTCATTCCCACACTGAAGCCAAGTGAAAGCGACAGTGACAGTGGCGAGGGAGAACGAGGGGACGATTACCGACGCCGCAGCTACGACCTAAAATGTGAGTTGAATTCGTTATCGATTCGGCGGAACGTGATTGAACGGCGCGCGCAGGCTTCTGCCAATCACCACCCAAAACTGACTCCGTTGACTTTGTTACAGATGACTACGACCACCGGCTTAAGGAGGTGACCCGATTTGCACTGAAAGCCATGGAAGCTTTCACCATCGATAACGAGATTTACTGTCCAGAGGAAAATTTGCTCAGCTGTCGAGCCAAACGAATGTTCGACGTGATAGACGAGGAGTATCCGTTGCAATCGTAAGTGTTATCTTGATGAAAATTTGAGTGAGTAGGGCTCTTTAAATGCAATCTTTTTTTTATATTTTTACATGATTTAAGCCAGCCAATTTAAGGTTACACTATTCAATAGAATTGTTTTGAAAAAAAGGGCTTGTGCATATGATTAATTGAATTATTTGGCCCTGCCTTTATATGAAAAGTTCGATGGTTTCAAAAATCTAAAAACATTTTTTTCAGAAAGTTGAATTGAAAAAAAATAAATGTCACTTTTTAACATTGCATAAGATAATCATTTTTCGAGATGCAGATTATCGAATGATTTCACAGCACTTTTCTATGGACAGCCCCCATTTTTGGCTTCCTCACCTCATTGAGGAATGGCTATAAAATCACTCAAAAATTAAACTTCGTAATTCATTTAGACATATCAACTCAGAATCAATATCTGAGCAAATGTCTGTGTGTGTGTGTGTGTGTGTGTGTTTTTTTTACAAGGTCGGAATCTGCTACCAGACACCTGAGAATTGAGAATTCATTTCTCAGGTAGTGTGGGGTTGGGAAAACAAAAAAGAGTTTTCCCGACCCACTAAACCAGTCCTTGAACGCCGTGCCCTTGTCCCCCGGGACCACCTTTCGGTATAACTTCGGGGGGAGGCGTTTCATTTTCTGCACTAGTCTACTAACAGGATCTATGCCGGGTACTAGAACCATTTCCTGTTCCACATACATATGAATCCATGCGAGGGTTTAACCGCGCCCAAGAATCGCGTTGCTTTTGATCGGCTAGTCATATGCAGCCCTCTCCTTGGACCATCGAGACGTGTACCGATTTGGTAGAGCCAACCGTCATAACGTGCTCTCCTTCACAGCCACACTCTTGGGGTTTCAACTAGGCTCCTAGTCGTTCCTCCTCTGATCGTCTCTCCATTTCTGCTGGAGAGCCGAAGTAATCTGCGTCACCGCTCCGATGACCGCATTCCACTTGGCAATGTCGCTGCACATTCTTCGCACCACATTATCCGGGCTGGTGTCTGCTCCGATAATGGCCAGCATTTCGCTTCGCGCTGCCTCGAAGCGAGGGCAGGCGAACACCACGTGCTCCGGTGTTTCTTCGCAATCGACGCAGTCCGGCCAGAGAGGAGACTCTGCATGCCCGAACCTGTGCAGGTACTTCCTGAAGCAGCCATGGCCCGACAGGAACTGTGTGAGGTGGAAGGTGACCTCTCCGTGCCTTCTGCTCACCCACGTGGATATGGACGGGATAAGCCGATGCGTCCATCTGCCTTTCTCCGTGGTGTCCCACTCACGTTGCCACCTTGCCAGCGATTCGGCTCTCGCAGCTTCCCGGATACCTCTCGTGCCTCTTCGGGTGTAGCGCACGGTGTCCTCCTCCAGTGTGATGCCGATGGGGATCATTCCGGCTATGACGCCAACTGCTTCCGACGAGATGGTCCTGTACGCGCTTGCAACCCGCATGGCCATCAGTCTCTGCGTTCTGTCAAGCAGCGCTCGATTTCGCTTCGTCCCCAGCGCCGTCCACCATACCGGTCCGCCGTACCTAAGTATGGACGTCGCGACACTTGCCAAGAGGCGGCGCCTACTGCTCCTGGGTCCAGCGTTGTTCGGCATAATACTCGACAGTGCCATGATCGCCTTAGCCGCCTTCTCGCAGGCGTAATCGACGTGGCTGTTGAAGTTCAGCCGGTCATCCACCATCACCCCGAGGTACTTGAGCGCTCTCTTCGAGTGCACTACGTGTTCCCCAACGTGTATCTGGGCCTGCTGCACCTTCTTGTGGTTACTAACCAGCACCATCTCCGTCTTGTGGTGAGCGATCCGCAGCTTCACCTCGATCATCCAGTTCTCGATCATTGCAATGGCCTCCGTAGCCAGAATTTCGACCTCCTCGACATTTTCGCCGGTTACCGTCAGCACTATGTCGTCTGCAAAGCCAACGATCTCCACGCCGTTGGGTAGCCCCAGTGTCAACACTCCGTCATACATTCCGTTCCACAGTGCTGAGTTTGGTGAGGTTTTGGGCTAAACCCCGGTGGTTTGACACCAACTGTTGTCAAACGAACGGGGTAACTTTTTAGTTTGACACCCCTTTTACATGGAGTTCATACACACTACCAAACAATTGTTGTGATAGTGTGCGTGAGCGCCGTGTAAAAAGTGACAGTTCGTCACCTTTTTAGTTTGACTTTGACCAACCAACGGGGTACAAACTGAAAAAGTGTCCAACGTAAAAGTGACCAACCACCGGGGGTTGAGTGTAAAATACAATGAAAAGTCGATTTGCTGAATTCTAGAGAATTGCACCAGTCACGAAAAAATGCTATCAGAGATGATTTTGCCAGATCATGAAGAATTTTCCTAAGTAACAAAATGCGAAATCGCGAAAATTTAAAATGCAAAATTATATGAAATTTGAGACAAATAATGACCAATCTCAACAAAACTCTCGAGACTACTCGAAACTATTAAAACAAATGAGTTAGTCAATTGAAACACTTTCTCTCTCTCTGTTCCATCAGGGTTCTCCGGATGTTTGTCCCCTACTCAAAATCCGTGCAAACCGCATTCCGGATGCAGGCAAAAAAGGAGGACCACGTTAACGACGACGATGACCACAACGGCAACAGTATAGATCAGACGTCATCCGCCGCGGCCAGCAGCAACGAAGGCGTCGAAAAGGACGATTGAGCCAATTTACGAGGAGAAATCAATGCGGAACTGAACTGAAGACATCAAAAAAGGTCGACGAGCGCGCGCGTTTGCTTGTTGTACGTGGTCTGCACACTTTCGATAGATTTATGATGGCGCGATAAGGAGTGGAATTTGCGCGCACGTGATTTGAAAATTGAAATATGAGAAAGTGCTAATTTCGGATGTCCAATTTGGTTCGGCCATTGTTGAAAAAGTGCTTGTTTTATTTATTTATTTATGGACTAAATTTAATTATATTTTAAGCAATAAACACGTACTGACCATAAATGTCGACGATGGCTTTCTTTGGATTTCTGCGAAGGAAGGTTAGATAATGTACTTCGGCACGAAGAAAATTAAACAAATAAAACATTTTCAGTTCAAATGAACGAACAAGCAAATATCTATGGTAGTAACGTTAGTCATATTTAATAAATGCGCTTTCTTTTCGATGTCAAAACGGTTGATAAACTTAAAAGATGCTGATCACACTGCCAGTGTAGGCTGCTTTGCCTAGCTTTTGCTTTAGTTTTTTGAAGAATTGAACGGCTTCTTTGTCATTTTGTCGGTATTCGAGCACGGGAATGCAATCGGACTCTACAAAAAAGGAATTAATTGATAATCATTGACTTATATTTGAAAGAAATTGAGAAAATGTTACCGATATTCTCAGGCATGGTGAGGAACAGTTGCTGGATGTCAATGCTGTTGATGTCGCGATCGGATTCCAGCGTAGGAATGCTGTCCAACCGGATGAAGCACTCGCCAACATGTCTCTGTGAGAGGCCCAACATTTCGGACACTTTTACGTTGAACGCTAGCAGTGCGTCCGGGATGTTGCGCTGTTCCTCCGATAGTTTGCTGAAACAAAATAAGGGGAAATTAGATTGACATTTTGAACATTTCAGGCATAAACAAATCTCGATATACTTACAGTGCGAATTTTTCGTTGTACGTCGGCGATTGGTTTTTGGACTTGGTCCGCGTTTTAGGCATTGTGACGCTCGAAAATTTGTACCCAGGAACCAGGTTGAGCTTTACGTACGAATCACAAGATCCCTTGAAATCAAGCGGCAGTTTAATGTCTTCCGCTCCGATCATTTGGATTTCCAGGGTGTCATTCCGGAAGGCACACCGCACCGTCAGCACACCCCGATCCGGTTCGTCGAGCCGATTTTGTGCATGCAGGCAAGCCAGATAGTACTGGTGGATAAGGTCACGTGTGCTGCTACTGTACAGGTACAGTTGTTTCTCGATTGTGAACAGTCTTTCACTGAGTATTTTATGGTCTTGAAGATCCTGCAGCTCGGGAAGGTACGCTTGAGCAATTATTGCATAAAAATCTTTTAGATTACCGAACGATGAAATGGATGCTTTTTTCTGTAAATATACCAACGTGTTATTTATTTGATTAAAAGCCAATTTATTTAGAACTCACATCAATTGAGCGTTTAATGATGGCACTTATTTCGGTGGTAATTCCTTTCCACAATTCGTCCTCAACCAAGCGCAAGTCAGAATCTTGCAGATCTCTTTTAATCATCGTCGATGTTTTATTGGTAAAGTTCTCTGTTTCTCCTTTCACGCGTTCAAAGTTGTTCAACGAATCTTCCATTTTCACTTTAAGGAAAGCCATACAACGGTCAACCAGCAGTTTGAGAGTTTTCGTTTTCCAACTACTCAGTCCATTTATCGGAAGTGTTTGCTCAAGCTGCTGTTGCTCGTTATTAGCATTGATATCGACCTGGCAGTAGCCCACATCATCGGGAAGGCTGGTCAACACCTCAATCAGGATGGAGAGATTAGAGTTGACCAAGTTGCACTTCTGTACCATTTCTAGGGAAGAAGACGCATCAACGGATTTTGTATCCAGTGGTGGTCGAAGCTTCGTAGAAATGCGATCTGCATAGTAAACACAGCAGCTGCAAATGTCCTGTAAAATATTAATGCATAAATATCTTGTTTGAATTTATCATCTAATTTTTATCACAACTAAGTGGATGCAAAAATGATGGTCATCAAATAAAAAAATATTTTTAATGTATCATGGCATTTCAAGTCATATTCGAAGAAATTATAAGGGTATGCTCTGGAATTTTTTTTCGATATTCTTTATTTTTTTTACTCATAAAAACTTTTTCCATTGATTGACTCCCCGTCATTTTTCTGTGAGCCAAGTTTCCGAACAAAAAATTAAAAAATCAAACCATTCACATTAACGACCCCCGGGTCTTTTGTGGACTCTATTGCAAGTTTCTGCTCGAACCTAGGAGTCCGAAGGCTTGAATGGGGAGAGCACCCAAACCTCTTTCTACTCCAAAGAACCTTCCACCCCAGTGTTTGAACTGACGACCTTTGGATTACGAGTCCAATAACTGCCAGCGATTCCACCGGGAGTAGGCTTGGTTTGGTGTGTTGTTTGTACTTATGGCATTAAGGGGTCGTGCATAAACAACGTGGTCTCCTTAGGGGGGGGAGGGGGTCCGAAATCCGACCGAAAAAAACCATGAAAAGCCAGGGGGGGGAGGGGGGCGGGTCGACGGCTGACCACGTGGCCTTTATAAAAAAATCTTTTCTTAGAAAAAAAACAAAAAATACGCGCTTTGAATTTACTTATATGCATACATTTTTGTTACACTTCAAAACCATACAATTATTGTGTTTAAAATTATTACTTATATTTCAATGTCATAATATTTTCCAATTCAATATTGAATTATGTATATATCAATACTTTGAGCCTGTAATTGAATGTACACTTTTTAATACTCATGTAACTACGTTTTGCAAAAGTTTAAAAGCTGTTAAAAAATAAAGAGACAGTATCCAAAGTTAATATACCCTAAAAAATGCGTACCAAAATGCAAACACAAATTCATTTTTTTGTTGATGGTATCAAGTAGCTAAAAATGTACTTGCAAATTTGCATTGAAAGTAGATGTAGTCTTCGATAGTTCTATTTTGGAACAACTTAAAAAATAAATATTGCTGACAATTTTATAAGATTTTCGTAACAAGGCAAAAACTAAATATGTATTATAAATGAAGTGTCTAAAATGATTCTCTGCGAAAAAAAAAATCAAAATCTCAGATCTTAGCTAATTACCGTAGCTGGTCCTATAAGTGATCGAAGAATCTTAATCGAAAGATTTCCTTTTGAAACTTAAAACAAACTCAAGATATCTTGTATCTCCTCTCTCATGCAATATTTTTTTAAGTTCAAAGAAACTAAAAACCCCAATTTCAGGATTATCGCGCAAAATTTCAGTTTCACTACCTCATTTGCAAGTGAAACGTCTAACATTAAAAAACAACCAGTAACGAAAAAACGAATGATACATACTTTAAGATTCACCAAAAAATTTGATGAATATTTTGATATAAAATATATTTCTTTTTTTCATGGGTTACACAATTCGGATTGTTATATTACATAACATTTCATAAAATACACGTTTACTATCCATCGTCAAAGTTGTAGGTATTTTTTTATGTTAATAGGGACCATCTATTGAGCCAAAGAGAAACATGGGCAATTTTCAGAGAAAAAAAAAACGAGCTTCAGCAAACAAAGCAAACATTGTTTTTGTTTCTCAATTAATTTGAAGATAAAAAAATAGTGGCCAAAGGTGCCCTTTCCTGAAAATATTAGTTTTTCTTTAAGCTGAGAAAATATACTATACCTTCAACTTCGTATTTGAGATAAAACCACTCAAATATATAGACACATTAAAATAATTTAAGATTTAAAGAGTCACTTAATTTTCAAATGCCAATATCAATTTGTGAAATAAATTTCAATACAATGCCGTCAAGATCAACATAAATAAAATTCATTAAAAAAGATGGAACGGTACTTTCAACTCGCTGGTTCTCGGGCCATTTTTTGAGTGAATTATAAGGATGTCTAGATGATCCTTAAACTTTGCAGAACTCGATATGATCAAATCTGTAATTTATGCGATCAAAAACGTCGTTCCAACTTTTGTTTGCTCTAATAAAAAAAAAATCGCCCGAAAATCCGCGGAGACAAGCCCGTAAACCTGTGAGTTGAAGTTACCGTTCCAACGTTTTAGGGAGGCTTTGGCATCCGTGGGACATGCGTTGGGCGTCCCAGTGTTAATAATTTCAAAGATATTGAAAAGATTGAAAAATTAACTTATTTATTTTTTTTTGTATTTATTTTGAGGTAATATCTCCAACCAAAAGTTGGATCAAAAATCTTAAATCGTAGATAATTGCCTATTTAAACAACTGAAAAAAATGTAAAATAATAAATAAATTTTAGCTTAATCTTTTTTAAATTTATCAAAACACGTAGTCGATAGCAAAATCAATTTAAAGTAAGAGTAAGACTTAAACAATTTGGATGTCCATGACTAAAAGAATGATTTTTAGCGCGTTGTCTACACATTTTCCAAAGACACGAAATCGATTTTCGAGCAATTCTATACAAAATCGGTCTTTATTCTTAAATTTTATTTTTTTGATTTTTTTTTAATCCGTCTGAAACCTTTTTTGGTGCCCAAGCCATTTTGCATCATTAGTTTGTCCATATAGTTTTCTGTTGTGGACAGAAGAATTGTGCGAGGTGTCTCGTCCCTCGCACGCCGCTGGCTCACGAGTGCTGGCCAGACTATCACCCTGTGACGCAGAACAGCGCATAAATGTTATGCTTTCCATCTGTCACTGCTCTTGTGTCGTGATTCATTCTCATTTCGCCCTTCGTAATCAATACACGTTTTAGTTCTTAAACTACATCTTTTATTGTGTCTTGTGCGCCTAATCCGGTTCCGATACCGGGACAACCCTGACCACACTCGTACCGCGCGCAAACACAAAATTTTCCATACAAATTTGGCAGCAATGAAAATTAAAAAAATCTGTATCTTTTTAAGAAATTTTTGATCGGTTTGGTGTCTTCGGCAAAGTTGTAGGTATGGATAAGGACTACACTGAAAAAAATGGTAAATGGTAATTTACTTTGCTGATTTTTAATTTCACTTTTTGTCACTAAAACATGATTTGCAAAAAAACACTATTTTTATTTTTTTAAATTTTGCCAACATTTCAGAAATTTTCAGAACGGGCAAAAAATCGTTGTTCGAGTTATGAATTTTTGAATCAATACTGATTAAAAAAAATCGAAGTATTGACCGCAACTTAATTTCAATTTTATTTTTCGATGTAAAATCGAATTTGCAATCTAAAAGTACATTAGTAAAATTTCCATAAAGTGCACCGTTTTCAAGTTATAGCTATTTTTAGGTAACTTTTTTTTAAATTAGTTGCAGTTATTAATTAAAAAAAAATATTTTTGAAATACTGAGAAAATTCTTTGTTGCCTTGTTGCTAAGATATTGCCATGCAAAGATTTTAAAACAGAAAAATGGATGTTTACTACTCAAACAACCCATAATTTTCTTCTGTCGATATCTCAGCAACTAATGGTGCGATTTTCAATGTTTATGAATAAAACTTTCGTGAAATTTTCCGATCTTTTCGAAATCAATATTTTCAAAAAAAATAATACTAGCATTTCAAAAGGTCGTAATATTGAATGTTTGTCCCTGTCTCTGATTCTTGTATGGAGAAAAAAATTAAACAGCTCGACTTTTTTGGACACACTGAATCATTGGAATCAATCATGCTTAATTAAAAAGAAAAGTTGCTTTAGTTTGGATTTTTATGAATGTTGGAAAAAAATAAATATTAACTAGGAGCTTTCATAACTAGATATTTTCCTTAAAATAAAATGAAATTATTTTTTTCCTGAAACAAAACTTTTCTATTTAATTAATTTCGATTTTAAGAAAATATTTTAAAGCGCATTTAAATTAAATCATGAATGCTGTTTATATATCGAAATAGCTTTAATTCTTAAAGCACATTTATTCTGGATGCAATTAATTGCACTGCAATTCCATAATTTTGAATACATATGTTTTACTAAGTTGCTTGTTTTGTTGAGAGTATTTTTTACTTTCTGTACCATTTCAATAAATTGTTATACTGATTATTTACCTTAAACTTTGTGATATCATACCTTTTTCACACTTTTAAGTGAATTTCAGTTTTTTTTTATATATTATTAAATTGGTTTTAATGGTGTTGTTTTCTGTTTGACCCAATGTCACCCTCTCTAAAGGGTGAGTTTGAGTTAATTTTAAAACGATTGGAATTTATGAACGGTGTGATTATACTAGCCATATTCTGGGAAAATGTTGGTAAATTCAGGAGCATTCCCCAACAAAATTTATTTCGATATAATTTGAAATGTTTTTATTGTATTAAAATAACAACAGTCATATCCAAAACAAAATATACTTATTTTGTTTTTTTTTTTTAAGATTTTTCACCTGGGAGGAAAAAGCCACGTGGCCATATAGGGGGGGGGGGTTTGGCGTGAAACCACGAAAAACCATGAGGGGGGAGGGGGGGTCAAAATTTCTCCAAAAAAAGGCCACGTGGTTTATGCACGACCCCTAAGACGACTCCTACACCTGGAATGACTTAACGGCCTAACAACCAAGGCCGGGACCGACATTTTACCACAGAGAACAGATGTACATCTTGGCTCTAACTTGTGTGTAAACCGTGCAAACTAAAAAAATGCGTTGCATACAATCTTGCATCACAGAAATTAGAGTGTGCAGGATACGCTTGGCGGCGCCACCGTCGCGGCTGAGAATACTTGACTTAACAATGAAAAAGGCTCAATAATTTCGAAAGAAAATAAATGTTAACCTCGTTAAAATATAAAATTCACTTCTGTATAATTCCAGTTGACTTAAAAATAATGCAAAAATGCATTTACATTAACGAAAACATAACAGAAAATTCATTCAAAAATGATTTTTCAAGCGACAACTTAAAATAGTCCCTTTACACATGTTATGTTTGATTTCGTTTTGTTTACCTTCTTTGGCGCGTAAAATTGCAACCCTCTGATAAAAGGCAGTCAGACATTGGTCTGATGTCGTTCGTACGGAATGTTTTATGCAGTGATTAGATGGTCCAACGTTCTGCTACTGTAGGCCATCATGATTTTGGAAGTGGCGCTATCTAGGCGGATGGTGCACACCCTAGCTCTTTTCAACGTATTTTGGTTTGAATTTTTACACACGTTTTTCAATGCTGTTTGTTCAATGATATACATCTGTTCTCTGTGATTTTACTTCCGATGGAAGGTTGGAGCAGATGGGAATCGAACCCAGTTTCCGAACAAGTACTATGCTGCCGTTCTACGCATAATTGTCCCATGTCATTTTTGGACGATTCTGACTTTTTATCATTTTTAAGTTTAGTTTGACGTATAGTTTCAGGAAAACACATAAAATCTAGTACATTGTTCGGAAGAACTGTAAAAACAACACCAAGTCTGTTTGTCCCATCTACGAATAATTGTCCCACCATATATTTTCTGTCACGAAATCATTACATTTATCAAGCATTGAATCTTATTTACCTGTTGTAAAGCAAGAGAATTACAAATAAAGGTGATCAAATGTTGCCCAGGGTGATTAGGGACATATAGGCGACTAGGGACTCAGGGGACAATTATGCGTAGAAACACAGAAATCGATCGAAAAATTTCAATCGCGTTTTTCTCAGTTGCCCTTTTTTGAACATGGGACATTTATGCGTAAAACGACAGTATAGTAAAAATAAGAGGGTGCGCGTGGTTGCTTATTGGGGTGGTCCAAAGCCGGGCATTTTTTGAGATGTCTTCGTAGTTTATGGATGGTCCCTTGATAACTTTATCATTAACAAATTTGAACAATTTTGTGGGAGTGAAGAATAAAAACAAATAAGTTTTTCTATCAGTGCCTACATTCTCCGTTGGCGAACCATTCGCTGAACGCTCTCTTTACTCCGTTCAGAGCGGAGCGGCAAGCGAGCAGAGAAATGATGATCGAAATTTTGGTTCGCGAACCGTTCAAACCCGCCGCTCTGAGCGTTCGATAAGCGCTCACCCGATAGGTTCGTCGATTGAGTGGTTATGATACGCTCATAAGCGAACCGTGACACCACTGCTGCCTGGCAGTGCGGTTGTACATCATTATTTTGCAAATCGAGCTTACAATTACAAACATATTGATAAGTTGGCAACCACCGCACTCTGTTCGCCCCTACGACACTCAAGCCCACTGGGCACACGCGGGCTGCTGCTGTTTGACAGCTGCACTTCCGCTACCAGTCTGTAACCAAAAAACAAAGAGATTACACGCATTATTTTTCTTTTCGCTAAGTTAAACCGCGTGTTTTATTCCGGCCTCCCCGAAACCTCTTTAGGTTGTGGGCCCAGGTCGCGTTTCGGCCAGGGTGGCCACTCAAGTCGGGAAATCGGGAAAGTCGGGAAAAAGTCGGGAATTCGCCAAAATCCGCCAAAAATCGGGAAAAAGTCGGGAATTTATGATTTTTTGTCAAAAAGTCGGGAAAAGTCGGGAATTCTGAGCATACTTGTTTGAAAATTTTTTTTTAACTCTTGAATAATTTTGTAATATTTTGTACAATTTTCAAATTGAATTCACTCATTTCTGCTCTAGTAACTTACATTAAATTTAAGATTCTTTTCACTATTTCAATATATTTGAGTATGGAAAAGCTGTTTAAGACATTCAAAATCGTTATGAATATTGGAGTCTTTTTTTATGAATCGATCACTATTAATTTTTGTTCATAAAACAAGAGGTAAAGTTAATGAAAAACGAAATTAAAAATAAAGCCTAATGGCCAGCTTAGAATTATGATTCTATTTCATTTTGTCACATAATTGAATATTTAAACTTGAGTTTGGCAATGGTTTTTTTGTTGGGTAAATATTTGTAATTGTTTAACTAAATTCATTAAGAAATTTAAAATATGTTTTTATTTCCAAATGTTGCCCTTGAACTTTTTTTGTGAGTATGGGTAAATTGCCTACCATAGATAAAGCTTGATTTTCAGTTTGCGGAAAACTTTAATATCGAATAAAATCCAAAATTGAAAAACTTTTTTACGTTTTGAAAACATATTGAAAATATTGAAATTGCAAAAAAAATAATCCAACAAATTTTGAGTTATTGCATAATTGTTTAAAAAAAAATATTTTCAAAATAAGTGGGAAAACATAAAATCATATCAATCTGAATTTTCATTGAAAAAAAAAACAGTTAAATACTGTATACCATACCAATAAATTAACATTGATTAAAAAAATCAATATCAAAAATTACAAAATTAAAAAGAGAACTTGGTAAAAACATTTTTTTTATGAATTCCTTGACATTTTTCTAAATCCTTTGAATGAATAATAACAGTAATTATGTTTAAATCATTCTTTGATTTAAAATGATGATGAAGTTAAACAAAAATATCAAAAACTACGTTTACCAATTTAAAAATACCATGGAAGTTATAAGTATTGTTGAACTTTCGATTATTTTTCAAAGGCTAATTTTTGTGTTTCTACTCTGGATCATAATAATGAAATTACATTTTGAAGTTTTCTTTATTTGTTGTTTAGTTTCTGTATTTACAAAAATACCTACATTTGGGTTTTTTAATTCATTGCGATTTTTTTTCGGTGTTTAATATTGACTTTTCTTATAGAAAGTTTTTTGTTTGAAATCATTCTTTAAATAAGAAATGCCTATTTTTTAGCATTCTGGAAAAGTCTGGAAAAAAGTCGGGAAAAAGTCGGGAATTTGAAAATGGAATTTGAGTGGTCACCCTGCGTTTCGGTCAAACGGAAAAGTTCGCGAAATCGTCGGGCGTCATGACGGACGCAAAACCCGCTCCGGTGCAGGTGCCGATGTTGGACGAGTCCAACTTCAACCCGTGGCGGCTCCGCATGCTAGCATTCCTGGAGGAGCACGAGCTCTTGGAATGTGTGCGGACGAGTGTGGGTGACGTGGCGGAACTGAAGGAGAAACCGGGAGAAAAGCCGGAGGAAAAGACGGCCCGGATGAAGCTGCTGGACAAGCGCATCAGGAAGGACCGTCACTGCCGTTCGCAGTTGATGGCGCGGATCAGCGATGCGCAGATGGACCACCTGGAGGAGGACATGTCCCCGAAGGACATCTGGGACAAGCTGCACAACATCCACGCGCGGAAGAGCGTCGCGAGCCGGATGCGGATCCAACGGCAGATCGTGACGATGCGCTACGATGGGGGAAAGCTGCAGCAGCACTTCTTGCAGTTCGAGAAGTTGATCCGGGAGTATCGGTCCGCCGGCGCGAAGCTGGAGGAGATCGACGTGATTTGCCACCTGTTCATCTCGTTGGGATCGGCGTTCTCCGGTGCTGTGACGGCGCTGGAAACCATGTCGCAGGAGGACCTCAAGCTCGATTTTGTGAAGAACCGGCTCTTGGACGAAGAGACGAAGAAGGGCATCGAATCGCCCACCCCGTCCCAGAGCGATGCTGCGTTTCACGGGGCGAAGCCGCAGAAAAAGCAAAAGTGTTTCGGCTGCAACAAGGAGGGCCATCGGGTGGCCGACTGTCCCGAGAAGAAGAAGCCGCAGCAGAGCAAGAGGAAGCAGAAGTCGAAGGCGAACGTGGCGGATTCCGGCAGCAACCGGAAGGAAGTTTGCTTCGTGAGCGAGGCGAACCCCCAGCAGGCGCGGACGCGCTGGTTCATCGATTCCGGTGCGACGGACCACCTCGTGCGGGACAAGGAACTGTTCTGTGAGCTGCATCGTCTGAAGAAGCCCATCGAGATCGCGGTGGCCAAGGACGGTGAAACGATCCAGGCGGAGCACTCCGGCACGGTGAAGGTGGTGGCGGTCGTGGACGGTAAGAGAGTGAACTGCACGATTCAAGACGCGTTGTACGTACCGAAGTTGCGCTGCAATTTGTTTTCGGTGCTGCGCGTTGAACAAGCCGGGATGCGCGTCGTGTTCGAAGACGGGAAAGCGACAGTGTACAGTGGTTCCGAAATCGTCGCGTGTGCTACTGTGCAGAACAAGCTGTACGAAATGAACTTTCTGGCTCGGCACGGTACGGACGATTCTTCGCTGTTGACGTGCGGTCGCGTGCGGAAGGGGTTCGTGCTGTGGCACCGTCGTTTTGGACATTTGAACGAGCAAAGCCTCAAGTGTCTGGTGCAGAAGGAGATGGTATCCGGACTCGACCTCAGTACCGCCGGGACTGACGATACCGTCGTGTGTGAGTCGTGCGCTGTCGGCAAGCAAACGCGGAAGCCTCATCCACCGCGTGAAGGTCGTCGATCGTCGCGAGTGCTCGAATTGGTACACACCGACGTGTGTGGTCCCGTATCGCCGGAGGGACTCGACGGGATGAAGTATTTTGTGACGTTCATCGACGACTGGACCCATTTCGTGATGGTGTACCTGATTCGCTCGAAGGACGAGGTCATGGAGTGTTTCGAGGAGTACGAGGCCTTGGTGACGGCGAAGTTCGAGCGGCCGATCTCTCGGCTGAAGTGCGACAACGGCGGCGAGTACCGGAACAAGCGCTTCGAGGGGTTCTGCAAGCAAAAGGGGATCCGGATGGAGCCTACTGTCCCCTACACGCCGGAGATGAACCCGTTGAGCGAGCGCATGAACCGGACGCTAGTCGAGAAGGCGCGGGCGATGCTTTCTGATGCTGGCGTGGACAAGAAGTTCTGGGGGGAAGCTATGCTGACGGCGGCCTACCTGATGAACCGAAGCCCGACCGCTGCTCTCGAGATGAAGAAAACGCCGTACGAGTTGTGGGAGTCAAAGAAGCCGGACGTGTCGAACATTCGCGTTTTTGGCAGCGATGTGTTCGTCCACGTCCCGAAGGAGTTGCGCCGAACGCTCGTCGGGTACTCACACAACGGGTATCGAGTCTGGGACCCCAAGAAACGGACGGTCGTCACGGCGCGCGACGTGGACTTTGTGGAGTCTGTCGCGGTGCAGCAGCAGGTCGCGCAACCCGACTCGCAGTTTGTGCCACTTGAATCCGATGAAGAGAGCTGCGTCGATGCCGCGAGCTGTGCCGACGATGGAGACGAGACTTCGGAAGACGAGTTCAGCAGTGCTGCCGATGAACCCGAAGCTGAGGAAGCTGATGGCAGCGGCCGACCTCAAAGACCGAAGAACCCTCCCGCTTGGCACAAGGATTTCGAGGTTGAGTACGCCAGTTTTGCACTCAACGCGATGAACTTCATCGAGGACATCCCGAGTTCGGTCCCTGAGCTGAAAAAGCGGGACGATTGGCACGAGTGGAGAGCTGCGATGCAAGACGAGATGAACTCCATGAAGCGCAACAAAGCCTGGACGCTGGTCAAGTTGCCTGCAGGACGCAAAGCCGTTACCTGCAAGTGGGTGTTCAAGGTGAAGCGGGGCGTCGCTGAGAAACCGGACCGGTTCAAGGCGAGACTAGTCGCCAGAGGTTTCATGCAGAAGCCCGGGTTCGACTACACCGAGACCTACTCTCCGGTGGCGAAGTTGGACACGCTGCGGGCGGTGTTGGCGCTGGCCAACGAGAATCGGATGTTCGTGCACCAGATGGACGTGAAGACCGCGTTCCTGAACGGTGAGTTAGCTGAAGAGATCTACATGACCCAGCCGGAAGAGTTTCAGCAGGGGAATGGTCTGGTCTGCAAGCTGAACCGTTCCATCTACGGGTTGAAGCAAGCGTCCCGGGCGTGGAACGACCGATTCCATGGCTTCATCAGCAAACTCGGATTCGTCCGGAGCGCCAACGACATGTGTCTCTATACCCGAGGAGCTGGAGACAAGAAGCTGATCCTGGTACTGTACGTCGACGACATCCTCCTGGCCGGAACGTCGTTGAAAGTGCTGGAGGCGGTCAAGCAGAAGCTAACCGAGGAGTTCGAGATGACGGACGAAGGTGAGATCAAGCAGTTCCTAGGAATGCGTTTTGAACGTGACAAGCTGAAAGGAGTTCTGAAGATCGGTCAGCGCGACTACTTCGATGGCCTCCTGAAGCGTTTCCGGATGGACGACTGCAAGCCGATCTCGACACCGATGGAGCACCGGCTGAGGCTGGTGAAAGGAGAGGAGAAGCTGAGAACGTCGAAGCCCTACCGTGAGCGAGGATTCTCGAGACTGCAAGCGCCTGAAGCACGTGGACACCAAGTTCCACTTCTTGCGGGAGCTGGTGCAGCAGAGGACGATCGAGATCAAGTTCGTGCGCTCAGCGGAGCAACAAGCGGACATCATGACTGTGGCACCCTTGTTGGGTCAGGCCACACCGGATCTCCGGGATGTCCGTCCTGGTTCCCTCACTCTGCTTCTTCCTCCACTCACTCTACTCTACTCTTCTGCCCTGATGACAGTTCTCCACTCTCTCGTCATCCGACCTACCCGTCACTGACATCGCGCGTGACTACCCGACCAGAATGCTACAGAGATTACCCGATCAGAATACTGTACTTCTAATGGATCACCACATCTCGTTTTTTCTACAGACAGATAATTTCTATATCAAAGTGAGCATCTTTGCACCATAAAGCCTCATCTACAATCTAATTCCGACAAGATCTTCAGAAACAATCACCATATCTTAGATCAATAATGGTTGTGTCACGTGTATATGACATTGTATTGAAGGTGCATTCTGAGATTGTAGATGAGACGTAACATCGATAGCACAAAACTCAACCCAGGGGTATGACAATCGTTTAACATCGACATTTTTTCATTCCCTAGATCAAACTATGTCGCAAGAGACAGGTTTCGATGGGTTGCGGTATTTCGTTTTATGACTACATTATCTTTGGCTCAAACCTGCCGTTCATCATTGTGGGAGTGGGTTGTGTAATTAAAGAATTATATCTTTTATCTTACTTGACAAGATTTGATGCTTTTTGGACAACATTTATTTTATTTAAGAATACCGCATATCCTACCTTTTCATTATTTTATTTATTTTTTTATTTTTTTCTTACTTTTTTATGAAAATTGAAACTAAGGTTAGGTCTTTCATTTACAATTCCTTTTCGGGCTCAAGGCTCCGATTCTCATAGGCTTCCTTATTTTGACCTTGTTTTGAATACCGGATTGAGGCTCTTTTTTAACGTTTGAATTCGAGCTCTAATACTATACAAAATTCTGTCGAGCGCGAAGCTTCCTGTCTTTCTCAATGAGCTCAAAGCTGAGAGCGTATATAGTTTTATCGAGCTTGGAGTTTATGGTTCCGAACTCTTGACCCTTATTTAAGAGCTTTAGGCTTATTTCCGAGCTCGTTGCTCATTTATTGTTCCAGCCAGTAACTCTACTTGTTCTGTTTTTTGTTTAGATCTTGTGGCTTAAATTTGTTTTTCAAAAGCGAGGCTCGAGCCAAGATTTTTCTTATTTTGTTTTTTTTTTTTTACGAGCTCATGGCTCAGTTGACGTGTCTGTAGCTCGGCGCTCTCGACGCTCAGATTTTTTTTAAAGAGCTCGTAGCGCAGACTCCTGAGGAGCTGAATGCTTTGAGTTTTGTTGTTTTTTTTAAGGGGTTCGAAACTCACACTCCTGAAAGCTCGAGCTCGAAGCTCGGTGATTATTATTATTTTTTAAGAGCTCTAAGCTCGGAGTTTTTTTTTTAACGAGCTCGAAGCTCCGGGTTTTTTTAACGACCTCGAAGCCCACATTCCTTAAGAGCTCGAAGCTCGGAGTTTGTTTTTACGAGCTCGAAGCTCAGAGGTTTTTGTTTTGTTTAAGGAGCTCAAAGCTCAACCTCGGGCTCGAAGCCCAATCCCGAGCTCGAAGCTCAATGTCCCGAGCTCGAAGCTCAATATCCCGAGCTCGAAGCTCAATGTCCCGAGCTCGAAGCTCAATCCCGGGCTCGAAGCCCAATCCCGAGCTCGAAGCTCAATATCCCGAGCTCGAAGCTCAATATCCCGAGCTCGAAGCTCAATCACGGGCTCGAAGCCCAATACCCGAGCTCGAAGCTCCATCCCGGGCTCGAAGCCCAATCCCGGGCTCGAAGCCCAATGTCCGAGCTCGAAGCTCCATCCCGGGCTCGAAGCCCAATCCCGGGCTCGAAGCCCAATATCCGAGCTCGAAGCTCCATCCCGGGCTCGAAGCCCAATCCCGGGCTCGAAGCCCAATATCCGAGCTCGAAGCTCCATCCCGGGCTCGAAGCCCAATCCCGGGCTCGAAGCCCAATATCCGAGCTCGAAGCTCCATCCCGGGCTCGAAGCCCAATACTCGAGCTCGAAGCTCCTTCCCGGGCTCGAAGCCCAATATCGAGCAAAAAACTCTCAGACTCCCAACAACCAATTGTTTGGTTTTTGTTTACACATGCCATACCGTTCGGTGTCGTCGTCGATTTTGTTCAGGAATCATCATAATACGGTAGTCACTGAAGTATTTTTTTTTTTAATAAAAAGCGACTTTGACGTAGTGAGGTAATTTTTGCACTACTTTCGTTCTTCTTTTTACTACACCTGCTCGTTGTTTTTGTTTACATCACTTTTCGTCACTGATTGAGGATAACCAAACCGGACCTGATGGATTCGGGACCATTTGGAGGATCCCATCCTCGTCGCCACTTGTGGCACCCTTGTTGGGTCAGGCCACACCGGATCTCCGGGATGTCCGTCCTGGTTCCCTCACTCTGCTTCTTCCTCCACTCACTCTACTCTACTCTTCTGCCCTGATGACAGTTCTCCACTCTCTCGTCATCCGACCTACCCGTCACTGACATCGCGCGTGACTACCCGACCAGAATGCTACAGAGATTACCCGATCAGAATACTGTACTTCTAATGGATCACCACAATGACCAAAGGTCTACCGGCAGCTGTCTTCAAGGATCTTCGCGCCAAGCTGGGATTGGAGGAGACGTGCTGTGATTGAGCAGGGGTGATAAGTTGGCAACCACCGCACTCTGTTCGCCCCTACGACGCTCAAGCCCACTGGGCACACGCGGGCTGCTGCTGTTTGACAGCTGCACTTCCGCTACCAGTCTGTAACCACGCTTTATTTTTCTTTTCGCTAAGTTAAACCGCGTGTTTTATTCCGGCCTCCCCGAAACCTCTTTACATATGAATAATTTTTTTTGAATAATCAAATTCCACGAATTTCACGCGTGCTGTAAAATCGTGAAAATTCGCTAACCCTAGTTATTATTCACAAAACGCGTTTTTTTTTTAATTTCTCAATATGGGTAGCTTACCACCCAATACTAGAGAGCAAGGTCAGAGTCAACTTAAATTATGTGTTATCAAAAAACAATAAAATTTACAAACTTTGTAAAACTTTTGTATAAAATCATAAAATAGTGGTTGTAACGACGTAGTCCCACGTAGACCGACTGCACGTCAAGGCGACGCTTCGTTGGTTTCCCAAGGCGGTGCGTCGGCTGTCACCCGAGACAGCAAGACGTCAACACCACCACGCCGCGGAAGGAGCCAGTTTGCAAGTCATCACCGTTGAGCAGAGATCTTACTCGTGACTAGTGCGTAGATTGTCCAAGAAGTTGATTTGTGGCACGGATAACGGAGTAGAGTCGAAAAGTAGTTGATTATATATTTATATTTAAAAAGTTCCCTAACCAATTCTACCTGCCAGGTGACCACAGTGTTTGCAGCACTTCTCGATTAGTGGTAGCGCGGGCTGGTTCAGAAGCCGGATAGGATTGAAAAGTAACTTGCCTAATTTGATTAACTAAAACATATTCTAAACAGTAGCTTAATTTAGAAGGGGAACAGCTAGGAGTCAGGACAATCGGCCAATCCAAGGAAACAGGTTGATGTGCACCAATTTATGTAAGCCCTACCCAAAGCCCACAATGAATTCTTCTAATAAAATTATTACAGCTTGAAGCTGACATCAGAAAATCGTCCGCTATCTTGAATTTGGGACGCCACACGTTTCCACCCCAACAGTGGTGATTCATCAAAGTTTTGGCTAGAATGATTTTTAGATGAGATTTATATCACTTACCCCGATGCTCCTCTTGAGAAATCGATTAAGCTCCTGTGGGTCGGGCCACGCCAGCTCTTCCCAGAAGGCTCGCATTTGGCGTACGATCGACAAAAATTCTGCCGCCGAAACGGACTGCCGGGAACCGGGAACCACTTCCAGCGTGTCACAATCGATCGCTTGACTCAGTCTGGCGAGCGCCTTCATGGCAAATACGTCACTCCAATGCGAAATGCCTTTGCTGAACCAAACGTGGTAGTTGATAATATCTGGGTTGTGAGCTAAGCTTAGTTCTTTGTCGGTTTCCATGATGAACAGCCGCAGCACGATGTACAGCTCGAACAACGTCGTGCTCATATCAAGCTGTTCCATTTCTCCGACGCGGTTGTGCTGATCCAGTCGAATCGTGAGCTTCTTGAACCCTTTGCACATTTTCTCCACGATTGGCTTGAGATGAGCTACGACACTTGCCTCGTGTTGCTTGCACAGCTCACGTGTGTACTCGATGTCTAGAATGCTTTTGAACGGGCTGTTGTAGTAAGAAGTTGCTCGAATTATATCACTCTGAAGCAATTGGATCAGATTTATGGAGCCTGTGAGCTTTTCTTCGTCGGAAAAAGTGGCCTTCATGGTGTTGGAAACGGCCTCGTCGAACCATTTTTTAGCACCTGTTCGTACTGCTAGCAGCACCACGTCATGGATGGAAATGTTGGGATTTTGTTCGAGCTTGTGTTTAAAGTGCCTGCAAAAATTAAATTTTAAATAAGTTTGTTGTGGACGGCAACACTGCGAGAGTGTACACCAGAAAGCCAAGTCTATTCGTGCACTCTGCGCGCCGCTGGGCTCTCCAGTTGCAGCATAGCTGTCACTGGTTGATGCCGTGACAGCGCATATATGTGATCTTTCATTTTAAAGTGTTGTTATGTTTTGTTGATTCTTTCGTTGTTCGTGAATAAATGTAGTCGTTCGTTTGTAGTTCTAGTAAAGAACTTGTTTTAATTCGTTTGTTTCCTGTCCGTGAACGTCTGGTTCTTGTGGTGTGAACCGCTTAAAGACGGGTCGCGGCCGGATCCAACAAAGTTGAATGAGAAAAAGATGATCTCAAATCACTACTTACTCAAACTTTTCTGGTGGAAATAGTGGTATGTTGCTCGTTTCCCTTATGCTGTCCACCTTGTCCAAAATGTGCAGCACCGAGGTTACAGTCTTTACGATGTCATTGTCGCCAGCGATTCGCTTGCGGAGTTTCATTATCACAGCCAAACAGGAAGGCAGCAGCAGCTGAACACCGTTCCAGAACTTGTTCAGGTCGCCCGGTGAGATCGAGTTGCTCCGCACGAGGGGGCAAATCTTCTCGAGCATTCCTTGAAAGAGACCGAACGCCACTCGGTACGTAACATGGATCGTGGTGTATGCATTCCAGTAGATGAGCACCTTTTCTGTCGCGGTCAAATCGGCACAAATGGCGTGCTGGTTGAGGATGGCTTCTCCTGCTGCGGTGAACTTGCCCGACCACCAGTACCGGGCCACGCTGGAACTGTTTAGTTCGTACTCCAGAAACAGTTTGGTGAGCATTTCATGCTGTTCGATGGCTTGTTCCTTGTTTTGAGCAGAGCTAAAGTGAAATTTCAGCTTGATTGTACCTTGTGGATCGGTGCGCTTGGTTTTGTTCAGCGAGTACCACATTACAAGGCCCGATGAGCTTATCGACTGAAAAAGATAAATAATTGGATTATCGGTTTGTTTTAATTTTATAAGCATCAGTTTATCAAAAACTTGTTAGCGTAGCTTTTCTGGATAGTGGTATTCAAACTATGCTCAAGCAAATCGAGCAAACGAAAGCATTAATTCAATTCTTAACAGTTTCATCTCGAATAGGATCTAGTTGAAGTATGCATTTCCATGCATTTATTTTTGATTATTCTTACCTCAACTGGTATACTGGTCCGCCCAATCAACTTCTGATATGAAGATCTCGGCTTGACGCAGCTCAATGCATACTTCTGGCATACCCTAACTGTCTTGGTAACCTTTGTCATGTTACAGTCATGATGGAATACTTCCAAAATAAGATTCTCGTTACTGTTTTCACTGGTTGGTCTATGGAGAAGAAAAAAAAAACAATATTTTCATCCGTCCACCCAACCAATCAGCTCAATTTACAGCGTGAAGCACTCCTTCCACTTGGGATTGTTGGTGTTTTCCTGAATTGTACTGCGCACCACGTCCGGTAATCCGGTTTGCAAGTACATTATCACAAACGCGTTCAAAGCACCGGTGACGGTTGCTCGTTCGGTGAGTTTGGCCTCGACCAGTTCCACCCGGAGATGCACCTCAGAAGCTGGTTTGACGCGGGCTTTCTTCAAAATCTCCTCGTGTGCTTTCTCGTTCATGTTGAACACGTCCTGGGCGTAGGAGAAGAGAGCCTTCTCCGAGACATCACTGTGATTGATGTTTCCGTGAACAATTTCCATCAGGACCTTCTCGTACAGGTCCTCGACCTGAAATTATCAGATTAAATAATTTAGAGAATAAGGGCCAAACACGATTCGAAACCTAAGGGCATATAAATCCATTGTGCACATAATGTTGGCCTATGAGGAATTCTCTGAGATTTCGGTCATTCGATTTTTTCTGTATTTTTTAATTCGGCTGAAACTTTTTTGGTGCCTTCGGTATGCCCAAAGAAGCCATTTTGCATCATTAGTTTGTCCATATAATTTTCCATACAAATTTGGCAGTTGTTCATACAAAAATGATATGTGAAATTACAAAAATCTGTATCTTTTGAAGGAATTTTTTGATCAATTTGGTGTCTTCGGCAAAGTTGTAGGTATGAATATGGACTACACTGAAAAAAATGATACGCGGTAAAATTTTTTTTGGTGATTTTTAATTTCACTTTTTGTCACTAAAACTTGATTTGCAAAAACACACTATTTTATTTTTTTTTATATGTTTTAGAGGACATCAAATGCCAAGTAAAAAAGTAAATCTTTACCAGTTCCTGAGGGGAACACCCTTGAAGAGTATCGGGGCCGGCATTTACAAAGCGGATTCAGTTGCAGTTTCATTCTCGACTTATTGTTAACATGTTAAGGTTAATGTTAACATTCCATAGGTCGCCTCCCTAAGGTGTCGTGATAAGGTCCAGTTTGTGACGATACACTACCTTCCCTTTACTAAGCAATCGATTCCAGAAGGGAAAAGATCACCAGTTGTGTTGGTCCGAGACGGGATTTGAACCCCGATCTACCGCTTACGAGGCGGAAGCGTTACCACTGGGCTACGTGGCTCGGTCATCAAATGCCAACCTTTCAGAAATTTCCAGGATGGGCAAAACATCTTTGATCGAGTTATGATTTTTTGAATCAATAAATTTTTTTTCAAAAAATCGAAATATTGGTCGCAAAAATTTTTCAATTTCATTTTTCGATGTAAAATTGAATTTGCAATCAAAAAGTACTTTAGTGAAATTTTGATAAAGTGCACCTTTTTCAAATTAAAGTCATTTTTATGTAACTTTTTTCAAAATAGTCGCAGTTATTGATTTTTTTAAAAATAGTGCCCATGTTTGCCCACCTTTGAAAAAAATATTTTTGCTGAGAAAATTCTCTATATTTTGCTTTTTCGGACTTTGTTGATACGACCCTTAGTTGCAGAGATATTGCTATGCAAAGGTTTAGGTTTTCTAAGTCTCACCCAGTGTTGCGATCCTCACGCGCTCACGCACTCGTGAGCGCTCATTTTTCGCTCATTCGTGAGGAGGAGCGCTGCGCGAGCTAGCTCACGTTTGCCCGCGCTCTCGTTTGCTCCGATTTTTTCAGCTCGCGTTTGCCTCACGCTCGCGCTCGCGCTTACTTTGGAAGTATCGCTAATCGTTTTACGTTTTTGAGAATGTTTTTGTTTTTTCAATTCTAGTTTGATTTTTTGCTTAAGGGTGCACACTGTGTGCACTGCACAGCAACCAAGGAAGTTGTTGTCTTCTTATTCCAAAATTGTCAAACTTACGGACCCAATCCTGCAAGAATCTGATTATAAAAATAGTCAAACGTTGTTGGGTAATTCTCTACCAACTCACACGAAATCGGGAAAAGTTGCCCCGACCCCTCTTCGATTTGCGTGAAACTTTGTCCTAAGGGGTAACTTTTGTCCCTGATCACGAAACCGAGGTCCGTTTTTTGATATCTCGTGACGGAGGGGCGATACGACCCCTTCCAATTTTGAACATGCGAAAAAAGAGGTGTTTTTCAATAATTTGCAGCCTAAAACGGTGATGAGATAGAAATTTGGTGTCAAAGGGACTTTTATGTTAAATTAGACGCCCGATTTGATGGCGTACTCAGAATTCCGAATAAACGTATTTTTCATCGAAAAAAACACTAAAAAAGTTTTAAAAATTCTCCCATTTTCCGTTACTCGACTGTAAAAAATTTTGGAACATGTCATTTTATGGGAAATTTAATGTTCTTTTCGAATCTACATTGTCCCAGAAAGGTCATTTTTTCATTTAGAACAAAATTTTTCATTTTAAAATTTCGTGTTTTTCTAACTTTGCAGGGTTATTTTTAGAGTGTAACAATGTTCTACAAAGTTGTAGAGCAGACAATTACAAAAATTTTGATATATAGACATAAGGGGTTTGCTTATAAACATCACGAGTTATCGCGATTTTACGAAAAAAGTTTTGAAAAAGTTACTTTTGCGTTTCTCTTTGTTTCGTCGTCCGTGTCTGTCGCGGGTGACCATGAATGGCCATGATCGATGACGACCAACTTTTTCAAAACTTTTTTTCGTAAAATCGCGATAACTCGTGATGTTTATAAGCAAACCCCTTATGTCTATATATCAAAATTTGTGTAATTGTCTGCTCTACAACTTTGTAGAACATTGTTACACTCTAAAAAATAACCCTGCAAAGTTAGAAAAAACACGAAATTTTAAAATGAAAAATTTTGTTCTAAATGAAAAAATGACCATTCTGGGACAATGTAGATTCGAAAAGTACATTAAATTTCCTATAAAATGACATGTTCCAAATTTTTTTACAGTCGAGTAACGGAAAATGGGAGAATTTTCAAAACTTTTTTAGTGTTTTTTTCGATGAAAAATACGTTTATTCGGAATTCTGAGTACGCCATCAAATCGGGCGTCTGATTTTACACAAAAGTCCATTTGACACCAAATTTCTATCTCATCACCGTTTCAGGCTGCAAATTATTGAAAAACACCTCTTTTTTCACATGTTCAAAAATGGAAGGGGTCGTATTGCCCCTCCGTCACGAGATATCAAAAAACGGACCTCGGATTCGTGATCAGGGACAAAAGTTACCCCTTAGGACAAAGTTTCACGCAAATCGAAGAGGGGTCGGGGCAACTGCTGTGTGAGTTGGCGGAGAATTACCCTGTTGTAAATAACTACGAAGCCAGTAATTTAGGGGATGCATCAAAAATTATATCGATAGTTCCCGTAGTATTGATAATACTAAAATGGCTGTAACAGAAATCTGGGTGCAAAAGCTATGGTTGATGTGTACCGTTATGGCGCAGCAGGTCAGTGGAAACATCTTTTTTTTAATATATGGATTGGAATAGCTTATTTTTATTACCGTCATCTGGAGCGAATCGGGATTCCATGGGGCGAATGGGGACAGCAGGTTTAGCAATATTGCAGCTGAATATTTTGATATTTTTTAGTGGTTTTGGTTAGACCAGATTCAGAGCAACAAAATGTGTACATTCGTTCCTAATTTTGAAACTGCTCTGAAACGTTCTGTCCCTATTATGTTTTTTGAATAATAGATTGGATTCGCAAGGGTCAAATCATTTTGGTGAACTGCAGTCAGATTTCAAAATATAAATATTTTCGAATGAATCGGCTGTACCTTAATGAAAATTAAGGTAAGCAGAGATAATTGCTGGGGGAAGGGTATGAGCGCCTAAAAAAACGGACTGAAAACCTTAGAAAAACATACAAAACCATGAATTAATTCAAGAAGATTTATGCATTAGAATGTTCGATTCAATGTTATGTACTTGGTTGATTAAAATATAACATTAAACTGTTTTATGTACCTAAACAGTTCTCTTTTTACAAAAAAAAAACCTCAAAATTGGTTGTGTTTGAAATAACCCATTTGAATGAAATAATATACATTGTCATTGCTCCTCTTCCTCCAAGTAAATTATATTTAACAACATTGGACATTCTCTAAAAACTTAATTCTAAGAACTTTAAAAAACATAATTTGTCAATTAATTCATTTGTTAACAAACAGTGCATCTCTTCACGGCAATTATTTTTTACACTAAGAATGAGCTCTTTGTTAGTTCACTCAAGAGTGAATCATTCTGCCTCTTGGCTAATTCTTAATTTAAAATAGAACGTATATTTCGGATCGCCACCTTAATCCATTTCATTGCTTACTTTTGTTTGTTTGACCACTTTCTTGTTTGTTTTTGCTGCATGTGCTGAGATAGTTCTAGAAACTTCGTTTCAAACAGGCAGATGCTTCAACAGGAAAAAACAACTACCTAGGGGAAATATACCCATTTTAATCACTCAAAGCCGTTCGACCAATTCTCATCACTTTTGCCATTTTCCGCTATAAAATCAACATTTTCAGATGTTTCAACAATGGAGAGTTGCTTGCTCACGTTTAGTTGAGCTATTTATTACTTTCGAACAGTCAAAAACACTTTATGAAAGCTGTAATTCATGATCAAAGTGCTGATAGGCCGATAATAGAAATAGGCTTAAAAAGGGTATAGTTCCCCTACTTTGGCTCACCCGCTCACGTGAGCGCAAAACGCTCCGGTGAGCGTGAGCGAGCACGAGCTACCTGATAAAAACTCACGCTCCAGCTGGAGCGAGCACGTCTTCCGTGAGCGCTCGCTCATTCGCAACCCTGGTCTCACCCAAACAATCCACCATTTTCTAATGTCGATATCTCAGCAACTAATGGTTCGATTTACAATGTTAAAATATGAAACATTCGTAAAATTTTCCGATCTTTTCGAAAAAAATATTTTCAAAAATTTTAAATCAAGACTAACATTTAAAAAAGGGGGTAATGTTGAATGTTTGGACTTTTTGAAATGTTAGTCTTGATTTAAAATTTTTGAAAATATTTTTTTTCAAAAAGATCGGAAAAATTCATGAATGTTTCATATTATAACATTACAAATCGGACAATTAGTTGCTGAGATATCGACATTAGAAAATGGTGGGTTGTTTGGGTGAGACTTGGAAAACATCAATTTACTTGTTTTTAAACCTTTGCATGGCAATATCTCAGCAACTAAGGGTCGTATCAACAAAGTCCGAAAAAGCAAAATATAGAGAATTTTCTCAGCTTTTCAAAAATATTTTTTTCATAGGTGGGCAAACATGGGCACTATTTTTAAAAAATCAATAACTGCGACTATTTTGAAAAAAGTTGCATAAAAATGGCTTTAACTTAAAAACGGTGCACTTTATCAAAATTTCACTAAAGTACTTTTTGATTGCAAATTCAATTTTACATCGAAAAATGAAATTGAAAAGTTTTTGCGACCAATATTTCGATTTTTTGAAAAAAATGTATTGATTCAAAAAATCATAACTCGGTCAAAGATTTTTTGCCCATCCTGGAAATTTCTGAAAATTTGGCATTTGATGTCCTCTAAAACATATAAAAAATTAAAAAAATAAAAATAGTGTGTTTTTGCAAATCAAGTTTTAGTGACAAAAAGTGAAATTAAAAATCACCAATAAAAATTTTACCGCGTATCATTTTTTCCAGTGTAGTCCATATTCATACCTACAACTTTGCCGAAGACACCAAATTGATCAAAAAATTCCTTCAAAAGATACAGACTTTTGTAATTTCACATCTCACTTTTGTATGGACAGCTGCCAAATTTGTATGGAAAATTATATGGATAAACTAATGATGCAAAATGGCTTCTTTGGGCATACCAAAGCCACCAAAAAAGTTTCAGCCGAATTAAAAAATACGAAAATTAAAATTTAAGAAAAAAGACCGATTCCGTAGAGAACTGCTCTGCCATTCTACGCATAATTGTCCCATGTCAGTTTTGGACGATTTTGACTTTATGACATTTTTAAGATTAGTTTGATGTGTACTTTAAGAAAAACACATAAAATCTGGTACTTTGTTCGGAAACTCATTAAAAACAACACCAATTACGTCGTCGAAAAATCCGCCGGCATCCGAACCGGTCCACAATTCACAAGTTAACCTATGTGGCATCGGAAAGGGCATAAAATTTCCGATCTTTTGATACCCATACATCTAGGTTTTCTATAAAACCTACGTTTTTAAATACCTGGGCAAAAAGTAAGTTTGATCCACGAGAACAAAAAATACGAAATTCCATACATTTTTGGCAGATTGCTCAAACGAAACCATAACAACGTTTTTGCTTAGGTATTTAAAAACGTGAGTTTTATAGAACACCTGGATGTATGGGTATCAAAAGATCGAAAATGTTATGCCCTTTCCGATGCCACATAGAATAACTTGTGAATTGTGGACCGGTTCGGATGCCGGCGGATTTTTCGACGACGTAATTCCGGGTTGGTACGAAATTCCAACGAAAAATCTATTCTAGCGATACAAAGACCCCCAAAACGATGTTATACCCACTCCAAAATGTTTATTTAGCAATTCTATGGTAATATATTGACATTTAGTTAAATTGAAAGTTTGCAAAATTAAGTTTAGATAAGTTTTATATAGAATTTCAAGAGTTATATAAACTTTTATACTAAGTAATTAGTAAACTTTATATTCAATCCAAATTATTTTTTTAATCAGTCAAGGATGCATATTTGGAGTCGGGAGACTGGATTTATGGTGATTTGTCAACAAATAACTTTATTTATGTTAATTTTTCGAAAGGTGTACAAACTTTTTTTGCACCTTGTTTATTTTTGTAATAGTATTTGTTATATAACTTTTTATAGAAAACATATTTTCATGAGCTTTTTGCAGCAAAATGTTCGGCATGAGTTTCTGAACAAAAGGTAGTACTAGGTTTATGTCAACATTAAATTGTTTACATGTTTCATCACAAAATGTGCATAGTGCCCAAGGGGTGTAAATACTTTTTTACATACTGTATTTTCTTACACGAAATCATTAGTTTTACTAAGCATTATGTCTTGTTTACCTGTTGTAAACAAGAGAATCACAAATAAGGGTGATAAACTGCTAACTGGGGCGATTAGGGACACATAGGGCGAATAGGAACCCACGATACAATTATGCGTAGAAACACAGAAATCGGTCGAAAAATTTCAATCGCGTTTTTCTCAGTTGCACTTTTTTGAACATGGGACAATTATGCATAGAACGGCAGTGCTCCTATCAAAACTTTGACGCTCAATTCACCTTCAAAAAGGCTTGTTCATCTGAAATCGAGTTATAAATAGCTCAGTCAAAGAAAGCAATTTCAGATCAAACGTTTGCAAATAATTTGTTCAATTGTAAAGTAAAGTAAGTCTTTCCCAGTTCCTGAGGGGAACACCCTTGAAGAGTATCGGGGCTGGCATTTACAAAGCGGATTCAGTGGCAGTTTCGTTCTCAACTTAATGTTAACATGTTAAGGTTAATGTTAACATTCCATAGGTCGCCTCCCTAAGGTGTCGTGATAAGGTCCAGTTTGTGACGATACACTACCTTCCCTTTACTAAGCAATCGATTCCAGAAGGGAAAAGATCACCAGTTGTGTTGGTCCGAGCCGGGATTTGAACCCCGATCTACCACTTACGAGGCGGAAGCGTTACCACTGGGCTACGTGGCTCGGTCGGTTGTTCAATTGGATGGAACAAAATGTATTTTTTTGGTAAAATTATCAAATTTTGTCATTGTGTTATTTTCTACGAAAAAACAAGCATGGAACATTAAATTTCACTAACTTATTTAGTGGTCGATTCTTTATGCAAAAGGGCCGTTTAACAAAAAAAAAATATAAGCGATTCTCAACCTTCTTCCAGGCTGGTACCCCCGTAGGGAATCGCTAGAATAGGGTATGATCCCGTTTCAAAATTCGTCTTGAACAAAATATTTCTTATGTTATTACCTGATTTTTTTGTTCCCTGATTCCATAAAATTTAACATAAAAATTGAGTAAAAGTTGATAATAAAATAAATGAAAAAAAAATGTTCAAAGATATTGATATTTAACATGTTTAACAAAGCTGATAAAGTGTGTAACTCAATCCGAATTTATAGAAAATATTCCTTTTTTACATTGTGTTTCATTCAACACCACAAAAAAACTCCAACCATTTTGACGAATTGTTCTGGCAATGTTGAAAGAAATATTTGATAAAATAAACAAAAAAAAGTTGAATTTCAAAACGTTGATAATTTGGTTGGTTGAATATTACCGCTTGTTTTCTAAAATATATGTAAAAATGTGAACCAGATGAAAATTTGAGAAAAAGTACGCTTAAATTGTTTTTGGAAGTGTCCTATTTTCATGCTCACTTTGTTATAGCAGAACTATCTATAACTTGACAGCGCAACTTTCCTATTTTGAACTTGAAAAATATGATAGCAATGATAAATCATTCAACATCATGATCTTGCAATTTACTGCTGTCACATTTTTTTAAAATTGTTGTGTTTACTACTGGCAAGGATGTTTGATTCTGTAGTGCTTCCCAATATACAGTAGCTATTAATCAAACACCACTTGAAACACTTTTATTGATGCTGTCATAAAAATAAGCAATTCACATACCTTACTTATCACATGTAGTACTGACATAAGAATGCAATTGCAAAGTAATAAGAATTTCTCACGAGTTTAAGTTCTATAAAGATTCTATCACCCTGAGTTTTGGAACAAGTGAATAAATGCATTGTTAGACGACGTTTACGAGCCAACGCATGTTTGAGCACGCTAATCGGATGCCTCTGTCTAAACATGTAAATCATCCCGAGAGTTCAATTCATAAATCATTAGCATCACTTTCACCCGGCCTTTGCTTCGTCAGACAGAATGGAGGCAAGCAAACATATGTTTTGCGTTGAATTTCCCCGCGTTTTCTAGTCCATCGATTCGTCAATATATAGAACAACCATTTGAGTGTGCAGATTTGATTTATTTTTAAAACATCTCCCTACCACCATGGAATGATGATCCTCGCGTTTTGTTACGTGTGTGTTCTACTCGCAAAAGCTATAAATAATGTTATTCAACAACAATCTCGTACTCAACCCGGTTTTTGTTTGGGATAGGTTCTAACCGGACTCCGCTCGCGGGGTGTTGGTGATTAATCGATCGAATCTGGCTTTTCGCGCAAGGGCGCACTCTAGTAATAACAATGAGGATCATTAAGAGCAAAAGTGAATAAGTAATGAAGAATTCTCTAGAAATGATTTGTTGAATCATTTTGGATGTTTTGACTTTCAATTTATTTTAAAAGGAATAATAATAATCGGAAACCGTATTTTTTATATTTTAAAGTTCCATTTAATTTCCATGATATTTACAATTATTATCCCCGATATAATTAATTCAATAAGTTATAATAAAATGTTTTCAATAAAAGCGATTGAAAAAAAAATCTTTGAACATTGGCAGAGTTAGTGAGTATGTAAGTTTAATTCATAAGTTTTGTATTATACGTTGGGAAAATACATTTTACAGAAAATAGCTGTAATCGCTTTACCAAATTATCTTAATTATGCAAATTTCACTTTTGGTATGATATCAACTATATATTGATTTCTTGAACCTATGTCCGGAACCTCAACTCGAATGATCAATTTTGGAGTGATTAATTGCAAGAGCTCAAGAATGTATCAATCCTCAGAGAATTGCTTTCAATTAGCTTACCGCGTCCGCCTCCATCGTGCCCAGCATCGTCGTGTTGGCCTCAGCTGTGGGAACATCTTGATGATGATTGGCAACAGTAGCCGCGCTGCCGTTGGCAGATGACGGATTAACCTGGGCGGGTGTTGTTCCCCCAAACAGTTCCTGCGTTTCCGCTGTATCATCCTGGGGAGTGACCTCGCGTTTCGTTTGCAGCTCCAAGTGACGCGATCGCTGTCTCAGTCGGGTGCCGAACTTTTCGAAAAACGCCTCCCTCTGCAATGCCCTAAAATAGAAGACAAATGGAAAAATTTATTGCACCAGTAGTCAGTCGTAAGCGTTAAATGGCTGTTTAGTATCGACCGGTCGGTTGGTTTCAAAGATCAATCAAATGGCAAATAAATTCCAGTTTACGAATTTAATTTACAGACTTCGATTACCGATTTGGCTTTAAGCAACACGCAATCGAGCACATGTTTAAATTTATTAGAGGCTGTGCTGGATCGCTAGATGTTCTGTTCTCTAGACTGACAAGTAAATTAATGCCAAAATATTTCTCAGAGATGTCCAGACTGATTTATTGTTTGCTTTGGATTTTTGGTTAGACGACGTTTCTAAAAAAAGCACTATAGAAGTTTGCTTTCTTCAGTTGTTCTGTAAAATTCATACTTTCAAATTTTAATTTTAATTTATTACTGAATATTTATTAGGACATGTAAAACAGGTAAAATAGAAAATAATAAAAATACACACAAACATAAACTATTAAAGTTTAAAAATAGCAATAATACATTACACAAATAGATTTTGAAGTTGATGTCAGTAAACGCTATTCTTTTATTCTAATTGGGCTCCTTGAACACGCTACAATCGACAGAATTGAATTTTAGTGAATTCCCTGCCAATAAAGTAAATTGTAAATTGGGTCCTAAAATGAAGCTTAGATTGAATACAATGACCCTTTGTACGACCACAAAGAGTTTAAAATGGATTTTTAAATCAATTTTTAAAATTTAGCCTCGCGGTCCTTCTTGACAGAAAAGCTCCTACTTGACAGTTCGTTCCAAGGAGACCATAGTTGATCCATCGAAAAAATGTTGTCTTGCAAAAAAAAATTTTGCATTAAAATGAAAAAAAGTGATCAGAAATGGTTTTTAATCGTGTTTTTTACCGTTGTACATAAAAATTGACATAGGGCTTTAGTACCCAATTTGCTATTGAATCATCTTAAGCAACCATGCGCAACCCCTTATTTTTGCTTGCCCACAGTTAAACGCCTCGGGGTGCAAATCCCACCTCGGACCAACACAACTGGTGATCTTTTCTTTTCTGAATTCGATTACTTAGTAAAGGAAAGGTAGTTTATCGTCACAAACTGGACCTTATCAAGGCACCTTAGGAAGACAAACTATGAACCTTAACATGTTAACATTAAGTTGATACAAATACAAATAAACGTGAGTGCGCATGGTTGCTTAAGATGATTCTATGTGTTGATAACGAGAAACGTGTTAAATTCCATGTAAATAAATACCGTAAATGTAAATTTTCACGGAGCAAAAAACTAAATTTTATGGATTTAAGCCTTCCGTAAAAATTCCTCTCACCCAGTCGGCCTGGGTTCGATCCCAGAAGGTCCCGGTGGCAAATTTTGAGACGAGATTTGTCTGATCACGCCTTCCGTCGGACGGGAAGTAAATGTTGGCCCGGACTAACCTAAAAAGGTTAGGTCGTTAGCTCCGTCCAGGTGTAGGAGTCGTCTCCCTTGGTTCTGTCCTGGTGGAGTCGCTGGTAGGCAGTTGGACTCACAATCCAAAGGTCGTCAGTTCGAATCCCGGGGTGGATGGAAACTAAGGTGTAAAAAGAGGTTTGCAATTGCCTCAACAATCAAGCCTTCGGACACTTAGTTTCGAGTAGGAATCTCGCAATCAAGAACGCCAAGGCAATGCTGTAGAGGGAATAATTTGATTTGATTCGTTTTTTTTTTAAATTCACTGTCCCACCCTTTTTATTTATTTCGGACTACATGACAAACATGAAAAAGATTATAAAACAATACCATCAGCAGGAGTGACATTGGGTCTGGGGAAAGAGATTGGGTCATACAAATTTCAGCATTTTTGTATGACCCAATTTCACCCCCAGACCCAATGTCACCCCTGATGATGGTACTTAAAATGTGGGTGTTTGTTGGCAAAGTAAAGCCATTTTTATGTCACTGTACCACCAAGTATTTTCTCCCACCCTTCTGACTTTTGCCAGAGTCATACAGTTTAAAAATATTTGCATCGGCTTTAGGATTTGTAAATATTATGCACTTTTCAAAACCATATTTACATGTTATAAGAATCCGCGTCATGAGTCACTAATTAATTTAAAACAATGATAAGCAGTTCAAAAATCACAGCAGCAGTTACGATAGCGTAATCTGTGTTTAAACTCTAACTAGAAGCTCAGCATTGCGCCGATTACGGACGAGTGTGTCATCTGGATTCCATCGTTTCCAACTCAGCACCGGCTGGCGCTGGCGCTTTTAATTCATGGATAAACAATGGTGTCTCACCAAATGAGCACATCGTTGGCTTTGCCATTTTCGCGGGAGTCTTGGCATACGCGTACGCGAGATGTACGAGTACTTGGGAAACATGGAAGATGCGCCAGCGTCAGATAGAATTCATTAACATTTGCTTGGAAATTCCGCGAAGGTTAGGTTATTTCATATTTTTTATAGTTTTAAACAGGACAGCTCATATTTCCAACAGAGTAAAATGAAGGATTACGATATAGCTTTCTATTATGCCATTACCGAAACAAATAAGTATTCTTGATGAATGGCAGGAAATGCAAAATATAATTTTAAGTTAAAAGTTTCTGCTAGAAGCTTTAACATTTGGTCCGTTGTTATCAATTATTATGTCAACTTTTTATTGCAACTGAAATTATAAATACTGCAAGCCGACTTATTTTTCGTTTGCTTCAAGCGTACAAATTATTCATCGACCCGAATGTGCCCAGCATCACTTGTTAGAAGTGTTTGAGAAATAAATTTTCACATACCAAATTTCATAACATTGATCACAAGGCTAGCGACAAGTTCCGTCTTCGCTTTTGTATACTTTTAGACAAATTTGAACGCGTCTCTGCATGATAAATCTAACAAGCTTATTTATTGTATTTAAGATTCGAGTGGATGTTTAAATATCGTTTGTGTATTCTTCACTTTCGAGTCCAATAGGTCAACCCAGCGAGAACGACCAATCTACAAACATTAATCATTAGGTAGAACTACCGTTATTTGGCGTTAGTTTGATTCACGTGTATGGCCGAAACTTCATCAGTAATAAAAATTACACTCGAATTTCACACGAAAATTGGAAAATACCCCGAGCTTTAGTTAAATCACCTGAAGCGACGACACCAGTTACCGTACTCTTCATATATTCCCTCATTCTCAGTTGTGTGCCGCAGTGCTGTTCCACAAAGTTGTTTATGATGCGAAACGACGGCCACTAATTAGTCTTTGCGCTAACCGGTTTAGAGGGACCGGCGATTTCCTGCTGGCAGTCACCTCAAACCTACCTGTTTGTCGCTTTGCTGGACTTTGTTGGTTGAATTTATTTGAGCATTTCAGATTTTGTTTCAAAGCCTCTACAATAGGGTGCCCAGAAAAAATGACCCCCTGCTCCACAAGCGGAAAACGGTTTTTTGGGTTATTTTAAGCATCTGTGCTAATTTTGATCGAAATTGGTTGAGATTAACCCATTGATACCCGAACCTAAAGTTGGTGAAAAAAATGTTTTTCATACAAAAATGACTTTTTTAAATCGCTAATAACTTTTCAGGATTAAGTTTTACAGCTTTGGTATGTTCTACAAAGTTGCAGAACATTAAATTTCCAATGAGAATCTCACTTTTGGGAATATTTGGATGTAAGTAGCGCACCGTGTAGACCAAATTGTAAGAAAATTGGGTTTTCCATACATTTTTTCGATTTTTCCCATACAAACTTCACCCCCGAGTATCAATGGGTAAATGTTAACCGATTTTGGTCATATTTGGCCCAGAGTCCTAAAATAGCTCAAGGATCAATATTCAGCTTGTGGAGCGAGGTTTTGAGAAAAAGTCCCGTATTCTGGGCACCCTACTCTACAAACGAGAAATGTGCAAATTTTTAACTGAAATTCCATAACAATAATAAAAAAATAACTTTAGAGAAGTGGCGTACACAAGTCGTACATTCATCTAACGTGATTTACCGCTAAAACATAATTTCCAGTACTGTTATTTTTGACGATGAAAAGTAGGCCGTTTCATCACGAAAAGTTTCACAACGACATTGAAAAAAAAAATACAATTTTTACTATTTAAAAACATGTTTACCAACCGACACAGTTTATTTATATTTCAAATACAAGAAGGATTATCATCTTGTCATTTGTTTCCAATTGCACCAATTGATTTCCACCATGTTGTTTCAATCCACAGAATCAAATATTAGTTCATTTTCTGTCAAAAAATAATAGGCTAAATTTCCGATATATTTGCAATTCAATCATTCTAAGAAACCAAGTAGGGATTCAATACATTATGAAAGAGAGATTCACTGGATGCTCTTGGTTTTTCGAAATGATTCCAAAGCATTATACACGAAGTTACATTTCTTAACGTTAAGTAGGGGAAATTCTCGTACGTTTGGCAGGTTATTTAAACAACTAATTTTGCAAAACATTGGATAGAAACTTGCTTGGTCACTTCTTATTGAGCTATTTATCACTCGATTTCAGTTGAAATCGCTTTTAATTAGCTTTAATTGAGTGTCAAAGTTCTGACCTGCCAACATTAGAGGCACGCTGGAATTAGATGCTGTTCCCCTACTGTTATCTCTTAAAGTGAAAAAAGTGTGAAAAGTGATTTTTGCGGATTGGATGGAGGTTCTTGAAAACATGATGCTTCGGTTTATTGCAGTCACTTGCGTCAAATGTGGAGTTAATAAGTTCTACTTTTCAGCACTTGTATCAAAACAAGTTGTATTTAACTCACTAAACTTGTTTTTTCGGTAAACCTAGTTGGATAAATGAACGACTGTGTTCTTTTTGCAATTTGTTGCATAAGCAACTGCTACTTAAAATTAGTTTGAAATAAATATCTAAAAACATTTTTTCCTCTATTTCATTATGAAAGGAAAAAATAAGCATTTGAAACTGTGTGTTGTAGCGCTATTTAAATTGGACATTTTTAAAGGTCCTTAAATGCCAATAGCAGCACTTTTATTTCTTCCATGTTTATTTCTGGTTTAACTGAAGTTGGAAGTTATTTAAATTGGAAATTCTGCTTGCTTACCTGCTTCTCGTGTCCGGTTTTGGCTTTCCACCCAACATTGACTGCAGTGTTTCGAATTTGTTGGAGATATAATGGCTCAGGTTTGGATTGTGGTTCATGATGGTTGAGATGATGTGTTTCCCCTCGAATGTCAACGTGGTTTTTGGGTCGACAGTCTCTATGCACAAAAAAGCGGTTTATGCAATAATTCCTCGAATCGTCTTCTCCGAGCCTGACGGTCACCGGCCGTTTAGTCACGTAATCATCAAATTCGGTATATTTCACTGTGCCAATCACACTGCCGCGATTTTTATTTTGCTTCTTTCCGCCAGGATGGACCAGAGCTCTGCTATTTTTGCGCGCCACAGTGAAAGTTCCCGCGATGCGCTCGATCTGTTTAGCTAATAGTAGATTTTTGCAAACTTCACTTTTCGCACTCTTCGAACACTTTTAAAGTGACTAACCCTTCGGCCGTAGCTTTTCTTTTTTGAAACTCGCACACACAAGTGCTCACTTTTCACCCTTTTTTTTCGCGATCTTTTGTCTTCTAAGGGGAAAAAAAACTCCCGAGCAGATTCACCCACAATCACTCCATGACGACCAACAGACCGAAGAAAAAAGTGCAAGCGCTCCCGTACAGAACAACGAACGTACGTACGCGACTCAAGCTCAACTCGGCTCGGAAAATGGTTCGCCACGGCTGACGGTTCAAAGAGTTCTGAGCTGAACCGCATCCACGCGAGCTGAGCTGAGTTTAGCCGGTCGTCGCGAGAGGATCGCGTCGCGCGTTGTTGTAGTGGATGAGGTACCTGCTGCCGCTGGCCTTTTTTTGTTGGCTCTGTTGATTTCTGACCATGTCACCCACTCACAACGAGAGTGGCTTATTCAACTTTTTTTGCAGACAAAAATTGCTCACTTACGTAAACAAAATACAAATGTCAATGTCTCAGATTTGGTTTATAATACGTTAAAATACAGTCCAATTTCAAAGTTAATTTAAAGCATATATTTAAGTAGCTGTTTTGTATTAATGAAAAAGTTTGTAGTGGTTTATACATATACTTTGAAAAATTTCGCAATGGCCTAAGTAATGCATTAAAGGGATTTAAGAAAATCTCATTTATAAGCATATTATAAATTAAATCTATGATTTTTACCTCCAACTGAAAAAAAGAGCATGGTTTTTCTATCAAACAACGATACGAAAATAAAAAGTTTGCTTTTACCTTCATACCTCACAACATAAGCCACATTTGCTCTAAAACTACTATGTAATTGGTGTTGCGCACATAACGGGGATTTCCTAGAGACCCTAAATAGGGAGACTGGTCTAAGCTGGCTAAATCGATCTGGCAACGTATGTTTTGAGCTTGGCAACACTGATAAGTTTTGCTGGGCGTAAAGGCAAATGCTCGTTTGGATACGTCAAACTCGTGTCTGTTTGGGTACGTCAAATTCACTTCGACCAGTCTCCCTATTAAGGATCTCTAGGATTTCCCTCTATGACGGGAAGAGTGGGCTGGACAGTACGGGTGGTTTTCTCTCATGTAGTGTACACTACACATACGTCATTGTTTATCTCTCCTTTTTTTCTCATTTCTTGTTTCATGCTCAGTGCATTTGAGAAAGGTTAGCGGAGCAGCTGAATGGGGATTTGTTTGGAAAAAAATAAAAATATGAAATATTCAAAAGCTTATTAGTCTTTCTCTGCTAATTCACATTGATTTGCGTGAAACGGAGTTCTTTTGGTCCCTAATCATAACCACCTATTTTTTTTATTTTTACTAAAATTCATTTATCAATGATTTCTCGCTAGAAACCGTGAAGAGATAGAAATTTTGGTGTCAAAGAAGAAAAAAAGCAAAGCCATCCACTTTAACGACCCCCGAGTCTTATGTGGTCTCTGTTGCAAGATTCTGCTCATTTCTAGCCGTCCGAAGGTTATGTCACCCAAAACCTCTTTTACGCAAATGGACCGACGTTTTACTTCCCCATCCGATAGAAGGCCAGGAGGCTAAGGCGGGAATCGAACCCGTGCCTTAGGCAACTTAGGAATCGACAGCCGAAGCCGCTAACCACCGCGCCACGAGGCCTTCAAAGAAGAAAGTTATTGTTAAATATGGATTAATGTATGAACAAATCACCATTTTGGATAACACAAAAATAATCAAATCTAATCTAACACTCACCATTCTAGCGAGCCACAGGTCTTTTGTGGTCTCTCAAAATACAAACCATTCCTTTTGACAAACCACAGGTATTTTGTGGTCTCTACCGAACATGCTTGGTTTGTTGTGTTGTTTGTACTTATACGGGGGAGACGACTCCTACACCTGGATGTATGACTTAATGGCCTAACAACAACTAAGGCCGGGATCAACGTTTTACTACCCCATCTGATGGAAGGCTGGAGCAGATGGAAATCGATCTTGGATAATGTATCCATTATATCACTTTAAAGCATTGTAACGTCACCGAATGACTGATGTGTCAAATAAAACTTAAAAAGTTCATCTTACTTAAAATTATATTTCCATTATTTTCAAAAGTAAATCTTTGATCCTAATCTGTCATTATTTCAAGATTTGGATGGTTTTGAAATAAAAAGAATTCAATTGAATTCCATTGTATAGTTTTCAACGCAAATGTGGATTAGTTAGGCTTTTATAGAAAATAGTTCAATTCTATTCAATTCAATTCGGGTTTATTTGTGAATAATCAAAATACAATGAGTTCATTTAGGTACATAACAGGGTTTTGGAGTTCCTTGCAGCTGTGTGTTACATCGTAGTTCAATCGAAGGCATTATTATACTTAAGAAAAAGTTTTCAAAAAACTTACAGAAGTGCAATGAGGAAAGGATAGATAAAGAGAAAGCTTAACACTAGATCACAGAAAAAGAAAATAGTTCAAAGTTTAAAAAATGTAGCCTAATATTTTTGGAAAAGGTCGAATGAAAAATTGAAATGCTGTTTTGAAGGTCTCGGGACCAAAGAGGACTTTTCTGGGAGCTGGGAGGAGAAAGTAGCGAAAAAGGAAACATCATATGTTATTACTTAAACTTAGATAACTTGAAAATTAAAGCGACGACCTGTGCTGCCGTTCTATGCATAATTGCCTCATGGATATGTGATAAACAGAAAAATAGTAATAAAATTTTGTCATAATAAAGAACAATCTATTTTCAGAAAATGGCATATAAAATAAAAACGTCGCGTTGCATATTCGAATTATTTAGGCACGTTTAACAGCTTTCAAATTATGAAGGTGCCAATTAGGGATTCGATATCAGTCGAGCATCTCACCCCCAGTTGAACTCCTTTCAAATTTGACGGCCCTAAAAGCTATAGAGTAACTATCATTCACTGTCCCATTTTCTGTCGCAGTTTCTTGAGGAAATCTTTCGCCTGTTTATCGCCCTGGCGGTACTCCAACGCTCGAACACAGTCAGTATCTGAGAAAAAGGGGTGAAACGTTGAAATATTTAACGATGTTAGGTTCTAACAATCAATCTTACCAAGGCGATATGGACGGGTAAGTATCAAATGCTTCTGCTCGATTTTGCCACTCTCGCCGGTGATGTCGGCAATATCGTTAAAACTTAAGTAACACTCAGCCAAGTACTGATTGGACATTCCAAACAGATCCTTGTCTTTGACGCTGAACAGTATGATTGCGTCCTTCACATTGCGCTGATCAGGGGTGAATGTTCTGCAAATAGAAATCAAACTTAGTTTTTTTGATGTTGGAAAGGGATGTCGATTGAGATCTCACATGACAAACTTTTCGTCATACAGCGGAAAGAGCGTTTTCGAGCGTTCCTTGGTGCGTGGTTTGGCAATTCCAACGAACCGTTCTTCCGGCATGAAATGCACCCGCACGAACGAATCGCATGACCCGTTCGTGTCCATCGGTTTCAGATTGCGTGCGTTCATGATCTCCAGCTCGAGTACGTTCTCCCGGAAAAAGCACTGAACCGTTAGAATACCAAAGCCGTCACCTTCGTGCATGTCCTGCTCCTTCAGCCGATCCAGATAATACTGATGAATGAGATCGGTCGTCTCGTAGCCGTGCAGCTGAAGCAGCCGTTCGATGTGGTCCAACGTTTCCTTGTCCGAGGCGTTTTCCGACTCAAGGTTTTGCTTGCTCTTGAAGCTCGCCATCATGACGTGCAGTGTGTCGCGCAAATTGGCAAAGAATGCCGGAGGACGTCTTTTCTGAAAATTTAGTAACAGCTTGAGTACAAGAAATATTGAAAAAAAAGGTCCCACCATACTTACATCGAGATTACTCTGGATCAATTCGTACAAGATGGTGGTCAACTCGCCCCAGATTGCGTCCAGCACGCGTTCAAAGTTGCTCTCGTTCAGCTCGCTGTTCAGCATAGACAGCGACTCTTCCATATACATCATCAGCCTTTCCATTGAGTTGGAGTCCTGTTGCAACAGTTCGGCACCCTCGACCAAGAAACGCCTCATGGCCGGAGCCATCTTCTTTGCCAACTTTTCCACCAAGTCCAAAATCTTGTTGCGCTCCGTATCGATCGCGTTCTCTAGAACAGCGCGCAACGTTTCGGCACAACGGTCCGCTTCTATCGGGCTTTGGATGTCCCCCATTTTGGCGATGATATCATCAACGCCCAACTCGGATGCGAACGGTTTCAAACTCTGGCGAATGTAATCGATGTTATTGATGGCCAGGCACCATTCCTGGGTCACTTGGAACTTTCGCTCGTAAACGTTTTCAACGACGCCCAAGTTCTCAACCCTGGCCGACATACGATCGGCGTAGAACACGCAGCACCGGCAAATGTCCTGTAAATATAAAAAAAATGTAAACAATTTCTCGTTGTTATCCGTCTTGCAATGCCAGAAGAATGTTAGAAATATTTTTTGTGCAGCAATAATTCTATTAAAAACAGCTATTGAAATTTATTACTGTTTATCCAAAACTATAATAAACCAAATATTATAAACTTCTATATATTTCTTTGCAAAGGAAGCATGTTTTGCCTAAATATAAGCTTGATTGGAGGTAACATGAGATGGCGCTTCCTTTTTGAAAAAGAAAGATTTTTTGGCTATAAATTCGATTGCTTTCAATATAAGTGTCGTGTGTCAAAAATCAAATCATATTATTCGCTCTACAGCATTGCCTTGGCGTTCTCGATTGCGAGATTCCTACTCGAAACTAGGTGTTCGAGGGCTTGATCGTTGAGGAAATTGCAAACCTCTTTTTACACCTAAGCTTCCATCCACCCCAGGGATAATTAAATAATGGCATCATTAGTGCGCTGACCACGGGGACGCGTTATCTTGTTTTTGCATGCTCATTTTAATTTCTTTTGTGTCGCTGTTTGTGTGCTTGGGTGCGTGGTTATTATAATTAAATAATGGCATCATTAGTGCGCTGACCACGGGGACGCGTTGTCTTGTTTTTGCATGCTCATTTTCTTTTCTATTGTGTCGCTGTTTGTGTGCTTGGGTGCGTGGTTATTATAATTAAATAATGGCATCATTAGTGCGCTGACCACGGGGACGCGTTATCTTGTTTTTGCATGCTCATTTTCATATCTTTTGTGCCGCTGTTTGTGTGCTTGGGTGCTCGGTTATTATATATAGGTGAAGGGATTTTATTAAATGATCATTATATTGCATTATTATATTTATTTGATTATATAACCACACTATATTTTACACTTAACACATCATACAAAACACATATGAAACTGTAAACAGGAGCGTTTGGTACGGTATGTCCACGCATCCTTCCTCCCCTGTAGATTCTGTGAAATGTGATCCGTTCTCAGAATCCTCTCTGCGGTAAACACAACGTAGTAGGGCTGGCCGCTTTAATTTTTGCAATACATTTTCGGGTGTTCTCGGATGTACTGCAATTATTAATAATGACAAGAAAAGTGCTTGGGGCGTAATCTAATCACAAGACTTTCCAGCATGCTTTCATCGGACTGGCTGCGTTTGTGTTAGATTAGATTAGATTAGATTAGATTAGACTAAGCTTCCATCCACCCCAGGATTCAAACTGACGACTTTTGGATTGTGAGTCCAACTGTCTACCAGCGACTCCACTGAGGCAGGACCCAGGGAGACGACTCCTACACTGGACTGGATTTCCTCCAGATTTCTAGAACAAAGTACTGGATGTTGTAGGTTTTTCTGAAAGGGCACACGATTTTGAATCAAACTGCATCAATAACTCAAAAGTGATGAAAATGCATATGGGACATTTATGCGATCATGGGCAGTATAGCTATTAGGAAAGACTGCATCAATTATGTGTACTCTTAGAATCAATTCTAAACAATTTGATTCCGTAATTCTACAGATATCTATATGCTGAAAAAAAAACTCGCTGCACCAGCCTTTCCGGGTAGACGGTTATAACAAAATTCATGCTATGTCAACAAAACATACTGTTGAAATAACAGAAAGTGTCATAAGAGTTAAATTGTTAATTTTATTTGGTTAAACGCGGTGGATTTTCTTAAAATAATTCGAACTGTCAAAAATCCGCCAAAGCATCTACCGGTGGATACTTTTAAACCACAGTTTTTTGCATGATCAATGTGGTAGATGCTTTGGTGGGTTTCTGACAGTTCGAATTATTTCAAGAAAATCCACCGCGGTTAATCAAATCAAATTAACAATATAACTTGGATCTTCTTATAATTAAAATTTTCAAAACTGGGCCAATTACATTTTATGTTATTCGTTGGTTATGATTTTGTTGTTATTGGATTGGTAATGTAATAACATTTTAAGTTATTCGATTATCCAAAATCGGTTTAAAGCATTAAGTAGGGTTTGTTAAGTTAAACAAACCATCATCACTAACTCATTTTCGACTCAAATTGTCGTTGTCATAAGATAACACACAACAGACGAGTTGATGATCTTTCAATAACAAGGACTGGCTTTCCAAGGTAATCATTAAATGTCAAAAGATGTTATTTATTCCCACAATATTTCCGTCTCCTCGGGTCTGATTGAAGCACACCGTTTAAAAAGAAATCAATTTGTCCCAATCAAACCATGTTCTATATTTCTGCCCATAAGTGAAAATTCGGCTAATAAACCAAATCAAGTATTCCGAGAAAAATGCGTTTTAGTGTTTGCAATTTTCCATAAGATTGGCATATTAGCCGTTTGGCTTTTCGCATCGGCAGCCAAATCTAAACACTACTTTAGTGAAATTCAAGTTTCAGAATATGCGATGGAACTTCCTCTACCACCTGGTGCTAATAACTCGATTTTGCCAAAAGTGGATATTCGCCGTTTTTTCAATGGTGGGCAGATTTCAAATCATTTGTAAGTACAGATGAAACCACAAATCTGATCCAAAAAGTTTTTTTTTTAATTTTCAATGCTTTTCTATGTTTAAAAACTAACTTAATCCACCTATGTGCTTCATGCCTTCCTCACTTTTTACCAAAAATGAGTATATGAGTGGTTTCATAATTTTTTAGACCCAGAAAAAAAGAACACAATGTATAACTTATGTGGTCATAACTCGAGACAGGGTTGCCAGATCTTCAATGTCTTGGACTCATTGGAAAGGCCTTTCAATTACCTAACGATGGGTCGGATGATGGATCCAGACATAGTTTACATACATTTAAGTGAGATCCGGAGTACATAAATATCACTTAAGTCATAACTCGAGACATTGCCAGATCTTCAATGTCTTGGACTCATTGGAATGCCTTTCAATACCTAACCAACGATGGATCCGGACATCGTTTAATGCGATGTATTTGTGAAAACACATTTTTATACATAACGAACTACTTATCGATAGCGATGTATGGGACCCTAAACCAAGTTGAATGCAACTGGTTATCAAAATCGGTTACTGAGAAAATAAGTGTTTGAGCTGCTTTCAACGACTGAAAAACCAAAAACCAAGCCGAAAATTCATCTAAAAAAACACACACACATACATACACACACAGACATTTGTTCAGTTTTCGATTCTGAGTAGATATGTATACATGAGGGTGGGTCTAGGAGCTTTTAATAGAAAGTTCATTTTTAGAGCAGGATTATAGCCTTACCTCAGTGAGGAAGGCAAAAGGGTTCAGAAAGAATGGATAATCAAATAAATACTTACATCAACAATCTTCGCCACAAAGATGTACGCGCCCTCAACGTCGGGCCACGCCAACTGCTGCCAGAATATCTTGATCTGGTAGAAAATGGCCAACGTGTCGACGGCCGACGAGGAGTACTTGACCGTTTCGTCCACCGGCTGCAGTTTGTCCAGCTCGATCGCCCGGTGAATTCTCATCAACGCCTTGTACACGGAAATGTCCAACCAGTGCGTGACGCCCGTGGTGAACCACCGATGGTACTCGTCAATCGCAAAGTTAGACTCGCCCGGACTGAGCGCTGGCCCCAGGGTGGAGAATCGTTTCAGCACCAGATACAGCTCGAAAAGGGTTGTTCCCATGTTGATGTCTTCGTACTCTTTAATGACGGCATTGTTTGATTCGGGGATGGCGATACGCCGCAGGCCACGGCAGATGTCCTCCACGCACGGCTTGATCACCTCGGCTAGCTTGAGCTCGTAAGTGATGTACAACTCTTTGGTATATTGGAAGTGGACAATTCTGCAAGAAGAAACTCTGTTAGTATCGGGCTTTGCTCAACAACAAGAATACTTACTCTTGGAAGAACTTATCATAGTACTCGATCGACCGTTGGATGTCCGATCGTACCAGTTGGATGATTTTGATCAAGTTCTGCAGCCGATCTTCGTCCAATCCTGACTGGATAAACTGTCCCTCTTTGATGCTGTTGAACCAATTCTCTGCACCGGAAACCACCGCACTGGCCAGCGCTTCGCGAATATCCCAACCGGATTCGCCTTCGTTGGATCGTCTGATCCAGCTGTACTGACTGGTGGGAAACAAATCAGTTCCCTCGGGAGGTTCCAGCATTGAAATCTTGGAAAGAATTTGCAACACATCCGTTAGCATCTTGATGGCCATCTTGTCGCCGGCAGTCTTCTTGCGAATCTTTCGGATAACCGCGAAGCAGGACGGAAGAAGCTTCCGCGTGGCTTCCCAAAACATTTTCAGCTCCTCGTCGGAAACCGACCGGGTTTGGATCGGGCGAACTAGTTTATCGAGTAGCGAATCAAACAGGTTGAAAGCTAGAGGGTGATCGAGGTGGATTGCGGTGTACACGGACCATTGGATGAAGGCTACGGCGGTAGTTGACAGGCTACTTTGCGCTGAGTGCTGCGTCAGTACAGCTTCGCCCTGGATGGTGAATTTACCCGACCACCAGTACTGGGCCACCTTGGACGACTCCAGCTCGTGCAGGAGCAGTATCCGCAGCAAGTGGCGATGTTCCTGGGCGGCTACCTGATTGTTCTTTTGCGAGCTAAAATTCAGTCTTATTCTTATCGTTCCCTGGCGTTTCAGTTTGTTTTTCTTGTCCAGATTGTACCACATCAGCAAACCGGATGCCGGAATCGACTGTGGGTGAGAGATGTGGTTGAACAAGTTGTAAATTAGTTTAGGATCGATCAACTTACCTTTAGCGGTATGCTGGCGCGTCCGATGAGCTCGTTGTCGTGCTTCCCGGTTGACGCCGTTACGGCGATCTCCTTCATCAGCTTTCGCAGGCCCCGGACGCCCTTCACGTCAAACACCTTATTCATCTTCTCCTTGACCGTTTCGGCCGGGTCAAAGTCCCACACCTCCACGATGAGGTTGGCATCATTCGCATTCTCGTCGATTGGCCTGCACATTTTCAGAACGAAGAGTAGAAAATAAAATTTGTTTTATTCCACCAAATAGGATCGTTACCGTAACTCTGACTTACAGCGAAAAATGCTCTTCCCACACGGGATCCAGCGTGGCCGATTTGACCGAGGTGTTGTAGCGATGGGTTGGATTGGACGCGATGTACATTGTGACGAAGGGATCGGACAGACCGTTGGAATCTTTCGGCTCAAGCTCCTTGGCCTCGATAACCTCCACGTTGAGACAAATCTCCGGCGGCTCCTTGTTACGCGCCACTCGAATGATGTCTTCATGCTTTTCGTTGGCAATTTTAAATGCATCCTGTACGTAATGTATCAGACTATCCTCCGTCAACTCCTCATCCAGTCCAATGTTGTTGATGATTTCAAACAGGATCTCCTCGTACAGCTCCTCAATCTAGCCAAAAAGAATCAAGCCAAATCTCCATTAGCTAAAACCATACAAAAACGCAAACCCAGAAAACAAACAATCATTGCCTACAGTCATCGAGTGCACCACCATGCTGGCCTGCTGGTCCATGACCTCCCTGCGCACCCCCCGGAACTGATTCCGGACGAGGGTACCGCGTCGACTCACGACCGGAATCGGCAGCATATTGTACAGATCGTTCGGCCGGTGGTCATGTTCCCTCTTTTGGGACGCGTACACGTTCTCGACTCGCGCTACCGACTTGGACCGTTTGTCGGAACGGAACGATTTCGTCAGTCGGAGCGTGCCAAACTTCATGTTAAACTTGTGGTTTCCACTGAGACCACCTCCGCCGAGGAGCCGCGGCAGGGAGTACGTACTCATGGCTCGGTTGTGTGTGTGTGTGGTTGTCTTTTATCGTATTTTGTCGTTATTTTAAAGTCTTATCAGTTTGGGTATATGTTGCATGGCGATCGTAGAGATTCTGGGGCATAAATTAAGGTAAGGTTAAGAAACATTAACATTTAAAACGGTAAAGAAATAATGAAATTCATTCGAGAACCAACCGAAGAATCGCAGTATCAATCACATTTTATTTTAATTAGAAAGCAAGTCAGCTTTAATGCAACTACGAGTCACCTAAGAATATTTTAAAACCCAGCAAAAACTTGTTTTTTATTGCTTTTTTTATTGCTTAAATGGTTCTCTTAAATTTTCAGAAAAAAAAAACAATCAAAAATTTCAGCCTATTTAAAGAACAATGCGTGGAGGCGCTTGGTGGCTCAAGGTAATTTTGCCTGTTGGTGAATAAGCCTTTTTAAAAGTCGTATTTCAAAATGTTGTGCATTTCTATAACCTAAAAAAACTATTTTTAAGTCTATATTTGTGAATTTTACAAAGTACCACGCGTTTACATTAAAATTGGAAAAAATACATTTTCCTATTTTTTATTGGATGGAATTGTTTAAGTCGCATATATTCTTAATCAGGAAGGATCAGGAACTTTCTTCGTTAAAATTTTCCCATGGGTCATTTTGATTATAATAATTTGCATCCACCATCCGTGCAGCATCGAAGATAATGAAAGGTTAGAAAACTAAATGAAACTTTTCAAAATATGTTGCATGAACATTGAGAAGAGCCTTTTCTATGTGTTTTATTTTGTTGAACCAAGGTTAAATAAGTAAGCTATCAATTAGAGTCTTTCAAAATGTTTTCAAGGCCAATCTAAAGACTTTTTTTTGCCAGGATTTTAATTTGAATTTATGCTGTATCTTTTTCACAACCATTTTTCGTCACTCGCATGGAAATTTGATATAAAGTATATTTTCTAAATTCTAGTGTGACTTGAAACTAATTCATCTTTTTTTTGTCGATACAAACCTAAAAATCGTATCGAGAAAAAGCTTTAAAGACCAACAGAAAAAAGGAGATTCAATTTTTTTAGGTACTGTACATAATAATTTCCTATTTTTTTTTAATAAACTTAACAGTATTTGAAACGAACACAACGCAGGCAGATGAATTTACAATTTTTGAAATCTCTTCCACCTTCATTGAAATTGAAAATCTTGAAATATCTTGAAGATTCAACAATATTGCCACGCAAAATGGAAATGTGGCGTGGCGAGACAACATCGGAAATCTGGACTTTTGAAAAGCACATAAAAATAATTACTTGGTAAATGTGTTTGGCAATTGAGTTAAGAAAATGCATTCAAATCGTATTGAAAATAATAGATCTTGTTAATCTACACGGTTTCCAAAAACTGTTTTGAAGAAAAACACAAATTATTAGTTGAGATGATGACCCTATAGTAATCTTAGCCGAAACAAATCCATTTGCTTTCTGATTTGTTGGAACATTTTTGATGGGGTTCAACCTGCCATCGCTACTGAACAATCATTCGAAAACTAAAAATAGGATGTTTGAGATTTGCTTCTATAAAAAAAATAGAAAACAATTTAAGTTATCACATTCATATTGGTTTTGGAAAATTTGTTTGTAATTTGCAAACAATGCAAGTTCTTCCAATTAATAACATCAATCAAATAACTTATCATCCCACGCGTCACCACCATTCAACTGCTCTTCAACGGCTATTTATAGTTTATCTGCACACCTAATGCCTTGTTTCCATTTGGCATTGGTCTTGAAGATTTACTGACATCACAGTTGTTAGAACCCATGCAGCTTGAAAATTTTGCCAAATGCACTTTTGATGACTCTGCTGGACTTTCCATCAACAAGCATGATGAATTCGCTTTGTTTCAAATGCTCTACTGTGCCAACTGGCCAATAAATTTCCCAGCGCTCAATCGAATTTAATTGAATGAATTTCACTACGGGTTTTCTTCACCGTCGAGTCTTCAGATCTACACGAAATGGATAGTTTTGGAACGTTTGTTAGACCCACTGCGGGTTTTTCATACACCGAAAAATCCGGAGCAAAAAGCCAAACTAACCGATCGAAAAGGTCCACCCGTCGCACTTGAACTAAAAACGTACATTTTTATTTTTAATTCAATACTGGCAGACAATTTTCCCACGGACCTGCCCGCTCATTGAGAGTGTACACTTTATTATTTTTATTTTTTTTTTTTTTGCTCTGTTCTTTCACACACTTTTACCCCCAAAACTTTACACACTTTTCAAGTTCAACGCGGCTCGGGAAAACTCTCCGATTTTCCCTCTTTGCTCATTTTCGCGCTCTTGGCGCGCCATAATCTTGTGCTCGGAGCTCACTCGGGCACTCGAGTATTTTGAATTAATTCCGCGATAATTTACGACCAGCATGTCATTCACACCCCCGATAGATTAGATCATACTGCGTGGACGAGATAATGTTGTTTCAACTATGTGTGGACACGATTAAGAAAAGAAAACGGTGTTTTTATTTACGCACTTTTAAGGGGGAACACGCAACGACGATCCTGCCGATCCGTTTGGACGACGGTGGAAAACTCTCTTTTAGCGCGGCGATACGGTGAGAAAATTGGCGAAAAACATTAACGAAGTCTATAAATAATTTTCCGTCCGGATGTCAGTCGTCAGCCTACCACCACCACCGGATTCGAACCCACTATTCCATCGATCTTTCACTCTCGCTAGCTGTCTTTGGATCCCTCCCAGAATGGGAAAATTGAATCGTTCGTCACAGATTTGGCTGTGATTGGTTGCCAATTTGCAATACGTGCAATGTAGGATTTAATGCCTTAGTACTGTTTACGTATTTCGAGCATCGTGATCGAGTTGTAGGATGTAGCACATCGTTTTGGATAATTAGTTTGTCTTGTTTGTGTTGTGTTGTCGATTATTTGTGGTAGGTCATGTCGTATGCCAGGTCCTAACACATCGAAATCGGAATTCGTATAGAAAGACAGGAAAAATACAAAAAAAAATCTCATATTGAAAAAGAAAATCGAAACACCATGCGTCACTAACATTAGAAAGCACGCATGCAGACTGAATCAAGAAATAAACATTATTTTAGCTTTTGAATTAGAAGCCTTATCTCTCTAGTGGAATTGTTATAGACATAACTGACAACAAATCGAATAAAGGGTCAACGTAAATCTTCTGTTATTAAAATTTTAATAAAAAAAATCTATAGAAAATAACATAAGAATTTAAGACATTGTGAATTTGACTATTTCATTTGAAAGTTTCAAGAGCTTAGCATATAATTAATTGCAAACTAAATTGGCTGCTAAGCTGAGGGTTTTAATAGTAGTTTATGCAACAAGTTGCAAAAAGAGGATTTTTTCAGCACGAGTCGTACATTTATCCAACGAGGTTCACCGAGTTGAATAAATACGAAGAGTGCTGAAAAAATCAAGTTTTGCAACGAGTTCTATACAACATTTTTTGCAATTCCAAAAAACACACACTGAGTGAAATTTTATGTCAAATTTTCATGTATTTTGTCAATAAATCGTTTAAATCAAAAAAATGTTGAAAGTGTTACTTTTCAGCATTTATTTTGAAAAGTGTTGCTATTCGATTCTGTTATTTTTGGTACAGAAAAGTAGGCTATTTCGTCGTTCAAGAATGACAGGAAAAGTAAGTAAAAATTTTATTTTCAATTTTTAATGAACCAGGCGTTTGAGGGGTGACTGCGTGAAATTGGTGATGAATTTTGTTTTTTTTTGTGATTTTCAACCCAAGACATTTTTGACTAGTTTCTATAAACAAATGTAAACATTGAGAGTATCCCGCTTACTCCAATAGGGAGGGATACACTCAATTTTACATTTGTTTATTTATAGGTCCTAAGTCGAAGATTATTTTTTACAAAATCACCAAAAGTGCACTGATTTTGCTGCCCTAAGACGCGTTTTTGCCTTTGGATTTTCGTAGAAGTGAGAAATTGAATGATTTTTTATTGAAAAATTGAAAACTTGACACGGTGTGTTTCGAAGAACAAACTTAAGATAAAAATAAATGGCTGGTCTAATATTTGTCACCTTGACCCCCCGACGAAATATTTCGAAGGACCCCGCAAAGTGTTGGGAAAGAGCTTCTTCTTTAATGGTGCCAAATATCAAACTTGCCGATTTTTATCTGAATGCTCTCGGGAAACACACCGTGTTCAATCACGATTATAAACCACAAAGTAGCCATAACAAAAAAGAAAAACAAACAGATTACTCAAAATTTCATTTTGTGATGACAATTTTCCTGAGTAACTACTCGTTACCAAAATTGTTTACATCGATACAATTGAACATACAAACAGATATGCCTTGATGGCAATTTAATGGACGACTCGAAGTCAATGGATCTATCGACAAGCTAAAATGGGTTTTCTCTGCACAAATACACAATTGCATGTAAACAAGATAGTTTAACAGCCAATTACCCGTTTTCACAGCAGACCAGAATATCGTACAGGTGCAAGCATATGGTGTTGAGATGTTCAACTAGGTCATAAACGTCGTAAACTAAGTCAATTTTCCTTTATATATTTATTTCAGATAGTAGATGTTATGGCAATTGATTTCATTTTTTATAAATCTACATTTACTGAAAAGTGATGCATTGACAGCTGGCAATGACGTTCTTTAGTTTCTAGATTCACATATAATACAGCAATTCACATAACAACAGCATAATCAAAATCATAATAAGAATCCATTTAAAGTACATTTTTCTGATGAGTACATGAAAAGAACTTAAACTATCATGCGTCTCCACAAAACCGGTGACTTGTTACAAGTTTGGTGGAGTTGCATGGTACTTTAAATTTATTTGATGGATCACTATTTTTAGCTTGTTGTTATTCCACGAAATTGCTCAATACTAAAAAAAACACACGTTACTCACATTCCACCCAAAGGCATCCCCGATGAACTCGTTCTGCTTTTCCTGCTGCTCCTCGGAATCGCTGTCGGGCAGCGTTTCGTTTCCGCTGTCGTCGGCCGGCTCGGCGATCATCGCTTCGTGCGCCGCAGCGTACGCACTCTCGACGCCCTCCTCCTCCGGAAACGGTTCCAACCGGCCCGCGATGCTCTCGTCATGGTTGATTGACTTTTGACGTAAGATTGAGCCAAACTTCTCGAAGAAACCACCGTCCAGGTCTTGGATTCTGGAAGCATGTAAAGGATTTGGAAATAATGTTATTGTTGTATTATGTTCCAAAAATAAGCTTAGTTCAAATTACTCCCTTTAAATAACTTAATATTTTATGTAGACATAATGCATCCAAATAAATTCAAAGCAAGTATTTATTACTTACATCCGTTCAGAGCAAGTTTCGGAAGCCCCTTGCATAAAAATGGAAGGCAATGTAGTTTCAAAACTATCATCTTATAAAGACGCTGCAAATATTTGTTTGAAGTAATCTTTTTTGTATGGAGTGTAGAACCACTGAGTGGTAGGGGATGGGTTTCGACTAGCGCCGTACTTTGTTTCTAATCCAGAGGTCGTGTGTTCGATTCTCATACCGGAATGATGAAGTTTAGAAAGCGTCCAGTAGGGTGACAATTAGAGGGTGACGAGCGGGAATACCCGGGAAATCGACCATTTTTGGACCTCTCGATTCCCGGGAAATTTTCTTATTCAGAAAGTGTAAATTATAAATTCCAATAATTATAATTGAGAGAAGCCAAAAAAAAAATGTGGAACCAAAAATTTACCCGTAGCAGTTACACCTCTGAAATGAAATTTGAAGTTTTTTAATAGTAGTTTATGCAACAAGTTGCAAAAAGAAGATTTTTTCAGCACGAGTTGTACATTTATCCAACGAGGTTTACCGAGTTGGATAAATACGACAAGTGCTGAAAAAATCAAATTTTGCAACGAGTTGCTTACAACATTTTTTGCAGTTGCGAAAAACGCTTCTTGAATGGAATTTTATGTCAAACATTCATGTGTTTAGTCAATTCACCATTCAAAACAAAAAAATATTGAAAAATGTTACTTTTCGATACAAGTGTTGAAAAGTTCAACTTTTCAGCACCCATTTCAGTGCTGAAAAGTAGAACTTTTCAGCACTGGTATTGAAAGGTATTAATTTTCCATTCAGTTATTTTTGGTAGGGAAAAGTAGGCCGTTTCGTTTCTCCAGAAAAACAGGAAAAGTTGACAGTTTCACAGTGGAATTGCAAAAATATGATTTTTATTTATTATTTCTAAGCGGGTGTTTCACGTCAATATTAAATTATATTTTGGGGAAAAACTCTGGCAACCTTTGTAAAGTTGTTGTCCGTCAATTGTGAATATTCGGGTTTTCTAAATAACTGTAGATATTTCTTCAATGAATATTTACAGTTGACCGTAAAAAGGAAAAAAACAAGTTTAAATTGTTGTTTGAATCGTTTTTTATCATATTGCGAAAATCCCGATACTGGGAAATTATATATCATTCGAAAACATTTTAAACTTTAATTCCCAGTCAAGGTGATGTCACAATTTTTTTTCGCTCAAATTTTTTGAGGAAATAGCCTAAAATGTTACAAAAAGACTCACGAAAAATGCAGGATGGTTTGCCTCTCCTAAAAAATACAAAAATCATTTACTAAGACTGTTTTTTTGAAAAGTGGTTTAAACGTCAAAATTTTCAAAAATCGATAGTGGGAATCGATTCCCCAGACAATTTTACATTAAAGGCTCCATATTGACCATTGTCTTAAGTCCAATCCTTGAGAAGATACAGCGGTTTTTTGAATAAAAATGGTAAAAAAAACTGTTTTTTCGGTGGTTTTTGGCAATTTCTATATGACAGACTTGGTTTTTTTAGTCTCGTAAATATTTTTACCGGAAAGCTCGTCCAATTTCCCATAAGTTTGTTTTTGACAGCATTTCAATTGAATGTATGGCCTTACAAATATAAATTAAATTACATTGCTCATAACTGTAAATAGAATATTTTTTTCAGTGTGGTGGAAACACAGTGTGGTAGAAACCTGGATAGTAAATAAGGTTACGTAAATATTAAAACGAGCCAAATTGAAAAGCTGTCAGAGGCAAACTTATGGGAAATTGGACGAGCTTTCCGGTAAAAATATTTTCGAGACTAAAATACCAAGTCTGTCATATAGAAATTGCCAAAAACCACCAAAAAACCAGTTTTTTCATCATTTTCATTTTTAAAACCGCTGTATCTTCCCAAGGAATTTTGACGTTTAGACCACTTTTCAAAAAAACAGTTTTAGTAAATGAATTTTGTATTTTTTAGGAGAGACATACCATCCTGCATTTTTCGTGAGTCTTTTTGTAACATTTTAGGCTATTTCCTCAAAAATTTTGAGCGAAAAAAAATCGTGACATCACCTTGAAATTTAACTTTTAAACTTAAAAATAAAAAAATCTCATAGAAGTGGCGTGTTTTTTTTTTGTTTCAGTGTATTTTTTTTTCAGAAAGCCCGTTCAATTTCCTACAAATTTGTCTTTGACCACTTTTTGATACGATGCAACGGCTTCGAGATACAGTTATTTTTAAATTGCAAAATACAAAAATATTTAAAAACCTCACGCCCTTCTCAAGTGCCATTTTCGAGAACATTTGGCTCCATATACACAAAAATGGCTTATATAGGCCTAGGATAACATGTCTCAAAAGTTTCATTGAAATCGGAGAGGGTCGGGTACAAAAGTACCAGAAAAAAGGTGCAGGTGGTTATGTTACACATGACCAGTATGACAAAGAACTTTGCAAGATGATTGTTGAAATTTTCGATTAGAATGTCCGGTCCAAATTCCCCCCTTATAATAACCGTCCTATCGAACTAAGGGGACGGAAATTGCAAGTGGAGCTGAAATAGAAATCGAAGTGAAATCAATTTACTTTCCTTCACCACTCGAAAGTTACCAAGACGCGGGAATGTTTTTGCAAGGCTGTTGCAAGCAATCGGCGGCAGTAAAGGAAATTTGAACAGCAGACATTAAAAACTACCCTTTACAGGGCTCTTAATGATTACGAGATAGTTATTCTAAATTTTCAGAAACAGATTCTCACAGTGGCACAAAAAAATGTGCATTGCAGTAGTCTATTTATTACTTCCTGCCTAATAAGCAATATATTTTAACTGCTTAGCATTAGCATATTTTAACTGCTTGATTTCAGATAATGGCCCGAGGGGCGCGACAATAGTAAGAAATTAAATTATTTAATTAATTAACGGCAGGAATTAAATACATTAACGATTGTTTACGGTCAAAACAACGCCACCTCTCCTTACATTACATTTGATTTGACAGTTTGACACTGCGCGTGTTTGTTGTTGTGGTTGGCGCAAAAATTTGCGTCCTCGAAAAGCAGGTCGAGCAGATAAGTGCCAGCGCGGGACTAGGGACGATATCGAAGCTGGCCCAGCCGGAAGCGGCGCATTGAGACACACCTGGATGCTGCGTTTGCTGAAACGTATCCTCGACTCCAATTCTTCCCACGGGCCACATATTTCGGCACAAATTGTCCCATTTATTTGGTCTTGTTTCTTCGTCACCACTGCCGCCAAACAGCTGGGCATGTTCAACGAGACCCATCAGAAGTGGTTTCCCCCGATGTTGTCCTTACCGTTGCCACCCTCATCACCGCTCAGTCTTTGACCTCCGTTAGTCCCGTGACGACCTCCATCACCGGTACTACCATGAGCCCGGTGGAAATTCAATCGCCGGTTGACGGTGATGAGGACTCTTCCCGGGAACGGAATGTTGTGTATTTGTTCACGTGTTCGTCAAAGTCCTTAGCGATCGGCAACTTGGCATCTTTATTCCAGACACTTCAAGAAATTACCAACTCAACACGGTTCCACCGACGACCGTCGTCGGTTCCACAATTGATGCGATTCTTGTTGAAATAAATGAAACAACAGAGTTGAGTTATTTTATTTGTCTATATTCAATAAAATCTACAAAAAAGTCACCACCTAACGGAACTGAAGGCCATTTCAAGTAACCAACCCTGATGGTCTCATAATTATAATGGTCCACTCCCTCCTGGTTGCTCTTCCTTGACCCCTGATCCTGAACCAGCGAGCGTTAAAGTGGCCAGCTAGTCGAACCATTTGCCGGATTAATCACTCCAGCATCCGAGCGTGAGTGGACAACAGAATTTTATTTCATCCGGTGTCGACTTGTTGAAGGCATCGCTGTCACAAGCCACCACCAGCTGCAAAGAAATCTTGCTAGTGTCCGACGCAAGGCGCGTCCCAGGATCTCGTCATCGATGAAACCGCACTTTCCAAGCTTTTTGATTTGCTACTGGCCAATGTAATCAAAATCCGCCGGCTGCAACTTCTCCGCCTATGGCACTTTTGCATCGCCCTGCTCCAGAATTTCCTCCGCTTCTTTTTTTTATCCGGTATCAAATCCATAAAGTTTGATACCCATATTGCCCCAACTCTTACGGTCCAGAAAATGTCCCCCCATCGGAACATCTGCGGGGCCTCCAGCCACTCCGGATTGTGGCCACTACTGCCGAAATGTCAAATTTCATGTTCAGTATCAAATACCATAAAGTTTGATGCCCATATTGCCCCAACTCTTACGGTTCGGCAAATGTCCCCCCATCGGAACATCCGCGGGGCCTCCAGCCACTCCGGATTGTGGCCACTACTGCCAAAATGTCAAATTTAATGTCCGGTATCAAAAACCATAAAGTTTGATACCCATATTGCCCCAACTCTTACGGTCCGGCAAATGTCCCCTCATCGGAACATCCCCGGGGCCTCCGGCCACTTCGGATTGTGGCCACTACTGCCAAAATGTCAAATTTAATGTCCGGTATCAAAAATCATTAAGTTTGATACCCATATTGCCCCAACTCTTACGGTCCGGCAAATGTCCCCCCATCGGAACATCCGCAGGGCCTCCGGCCACTCCGGATTGTGGCCACTACTGCCAAAATGTCAAATTTCATGTCCGGTATCAAAAACCATAAAGTTTGATACCCATATTGCCCCAACTCTTACGGTCCGGCAAATGTCCCCCCATCGGAACATCCGCAGGGCCTCCGGCCACTCCGGATTGTGGCCACTACTGCCAAAATGTCAAATTTCATGTCCGGTATCAAAAACCATAAAGTTTGATACCCATATTGCCCCAACTCTTACGGTCCGGCAAATGTCCCCTCATCGGAACATCCCCGGGGCCTCCGGCCACTTCGAATTGTGGCCACTACTGCCAAAATGTCAAATTTAATGTCCGGTATCAAAAATCATTAAGTTTGATACCCATATTGCCCCAACTCTTACGGTTCGGCAAATGTCCCCCCATCGGAACATCCGCGGGGCCTCCAGCCACTCCGGATTGTGGCCACTACTGCCAAAATGTCAAATTTCATGTTCGGTATCAAAAACCATAAAGTTTGATACCCATATTGCCCTAACTCTTACGGTCCGGCAAATGTCCCCCCATCGGAACATCCGCAGGGCCTCCGGCCACTCCGGATTGTGGCCACTACTGCCAAAATGTCAAATTTCATGTCCGGTATCAAAAACCATAAAGTTTGATACCCATATTGCCCCAACTCTTACGGTCCGGCAAATGTCCCCCCATCGGAACATCCCCGGGGCCTCCAGACACTCCAGGTGGTGGCCACTACTGCCAAAATGTCAAATTTCATGTCCAGTATCAAAATCCCTAAAGTTTGATAACCATATCGCCCCAACTCTTATGGTTCCGCAAATGTCCCCTTATCGGAACATCCCCGGAGCCTCCGGCCACTCCGGATTGTGGCCGCTACTGCCGAAATGTCAAATTTCATGCCCAGTATCAAAAACCATAAAGTTTGATACCCATATTGCCCCAACTCTTGCGGTCCGGCAAATGTCCCCCCATCGGAACATCCGCGGGGCCTCCGGCCACTCCGGATTGTGGCCACTACTGCCAAAATGTCGAATTTCATGTCCGGTATCAAAAACCATAAAGTTTGGTACCCATATTACACCAACTCTTACGGTCCGGCAAATGTCCCCTTATCGGAACATCCCCAAAATGTCAAATTTCATGTCCAGTATCAAAATCCCTAAAGTTTGATACCCATATTGCCCCAACTCTTACGGTTCGGCAAATGTCCCCCCAACGGAACATCCCCGGGGCCTCCGGCCACTCCGGATTGTGGTCACTACTGCCGAAACATCAAATTTCATGTCCAGTATCAAAATCCCTAAAGTTTGATACCCATATTGCCCCAACTCTTATGGTTCCGCAAATGTCCTCTTATCGGAACATCCCCGGGGCCTCCGGCCACTCCAGGTGGTGGCCACTACTGCCGAAATGTCAAATTTCATGTCCGGTATCAAAAACCATTAAGTTTGATACCCATATTGCCCCAACTCTTACGGTCCGGCAAATGTCCCCCCATCGGAACATCCGCGGGGCCTCCGGCCACTCTGGATTGTGGCCACTACTGCTGAAATGTCAAATTTCATGTCCGGTATCAAACACCATAAAGTTTGATACCCATATTGCCCCAACTCTTACGGTCCGGCAAATGTCCCCCCATCGGAACATCCCCGGGGCCTCCGGACACTCCAGGTGGTGGCCACTACTGCCAAAATGTCAAATTTCATGTCCAGTATCAAAAACCATAAAGTTTGATACCCATATTGCCCCAACTCTTACGGTCCGGAAAATGTCCCCCCATCGGAACATCCGCGGGGCCTCCGGCCACTCCGGATTGTGGCCACTACTGCCAAAATGTCGAATTTCATGTCCGGTATCAAAAACCATAAAGTTTGGTACCCATATTACACCAACTCTTACGGTCCGGCAAATGTCCCCTTATCGGAACATCCCCAAAATGTCAAATTTCATGTCCAGTATCAAAATCCCTAAAGTTTGATACCCATATTGCCCCAACTCTTACGGTTCGGCAAATGTCCCCCAACGGGGCCTCCGGCCACTCCGGATTGTGGTCACTACTGCCGAAACATCAAATTTCATGTCCAGTATCAAAATCCCTAAAGTTTGATACCCATATTGCCCCAACTCTTATGGTTCCGCAAATGTCCTCTTATCGGAACATCCCCGGGGCCTCCGGCCACTCCAGGTGGTGGCCACTACTGCCGAAATGTCAAATTTCATGTCCGGTATCAAAAACCATTAAGTTTGATACCCATATTGCCCCAACTCTTACGGTCCGGCAAATGTCCCCCCATCGGAACATCCGCGGGGCCTCCGGCCACTCTGGATTGTGGCCACTACTGCTGAAATGTCAAATTTCATGTCCGGTATCAAACACCATAAAGTTTGATACCCATATTGCCCCAACTCTTACGGTCCGGCAAATGTCCCCCCATCGGAACATCCCCGGGGCCTCCGGACACTCCAGGTGGTGGCCACTACTGCCAAAATGTCAAATTTCATGTCCAGTATCAAAATCCCTAAATTTTGATACCCATATTGCCCCAACTCTTATGGTTCCGCAAATGTCCCCTTATCGGAACATCCCCGGGGCCTCCGGCCACTCCGGATTGTGGCCGCTACTGCCGAAATGTCAAATTTCATGCCCAGTATCAAAAACCATAAAGTTTGATACCCATATTGCCCCAACTCTTATGGTTCCGCAAATGTCCCCTTATCGGAACATCCCCGGGGCCTCCGGCCACTCCGGATTGTGGTCACTACTGCCGAAACATCAAATTTCATGTCCAGTATCAAAATCCCTAAAGTTTGATACCCATATTGCCCCAACTCTTATGGTTCCGCAAATGTCCCCTTATCGGAACATCCCCGGGGCCTCCGGCCACTCCAGGTGGTGGCCACTACTGCCAAAATGTCAAATTTCATGTCCAGTATCAAAAACCATAAAGTTTGATACCCATATTGCCACAACTCTTACGGTCCGGAAAATGTCCCCCCATCGGAACATCCGCGGGGCCTCCGGCCACTCCAGGTGGTGGCCAGTTCCAATGATCGACTCACGCGACCGGCATGTCTTAGCTGGTCCTTGCCTCCAAGCCATCTGCTCCCAGACCTCCAGGCCGTCTGCTACCGGGCCACCAGGCCATCTGCTTCTGATGTGTTCTCGTCGACGTCCAGCAATAGAATGAATTTTCGGGACCGACCGAGCCGAGTTTTGTTGGCTCGTCGACGATCCGAAAATTATGAGGTGGAGTGGGGGAGATTTTAGATACATCAATTTCACGTCTCTAGATCGACTGATTGGGAAACGTTCGTTCATCCAACCAGCGTGCACCAAAAAGAGGGGAAATTTGCCGAGAGGGGAATTCGTCACGTAACGTTTTCGCTTCGCGAAAATTTTGGATTGACACCACGTATAGAAACCTTAGGACAAAGTTCTTTGTCAAAATCCTGATTGCTCTATGGTTTAAGGGGTGCTATAGATAGTCAAAGTTGGTGAAATTAAACTTTTCATGGAAAAACGTCTTCTTTAAATCGCTCATAACTCGTTCGGGTTAACTCAGATCGTTTGGTGGTCTTCGACAAAATTGTTTCCCCATACATTTTTTTGCGAATTTTCATATACAAATTTCAACGATCAAGAGCGACTCTTAAACCTAAACCGATTTGGCTATATCTTAAGATTTTCTATAATTTTCAATTTTTCTTGTCACCTTAGTGTTCAGGGTATTTGTGGAAAAAAGGATGTCTCATCGATGATCAAATTTGATTTTCTACGGTTTTTGGAACTAACCACTTCTTTTTACTATTTTTTTTTCTGTAGTTCGCATGATTTAGAACACCTGAGGTTTAAATTTTGTTATTTTTAATGGCTTTTTACATAATTTTGAGGGAAAAGATTTTCAAGACATCGGGCTTTTTTAACATACCTATATCCAAAATCAATAAGACTGTTTATGTAATACTGGTCTTAAGGAAGAAAAAGAAACTGGAAACACATAGTTTATGATGACTTTATTGACATTACTAGTAATATTTATATAGGTACATACACTGATTTGTAGTTTTTTATTTTTGCTACATATGGAAGACTAAGTTCAGCGCTGTGCTTATTGGTATTCTTTTTTGCCGTTGGATCATATAATTATTTTAACATTGTAGCCTGGAAAGCAAGTGCTGCTCGAGTGGTGTAGTGCAAATGGAAACATTTTCCAGTCTACAAACGAAACGCTACGTCAGTCTGGAACAACAGTGTGCATTTATAATCTGCGTCCACATTCCAAGAGTGCGATTTTTTTTGCTCAATGCATTCAGTCGAGATTTCCGTAGCACAGATACTTGATGTAGACATACTCGTCGATGCCGTACTTTGAGCCCTCCCGCCCAATGCCCGACTCTTTGATACCGCCGAAAGCTGCTTCAGTGGTGGAAATTAGTCCTTCATTGACTCCAATCATGCCAGTTTCCAGCAATCTTGACACCCGAAAGACCTGGTTCAAATCGTTGCTGTAGAAATAACCTGCCAGTCCACGCTGCGTTCCGTTGGCAATCTTGAGTGCTTCCTCTTCGGTCTTGAACCGGATGACAGAAACCACCGGACCAAAGACTTCTTCATTGTAGAGAAGCATGTCATCTCGCAGGTGGGTCACGATCGTTGGCTCAAAGAATAAGGATCCGTGGTTAGTAAGTGGCTTGCCACCGTAAATGATTTTAGCTCCTTTCTGCTGTGCATCTTCCACGAAATGGGAAACCTTTTTGATTTGAGCATGGTTGATTAGGGGGCCAATTTGCACACCATCTTGGCTGCCATCGCCAATTTTTAGCGCTTTTAGCTTCTCAGTAAGTTTGGCGATGAATTCATCATGGATTCCGTCTTGAACTAGGAATCGGTTTGCTGAAATGCACGTCTGTCCACAATTGCGGAACTTGGAGTTCATGGCTCCCGTAACGGCCTTGTCCAAATCAGCAGACTTGAAAACAATAAATGGAGCATTTCCTCCTAATTCCAGCCCGATTCGTTTGATCCCATTTGCGCACTGCCTGTACAGCAGCTTGCCTACTTCCGTAGAACCGGTGAAAGAAATGGCCGCCACCTTATCACTCTTGCATAACAGCTCTCCAATGCTGGCAGCATTCTTCCGGCTGCTAGTTACCACATTGACCACTCCCTTCGGGAAACCAGCCTCTTCGGCCAGCTTGGTCAGTGCTAGTGCGGTCAGCGGCGTGTCTTCGGCCGGTTTGATCACAACCGTACATCCGGCAGCTATGGCTGCGGCCGCCTTTCGCGTGATCATGGCATGAGGAAAGTTCCACGGGGTGATGAGGGCCGCCACTCCAACCGGCTGCTTGGTGAGCATAATTTGACGGTTGGCTTGCGGGGCGGGAACAATCTCACCGTAGATGCGGCGCGCTTCCTCGGCAAACCACTCGACGAACGAGTTTCCATAGGTGATTTCGCCCATCGATTCCGGAATGGGTTTGCCCGACTCGGCCGTCATTATTTGGGCGATTTCCGAGCGGTTTGCCTCCATCAACTGGAACCATTTCTGTAGAATTTGGTGAAATATTAGCTTGATTCAATAGTAAGCGCGATGTGATTGTGTTGGTCGTCATGTATTTTTTTTTTTTTAGAATGTCCAGAATAGAATTTGAGGTATTGGAACAAACGTTTTGTAGCTTTTTCTTAAAAAAAAACAATTAGTCAATGATCTCATTTTACTGAGTTTCATATCTAGATCAAGTGGTACACGTGGAGGCGCATGATACTTAAAATGAAATTCTAGACCAACATTTGAAAATTGTATAGTATTTTGACAAATGAAGTTATTTAGCATATCTCTGTGTTGACGAAGCCAGCAAAACAATTTCAAATATAAATTCAAACACTGATATCAACATAGACTCCAATCATCTGACCGCTCCAAACTCTCACACATCGCACTTTTGCAAAATTGCACCCTCCCACCAAGTTGCACCCATCCCTTACCTTCAGCAGTGCAGCTCGTTCCTTGGCCGTACTATTGTGCCACTGTTTGTCGTAGAACGCGCTGTAGGCAGCGTCAATTGCTTCATTAGCATCGCTTACGTCCATATCGGGGACGGTTCCAATCACGCGTTCATTGGCCGGATTGGTCACGTCAAAGGTTTGACCACCACGGGCGCCCACCCAGCGCCCATTGACGAAGGCTTGGCTTTGCTGCAAATGCATGGTCCGCAAAATCTGTCCCTGGATACTCCTCACCGTACGGTGCAACGGAAGAATCGTCCTCGATAGCAACATTGACATTGTGCGGAGGCGGTTTTGTTATCTAGAGAATGAAACACCTTAAGTCAAGTGATATAAATACTAGCTGTGTAAATACTCACCGGATGGCTTTAAAGCAGCAGCTAAGACAAACTTATAAATTATTCGAAAAGAACCACCAGCCGGAACACGAAAAAACAATGTTCTTTCACAGGCCGCAGATTTTTCCAACTAATACCGAATTGTCAGAATCATGTGCGACAAGGTCGTATCAATTTTTGTCTGACTGTGTTTTATTTCATTCAAACAAATTCAACGCCTTGGGTTGGAACGAGACGACCAGTGCCAGAGAAAAACGAAAACAACCGAAACAACGTGGATTTACCTATGTGTGAGAGAAAGTACCATCATATCAAACCTTTACGACTTATATTGTAATTTTAAAGAATTTTAAACAAAGTTCAGTGAAATTACGAAATCTTTTTTTAAATATAAAATAACATTTCATTTCATCAATAACCCATTCCCAAAAGTAACGCAAGAAAAAAGCATCACTGCGCAGGCCCGGCTTCCATCGCAGTAAGCATGTGAGCGTACTGGCGCAAAATCAGATGTCTGCTGGTGGTGATGGTGTTACTCTCTGCCTGCTGTTATTATATTCTCTCTCAGGTGACCACATTGTTAGAGCGGTTACCTTAATCGGTAGAGCACGCGTTATGATCGCGAAATTGAAATTATACACATTTTTATCGCATTCGATCGTGCTTATAATTAAGTGGCGTACTACGCTAAGGGATCTTTATTGGTTTGCTTTTTAACAATGCTATCATTTCAATGTTTGGAATCATCCTAAAAAAATAAAAAATCCATCATTTTAGAACTCAATATTCAAAGTACCTTGCACCTCCATGTGCTTTAATCTACCATGCGTCTGCTTCATTTCGATTTACTTATAAACCAACTTGTGTCTCCCTGTGACCAAAACAATAACCAAAACACAAATTAGTACTTTATTCCAGAAAACCATAGTGAATCCCACTGTTTCTTGAAATCCTAACACGCAACATTACAGGCGGGACAAATTGCGTGTTTTCTCAGAAAGCTGTTTGTACATATGGGACGGACTAGATTCGAGCGACAGTAAGCTTTCCTGAAAAAATAACATTAAAGGTGCACTGCAACCAAGGAAGCTGTTTGCTTCTTATTCCGAAATCATAAAAACTTACAAAACCAAGCCTCCAGCAATCTGATTGAAAAAATAGTCCAACTGTTGTACATAATTTTGTATGAATATTTTAGGAAATTAGCCAAAATAATAAAATTTCCGTAACATCCATCGTTCCAAGAATGATCTTTACCGACCCAAGATTTAAATTATGTAAATCTTGGGTTGATTTTCAAGAACCACAAACCACAAGTAATTTTCGATCTATTTACGAAAAAAAATCAATGCAATTCATTCATGTTACTGAAATCATTCCAATCACAAAATGCCCCAACTTTTTGTTAGCTATGTCATGTAAATTAACCTATATAACCAGCGTATGTGTCATTTGTAGCAACAACAAAATGCCCTTTTCAGCACCGTCATTAGCGATACCGTCACGCTACCGTGCAACAAACGTAGGGTAGAGTAGTCATCAATGAGACACGGGGAACAATGATAAAATGGCTCTCACAAGTCGTAGTTTCAACCAATCAGGCTCATATTTGGAGGAAAGGTATGTCTACGGGATACACGTCTGCCATATTAGTGGCTTTGGTTATGGACGCTCCCTTGAAAAGTTATTCATAAATGTTGATTCTGAGGTGTAAAAGTAAATTATGGACAAAAAATACTTTTTCGCTCGTAGGCTGCCATTTACACCAAAACTAATATTTCTTCAAATTTCTTTCGACGTTCCATAGGGATTGAGTTGGGCTACAATGTCCTCTCATTAGATTTGACCAAAATTTAGAATATACCCAGAATCCAGGGCTGTCTCATTGTTCCCCACTCATGTTAGCCAAAGTGTAACAATGAGACACTTTGATTTTTCTTCAATAAACATTTCAAAATCCACGTAAATCTTTCAAAACATGAATTGAAAGTGATTTTTGGCATATTTATAGAGTTTTAACTCCATTTAACCAGACATACAAAGTTATTTGGTATAAATATAGGGATTTTACAAAATTTAAATACTTTTTAGTATAACTTTTGTTGATTAAAGTTTCAGGTTGGCAAAATTGCTCTAAAATGTTCAAGGCAAGTCACCTGTAATGGAACAATACAAAAACATCATGTTTTACTAGAAAAGTATTGATTTTCGTAGAGTGTCTCATTGTTCCCCAGCTGTCTCATTGTTCCTGCCAAGTGTGTCTACAATGAGACAGTTGAATAACTCTGGCTGTAGATGTCGGATCGATCTCATATTTTGGTCAATGTTTGAACACACTAAAAGAAATAAAATGCAACAAAAAGCTCATTAAAACATGCTAATGAAAAAATTAGAAAAATCGTTGAAAGTTGAAAACCAAAAGTGTCTCATTGATGACTACCCTACCCTACAGCAAGGTGGAGAGACCAATTCCATCTCAGTCAAGTACCTATATAGTTTTTTCTTCACAGTTTAAACATTAGTTTAGACCAATGGTTTTGATTTTTTAAAATTACATTTTATTACTAAATTTTAAAGTATAAAATTTTAATCACAGCACTAACCAAAAACTGTTCTACAAATTCTCAACAATTTGGGCATTTTTTTCGGTTTCGGATTCAAAACCACACAAACTTTCTAGCTGGACTTTCTGGAAAAACAATCATATGTGCGTGATTCTGGGGACCCTTGAGCTTGTGCTTCACCATGAATTAAAAATGTAGACTAACTTTATTTTAGCTTTGTTGACTTGTGTACAGGGCGAAATCGAAATGACATTATTTCAATTGAGTCCTAAAATGAAGTTTAAATTTGTGACATTATTACTCATAACGATAAAGCTTATTTTGCTGAGTACAATGACCCTTAGAACGACCACAAAGGACTTAAAATGAACTTTTAATTGAATTTAAAAAAATTAGCTTCATGGTCCTTTTTGACAGAAAAGGTTCTACTTGACAGCTCGTTCCAAGGGGACCATAGTTTATCAATCGAAAAAATGTTGTCTCATCAATATTTTTTTGCATTAAAATAAAAAAAAATGATAAGAAATTGTTTTTAATCGTGTTTTTTACCGTTGTACATAAAAATTGACTTAGGGCTTTAGTACCCAATTAAGGGGTTACATACATGTAGAAAAATCACAAAATTTCATATTACAGAAAATTTATTGAATCCACTAAAAAGATGATTTTCAATCACTCCTGAAACATTCATGAAGATATTACATGATTAAACTAAGTTAGAGACGATTTTAAGCTCAACATTTTGCCGTACGCAAAGCGGACTGTCAAACTTTCTGAGTGTTTTTCTCGAAACACCGAGTTGATTTACGGGTGCCACGATATCTCAAGATGGGATGAACCAAATTAGCTGAAATTCGGGGTGAAGACTATCAAGACAAAACCCGTGTGCATGACGAAGCCCGATATTTAAATTTTGCTTTTTAAAAAAATACAAAAATCAAAAACTAACGACTTTTTATATGAAAATTACAAAAATATTTTTATCTTTTTTAAAAATAAGTTTTTTGAAAATCGGCTTTCGTCATGCACACAGGACCAGTTTAACGAGTCTTCACCAAAATTTTGAGCCGATTTGGTTAAGGTGAAGCCGTTGATCATTTTCTAAGAAAATTAATCATCACTATAAAAAATTGTGTATCAAATTCAATTTAACGAATTTCAGCACCAAAAGGAATCAGCATGTTCCAGTTGTTGCCTTCTTGAAGCCACTGAAGGAATTTTTGATCTAAATCAATTGTGCTTCAAAATTTATATAATTTTGTGGCACAGTCATTGACGTCCTAGTTGGCAATTATTGATTAACGACGATTTCCGTAACTTTACAAGGACTGTGATAATCGTTACCAAAAGGAATCATCATGTGTAAGGCACTATTCTAAACAACTTGTTGAAGGAATTTTGTCAAAATATTGAAAGCGACGCAAAATTTATATCTTTGAAGGAAAAATCATGATAATGATGGAAGTCTTCACGTTAAGGCAGTGTTGCGATATCGTGGCACCCGTTTTTTGAAACTGCTAACTTCAAATAGCTATATCTCAGCAATGATACAACCAAATTTGTTTTGATAATAGATGAAAATGTATATTTGAATGCCCTGAAAACAGATTTTAAATAATATTAAGTGTGTGCTCACACCAACCTCTGACTTTTTTGTCGGTTTTTATGTATGTAACCACTTAAACAAAACAACGCATTTTTTTAATCAAACGGATTATTTTCTTATGTAGAAGGTTTGGCCAAATAGTTAAGCTGTCCGCTTCGTAAGCGGAAGATCGTGGGTTCGATTCCCATCTGCTCCAACCTTCTATCAGATGGGGAAGTAAAACGTCGGTCCCGGCCTTAGTTGTTGTTTGGCCGTTAAGTCATTCCAAGTGTAGAAGTCGTCTCCACGCTATAAGTACAAACAAAACACCAAACCAAACGTGCTCCGGTGGCATCGCTGGCGGCGATTGGACTCGCAATCCAAGGGTCGTCAGTTCGAACCCTGGGGTGGAAGGTTCCTTGGAATAGAAAGAGGTTTGGGTGCCTTCCCCATTGGTCAACCCAGCCTTTGGACTCCGTTTCGAGCAGATACTTTCAATAGAGACCACAAAAGACCTGGGGGTCGTTTAAGTGGGTGGTTTGATTTTTTTTTAATTTGATTTGGATTATTTTTACAACTGTATATAATGTTATTGATAATTATTTGCTTATATTGGCAATTTGCGGCGAGAAATATTAAGCTAACCTAGGACAGAAAGAGGAGAGACAGAATTGAAGATCGCGACAACAGTTTTTTCAAACCTTTTGTCACATGGTGGATAGATCCAGACAGGGCGCTGGCAGTTATAAGGGAAAGGAGGTGAAGAAGCTAAGGGCCATTCATTCTAAGTGTAATATTTGGTTGAACTAGCTTTTTAGGGGTCTTCCATTAACCGACACAGAAGGTGTCGGAGAATCCCACATAGTTGACACACGATAATTTCTTTTCGTGTTTCGTCATCTATGGGACGACCCCAAAAGCTAGCTCAACCAAACTCGCTATATACTCTTAGTGGCGCACTTCGATTCTACCGATGGATTTCTTTTTTCAGATATTATCTACCGAAATGTTGCTGCTTGAGAGCACTCTGTACCGATAGTTCCTACTTTCGAACAAATACCGATAGATGAGTTTATTGTTTTTTCTTTTAACCAACTTATTTTTTGCTTTACAATATTGTTTTGATCACCGGAAGTCAATTATAATTATTTGCTTATATTGGCAATTTGCGGCGAGAAATATTAAGCTAACCTAGGACAGAAAGAGGAGAGACAGAATTGAAGATCGCGACAACAGTTTTTTCAAACCTTTTGTCACATGGTGGATAGATCCAGACAGGGCGCTGGCAGTTATAAGGGGAAAGGAGGTGAAGAAGCTAAGGGCCATTCATTCTAAGTGTAATATTTGGTTGAACTAGCTTTTTAGGGGTCTTCCATTAACCGACACAGAAGGTGTCGGAGAATGTCCCACATAGTTGACACACGATAATTTCTTTTCGTGTTTCGTCATCTATGGGACGACCCCCAAAAAGCTAGCTCAACCAAACTCGCTATATACTCTTAGTGGCGCACTTCGATTCTACCGATGGATTTCTTTTTTCAGATATTATCTACCGAAATGTTGCTGCTTGAGAGCACTCTGTACCGATAGTTCCTACTTTCGAACAAATACCGATAGATGAGTCCAGCGCCCTGTCTGGATCTATCCACCATGTGACAAAAGGTTTGAAAAAACTGTTGTCGCGATCTTCAATTCTGTCTCTCCTCTTTCTGTCCTAGGTTAGCTTAATATTTCTCGCCGCAAATTGCCAATATAAGCAAATAATTATAATTGACTTCCGGTGATCAAAACAATATTATAATGTTATTGACGGTTGACCTACATTGACTGATGCTCTGAAGCCGGTTGATTTTTCTGCTCCTGGATCTTCTCGTACATTCCTTTCCACATTGCTTCCTCATCCATGATTGGTGCTGAAGTTTGTTTTGGACGGCAAAATAAACGATTATCAAATTTTCACCGTTACACTTTTTAGCACTGGTCACTTAATATTTCGAATCACACTTTATTGCCTGGTATTATTTTTGATCACTATTGGGATTGGGACTATTGAAGAGTTTCAAACTTTGCCGGTTCGAGACTTGGAGCTAAATGCTGACATGTACTTTATCAAAAATGCTTGAGTCGCCCAAATACTTACTCTCTGTGAAATTTCAAGTATTCCTGCAGATCTTCCAAATACATATCCATAAACACCCACTCGTCGTTGCAATCGATCAGTTCCCATTCTGAAGACCAGTTGGAATCCATCGTTTTGCAGGAAGAAAGTTAAGGATCGAAGAACAGAGTGGTCAACCCAGCCCAAGTTAAGAATTGTTACTGAAAAAGTTGGTCAAATGTTCTCGCAATATTTGAATGTGCTGCAGAAAAATCCCCTATCAACGTTCCAGATATCGTCTACTTGGCAGTCGGAAACATTAGGCATTCCATTCCGTAAGCCATATCCATATAGAGATACCACAAAAACAGTTGCCTTCGAATAATGAGTAACGAATTTGATGGATGCATTGCACTAGAAAAAAAATTCGATGAAAAACTATTTAATTTCAAAGGATTCAATAAAACTTCTATGATATTTTTTTGTTAAGCGGTGAAATTTCAAGAACTTCTACCTGTGGTCAAAACTAATATAATCTGAAATTATTTTCTTAGTTTTATCTGGCACCCTGGCAACCCTGTTATCTAATTAAAAAAGGTTACACAGTAGTTATATTACACAACTACAGTGCAACAAGTTTACTGCACGGGAAGCATCGCGCTTAAATTTCTCAACTCCGATTTGCATTCAGTCTCCAACCACCATCGAGTAGTGTGCAAATGAGTAATGCAGTTGAGATTATATTGCTGTTCTGTGCCACGGTGAAGGCCCCTGATTGGCGTAAAATGAGCAAATAATTTATTTTTACTTTACTCTGCTATTTGGGGAGCCACATCGATGGTGACTTTATGTTAGTTAAAACATGAATAAGAAAGTTACGATTTGTAGGACGGTTAGCTTCTAAACATTGGTAATAGAATAAAAATGAAACAAATGAAACATAAAACAGACGTTTATTGTAAATCAAACTTGGAATCCAGAGTTTTTATTTATTTTCACCTTTCCACTATGAATTTCTTATACAGTACACAGAAAAAAATCAATTCTCGTAATCGTGAATTAAGTTCACGAATGTGAGAACCACGAAGGAATTTATTCATGAGTATGGTGCATTTGCACCATAAACGTGAATATATTCCTTCGTGGTTCCCGCATTCGTGAATTTAATTCACGATTTCGAGAATTGGTTTTTTTCAGTGTAGTTGTAACGAAATGGTATAGGCGACAAAATCATAAACATTGAAACAGTCGTCTTAAGAGTAACCTTCTTTTATCAGCTGGGACAATTAAGGGTTTTATACAGTGAAGACTCGATTATCCGAAGCCTCGAATATCAGAAATATCAATTACCCGAAGTTCGATTAACCGAAGATTATCAAAGAAACTTTTAATAATCGAATCGCAATTCGCAATTCGCAATTTTCAGTGTAAGAACGGGCCTTGACCGATCTTATGCACCAGGTTCCCGACGAACACGCACTGCCCTTACACCTACATCTCACCCTTGCTCTGAGTCAGTACGAGCAACACGCTAGAACACGCTTTGAGTGTTCGTGCCAGGCATGCACACATTCTTTTCCGGTTACGCATTTTAACTCGGCCGGGTGTGGTACATTACGTAGCGTTTGATGTATGTATAAGTGCCTAACCATTTAGAGTGTGCCTATCAACTTTCATTAAAGCAAAAACTGTTTTATTTTACTTTGAATTCAAAAACTAGTTGTTATTTTACTGTGTATTGTTTGCTCCTGAGATCTTTCCTAGTGTTGAGTCGTGTTTATGTGTTGCTATTTCTTTTGTCGCGGTGTTTTGTTACAATTTTTGGTCCTAAGCCTTTTATAAAAGTTTTTCAAAAGTACAATAGTATTATTTCTGTTAATTCAAAACAATGGACAGTGAAGGAAATATACTATGTAAAGAATCAATAGTAAAAGAAAGATAGTTATTTATGAAGTAGATAAAGAAATTAACAATAGTTAATAAATACAGGTAACAAACAAGCTTAGATTGTATTAAGTGCAATTTTTAGGGTAGATGAAAAATTATTCAAACAGATAAATAAAGATAAACAAAATTGACATCGCTGCCAAATTAAGGGAAAACAGACAGTTTGTTACAGCAGCATCAATTAGTAAATAGAGTGGAAAAGCGTTGAGAAATATGATAATTATGAAAGTAAAATCGAAAACAAGTGGACGATAATAAACTGAAGGCGTGTTAGAGAATCCGTGAAACAAAATAAACAGAATATAGATGTTAGATGAAAACGGAAAGAAGAGAAACCACGTTCTGCGATGCTCAGGTACATCCACAGCAGATGACTCAACATACTGCGAATCAAAACAATACCGTCTACAATCACAAATAACTTCCCTTTCCCAATTTGACGCGCCCCTTTCTTCTAGCCGTCTCGACTCTGACTCTCGCTGGTCAAAGGTTTACGATCCGTTTCCACAGGCCACCAGCTAGTTCATCATAAAAACCAAGCCAACGTGGAGGTAAGAAAGCGTGAGCGTCAACTGAAAAGGTATCATCAGCATCATTCACCTTGGCCTGCAAGAAACTTTTAATAATCGAATCACGAGAAAAATATTCATTTATTTCTATGTGTTCGATCATCAGATTCGAGTTCAACAACTTGTTGAATAACTGTTAAATAATACCGTCCACTGAGGCAAATCGGGACTATAGGGACAACAGTTTTTAAGTGCACATAAAATCTTCAAATTTGGAAACCGATCAAAATATTATGCTATAACATGGCTTAACCTGATGTTTCCAATCGCCCCAGATGACGGTGCAATAAAAAATTATCCGCCATAGTAGACCATGTAATTCTAAATCCCTTTTACCATTTTTCAACAAAAACACTGAAAACAAACATTCTTAGTTTGATTATTTATCTAAACTTAATTTGTCGGGGAATTTTGATAATCGTGTTTGAACTACTTTCCTGATATTGCTATATAAACGACAAGTTGACTTGTGAAGAAGTCTGCAATTATAAATACAATATCATCAATTTCATAAATAAACATAAGATTTCAATAAAAACGCAAAAAACAAAGTTGACTCTATAGCTGTCGGCCACCATTGCTAGTACCAATCACTAGTGTCTTCCTTTTTTACAAGGACTTCGCCGCCCTGGGCTCCTATGTTTATGAAAGTATGGCACGAAGCGACGGCGCCGAATACCCATATTTACACAAAGAATTTTAGAGCGCCGCGGGATTCGAACCGGCGACCCCTGGATTGTGAGTCCAGTGCGCGGTCCGATTAATCCAAACGGGCTGGACAAAGATGAAGATTTCAATAACAAACTTGTAATTTTTATGGACTAAGCATATCTCATTACCTAGGAAATTGATTCCATATAGTAGTGGTGTTGCTCGCACAGCCTTTCCGAAAGGAAAATCAGCGAGTGTTTTAAAGGTTTAATGATTGCATCATTTGGAATGTGTTATGAATAAAGTATGTTTTTCCCCATTGCAATTCAAGCAAGTGCATTTGCTGGGAACTTTAAACTTCTCAAGTGAGTCACTGTTATATTTCAAGAAAATCACACAAAATTAGAAGATTGCATAGTAGCTAGCTCGAAGAAAGAGAAATCAAGCAAAAGCTCGTTCTTTACCTTGAAGATGGTGTACACAAGATATTGATTGAGTGACGTGCACCTGCATCATGGCTATCACTCTATCTTGGATGTAACTGGATGTAACCGTCACTTTTTTAATGGAGTGCTTTAAAAATAAAAAAAAAATAGTTCAACATAATAAAACAACTGGTTCCATTAAACCTGTTTGAAATGAGGCTGCCATATCATAATAGCACGTCAATTGTGGAAAATTGCAAGGATTTTAAATAATTTCCTCTCATTTTTGTTTAGCACAGGCCAACGTTGGCATTGCCAATTATAACGATAAGAAAATACTTGGGTTTGTTTCAAGTTCGTTTTTCCCTCGCATGGCAACAACTATACATTAAGATAGTTTTAGAGTTATACTATTTAGGGACTATCCATAAACCACGTGGACACTTTAGGGGCGGGGGGTATAGCGATTGTCCACGCTCCATACAAAAAAAGATTTTTTATGTATGGACAATTGTCCACGAGGGGAGGGGGGGGGGGGGTTTAGATTACGTGACTAGAAAAATACAATTTTATTTTAACTCAATTCACATTTCTTTGATTTCCATCATTTTTTGCGGTACCGACATCTGGGACGAATTGGGACAGCTGTTTTAGCAATGTTGCAGTAAAATGTTATGATATTTTTGAATGGTTTCGGGTAGACCAGATTCTGACCAACAAATTGTGCAAATATAAATATTGAAATAACAAGCCATAGTTTCAATATTTGCATGAAAATAGTGTTTTAAAAAGCATTTTACACTAGTACAGTTGTTTTGCAATCATTAGTTTTCAATAATTATAAGATTTGACGAAAACAAAAATTTTAGTTAAAAAAATACATTTTTTAAAAATTCAAAAGATGTTTAAATCAATCCAACAAATTAATACGACTCTAAACGCAGGTGAATGCATTTTAAATTAATTTCAGCTGTTTGCACTTAAATTCCCGTTGGGGGGGGGGGGGGTTTGGCCAAAAACTTTAGTTAAAATTGTACCAGCCTTATCATCGAAGAAAAATGCATTTTAGGGTGTGTTCAGTTGATTGAACTACTAATTCCATAAAAATATGTATGTTTATAGTTAAAATATTTGTTTTGCCCCAGGTTTGTTGGGACCGCTTCTGAAGGCGGCCGATTACCGATCGAATTACCCTAACTGCTCTCAATTAATTCTCTATGCCGGTTCCAACGCTCGAAGCATGGCAAAAGCGCAGGCGTTCACTTTTTTGTTGTTATTTTTGCAACCTTGACCCTCTCCTCTGCTGTTGGTTCTACTATTTGGTTTACACGCGTTTTCGTTTTGAGTCATCTCTTACGGATGAACCGAATCAAGACACGAATGCATGTTTGCTTGGCTCTTTAGCAGTAAAGATCACTCGAATGTGCAAATAAAAGTCTGAGTTTGCGAGAGAAAGTGTATCCGATCTTTTAACAAATGACGTCATGTTTGGTGGTTGAAAAAGACCTTCTTATTGGGTGTTTTGCGGCAGAATTTGAAAAAAATTCCGCAGCTAAACGGGAAGTTTGAACAAAAGTGCGACTGACGTTAGTCACACTCTAGCACGAGACCAATTCTATTCACTTGGAACGACTCAGCACTTGTAGATGTCAGCAATTATTTCCAGAATCACGAGTGATGACAGCACATTCGGGGGACAAAACGTTACTTTGCTCTCACGTTTTTAATTGAAATTTCAATTCACTTCGAAGATTATACCAAAAACCGCGGAAACAATCTCGAAGACGTCTCGACCAAAGTTTGGCTGATCCACGACTGACACAATGTCCAAAAAAAATATCGAGCCTTGGCCGGTGACGGGACTTGCTGGCGGCACTAAATAACAACAACACTCCGAACTCTGCCGGATACCGATGCCGAGTAGAACGTCGCTGAACACTGACTGAGTAAAAATCCAAAATCGTCAGTAGTGCAACAGCTTCTCTCTGCTGTTGGCTGCGTGGTGGTGCCCCTTCCCCGTTTCGGTCATTCAAGCGTGGTCCGGTACACCCAAAGGAAAGTGCGTTGACATTCGTTAAGCTAGATAAAATTTCTATCAAAAATTTAACGTTCCAGTCCTGATTAATTGAATAGACAGCAGATGAATTTCATTTGCAATATTAAAATCATCGGATATTATAATCATAAAAAATATCATTCAAAGTGATCTGTGACTGTGATGTCCAAGATGGCGGTGAATATGGCTGTAATTGAATATTTTGAATGCCATGTAGGATTCAAAATATTCAACTACAGCCATATTCGCCGCCATCTTGGACATCACAGTCCCAAATTAGCGGAAATGTTGAAGAAATTAATTTGGTAATGTTACAGGCAATCAACCAATCACATTTAAATAAAATGGTGTAATAGAACCCGAAGTTTCAAAATCGTTGGCTTCTGTCATCCAATGCCTATCCCAGTTGCTGTATAATCTTGTCAGGTGATTATGAGAGATCCTAAATAAGGAGACTGCTCGAAGTGAATTTGACGTACCCCAACAGACACAAGTTTGACGTATCCAAACAAGCATTTGCCCGCCCAGCAAAATTTATCAGTGTTGCCAAGCTCAAAACGTAGATCGATTTAGCAAACTTAGACCAGTCTCCCTATTTAGGGTCTCTAAAGGTAAGAACAAGATTGTCCGTCAGGCCTGAACGCAAACGCAAAATTTTGCGCCTGTCATCATAGCCTGCCAGTCATCGACCATTGAACAAAGCAACCCCTGCAGTTTGTTCGACTAACAGTTGATGGAAAAATCGAACTGGCACAGCGTTCTGCGTTCACCACTGCGTCGAACGGACTATCTTGTTCTTAGCTTAATGATTATGCGATCTCTCGTTTGGGTGTAGTAGGGTGTCGATGTGTATTGTTGACTTAACTAAAACTTATTTAGCACGTCGGTGGGAAAAACGATGCTTAGTAAGTTTTGGAACTTTATTATTTCTTCCAATGAATAAATCACCTTTTTCCAGAACTGAGCCCATCATAGCCCCTGTTACCGTATACGGGATGCCGGTGTATTACCACACTAGCTCCAGCTGAAAGGTTGTTTTGCTACAGGTAGGAATAATAACTCAGATAAGTGTGCGATCAACTTAATTCAGCAGAATACAAATGAATAAGAGGGAAGTAATGCGCTGAACATATGATCACAGCGAAGCGTTTTCATAGATTATTCACCAGGGCGGGGAGACTTAATCTCACATCTCACAACTATTACTGGCGGAGGGATCGCTGCTGTAGTGGTGATTCAAATCTGCCGCGTCACACCATCAATCTCCCGAGAGGCAAATAGAGGTGTATACAATAAACCTGTAGTGGCTGCTTGACTCACTGACTGTTGAAGCAAGGTCATCGAGCGGCTTTACGCAAAATGTTTTGGGGGATTCCAAGCGGAGCTAATTTCTGCATGTTCGGAAAGGTAAACCATTTGTGCGAAATAAGGAGAATGGATAGGAATGAATGAAATTAAGTAATTCTTTTTAAAGTTTATATAGTTATTGTGAGTAAATCTGAAATATGTCAAAAATCTTAAACCACAATTGAATCTGTGTAAATATACTCAGTAAGTTTATTATAAACGTAGTTAGTATGCTAATCAACTAGCTTTCAAACCATTTATTCAAGTCAAAAGTGTTAAACACAATTTCTCTTAATTAAAACATAATTCGAATGCAATGGTACCATTTGGATGATTGAGAAATCGTGTCAAAATAAGTCACTTCAACATTATGTAAAACATATTCCAAGCACGTAGCGCATTCCTCTAAAGACAGTGTGGAAGTGCATTAACGATTTACTCTGACCCGCGTTGCAATGCGATTACGCATAATGCACATGCAGCTTAGAATTTCTGAACAATCAATCGTAAATGGCTGGCTTAGCACACAATCGCGATGGCAGCTCAGTATACTGGTAGGCGCATTCGAGGTTGGTAAAACGAATACGGTTCACGATAAAATTTGGTAAAGTGCTCATTTTTCATCTCTTGAGTATTTAAATGAATGTTAAATTCTCTGGATAGTTTGCAATACATCGTAGCAGCCATCGCGGCCTCCGCGATTTCACTGTATTCACATGCTTTAGACCCAAACTATATATTAAGGAAGCGAATACGAAAGTTTCAATTTGAAAGTTTATAACACACCTTTATTATATCGACGCTGTCGTGCTATTCTTGTCGCACCCGCCATTTCGACGTTTCGAGAAAAACGCATTTTAATGTTTGACCATGAATAAACAAAAACTAGAGCACGCAATGCAAACAATAACAAACACGTTTTGTTTGGCTGACCAATCTGTGCATTGTCCCGAAGTTTGGTTGAAGTTGGTTGCTGGAGTCCCGAGTTATAATTACAAATGTTTACGGTAGTCTAACTTGTACGTGCGTCAAACGCGTTCTAACCTGAATCCCTTTGGCCAACTGTCGCACTAACATCAATTTTCGGGCTGTGACAAGATAGCACGACAAGATTGAAACTTTTTTCATATGAATAGTGACAAAAATGCACGGATTTTTTTCAGTTTTTATTGATTATCTTAGGATTGAATTCGAATTTTGGGGATCTGTGAAAAGGTTAGCTTGTTAGCTGCACAAAATGGTGTTCTTAACTCATTTTAGCCCAAAATGCACGTGCGACATGTTAGCACGACGGCGACGTTATGTGTGTTCAAATTAAAAGAAATGCACTCCAAACTTGGTTATCCGAAGCCTCGATTATCTGAAGTTTCGATTACCCGAAGGTTTGTATGGGACTTCGGATAATAGAATCATGAACAAAAAAAAACGTATTTTTTATTTTCTTATTTTTAACATCAAATTCGTGTTCTGTGACCCCATTCTAGTCAAATTTGAATAGTTGATTGCATATTGAATTACCAAAGGCATTTTTCATTATTTCATCGCTACCATTTTACCCGTCATCTTGAATTTAAAAACCTAAATCACTATATAGTAGAAACAATTTGTTTGTGTTTCGGTTATCCGAAGTGAATTTTTTTTTCAAGGCATTCGGATAATCGAGTCTAGACTGTGTAAAGCAAATCAAAGATAATAACTCATTTTTATCATTTGCTTTCCAATTTCAAACGCTGCTAGATTGGCTTCTCGTATATTTTTATTGAAATCAATAGTTGCCATTAAATTTTACTTAGAATGACAAATTTAAAGGTTCTTCTACACATGATCATGAATTGAAAACGAACCTTGTGCTTCTTGAGGTGCACACATTAGTGTAAGTTTGAGCACAGACAAACAGACGTAAATCATTGAACAAATTTAACGAAAATCCATCAATCACAAAAAAAATGGAAAAAGGTTAGCTAGTAGCTCGATCTGGTGGCCAATACTAGCATTAAGCATAACTCTATAGGAGAATTGGTTAGTGTGTGAGTGAACGCGGTCACTCTTGTTGTAGTGAGAGGAGGGAGATTTGTTTACTAACATTTACATTTGTTTACCAACATGTGAGAAGAATGCAAGAAGTTCAAATTCTTAACTCACGCAGACGGTCCACGTCCGCGTCCGATTGCGGCCATGCACTAGGTAAATCTTGCCGAGGAAACATTCGTGTAGGCTGCAGAGGTTGATGGAAAGATGCACCAGTTTGAGGGTGGTTTGGGTATTACTGCGCTGTTTGTGAACAATGCCCACAAATTGGCCATGAGTTTAAATAATAAATTTCTTGGCGTGAGGTTAAGCTACCTTCTCGGCAAGCAATTTAGTCCACTTGCAAGCAACCAAATATTCGTATGAGACCAGGTTGACCTTGTTGTCGACGGTCTATACCTACATCTTCAACCTTACCAGGTCTCGTTTGATGATATCAACACGGTTCGGAGATTGCGGGGATGGCCATACGATGCTGTAAACGATCGACTCTTCACGAGAAACGCTGTTTGGTAGACTCGTTCTCGAAGTCGGCCGGGTCGCGCAATTGCCATCGCTGGACACCGGTTCATCCATGAGGGACGGATTTGAGGGCCACGACGGAGTCAACATTCTCGAGGTCGGCCGGGTTGTCAATACCGAGTTGCTGAAATCGTGGTAAGCGCAATCGCCATCGCTGGACACAGCGTCATTCATGACGGCCGGATTTGAGGACCACGACGGAGTTAAGATTATCACGGTCTCTTGCGTGCTCGAAGTCGGCCGAGCCGCGCAATTGCCATCGCTGGATTCCGCGTCATTCACGAAGGCCGGATTTGAGGACCACGACGGTGTAAAGATTCTCGCGGTCTCTTGCGTCCTCGAAGTCGGCCGGGTCGCGCAACTGCCATCGCTGGACACCGCGTCATTCACGAAGGCCGGATTTGAGAACCACGACGGAGTCAAGATTCTCGCGGTCTCTTGCGTGCTCGAGGTTGGCGAGGCGATTCCGGTGGACACTGCATTGCCTAACCCATTCACCTGGTCAAGTTGGGGTACACCATCTATAATGTAGACCAAATTCAGTTTCTAATTGCATTCATTCAAGATCTAGTTGAAATTTACCAACGCCGACGGATGAAATAATAAAATCAGCTGAATGGGACGGCGTCTCGTTGTTGGAATTGCTTAAGAATCTTCCGATGTTCAGAACACCGGAATCGTTACTCGTAGCTTCCGGCATTTCTTCGTCCAGTGGCTCGTGTCGGTCTAGCAGTAGACTTCCGCAGTTCGCATCCGGCATATCTTCATCCTGTAGCTCGTGTTTTGTGATAAAACTTTCAAACCAATCCGGCGTCTCTTCTTCTAACGGTTCGGCCGGGAAGGATTGAGGATTATCTAAATGCTCAACAGACCATTCAGCGGAATCCACACCCGGAGGCGGGTCCGGATCCAAAAATTCCACCGACCAATCTTCTCCAAACTGGTCCATCCTCACACTCAAGTAGCAGCAGAAAAAAAACAAAACTTTTGGCGCGCTACCTGAAACTTTTGGCGCGCTAGCTTAAACGTCATTTGAAAGTGTGCCTTGATTGCAGCGCCATCCTATTTTGGTGGATAATCCGAGAATTAAGTTTAAATTCAAATCAGCCGTTATATTCCTGATTGATGGAATTAAAAAGAGATTTACGTCTGTTTGTCTGTGGTTTGAGTTTTATTTTGATTTTCGAAATGTTAGCGAATTAAGGGTAGAAAACGCATTGAAATAACATTTCAATTATAGAATTTTTCATTAAGAAAATCACACAAAAAATTGAAGAAGTAAAAATTTTATATAACTTCGCTAAGAATCTGTCATTTAGAATAAATTACCTACATAAAGAACCCCTTAATAAATTAAATCTGGAAATAAGGAAGGTTTAAACCTTCGTTATTTCCAAAATGGCAAATGGTCAATAGGGTGAGTACGTTTTTCAAAAAGTTCTCCGATCAAGTTTTAGTATGGTTCCCCTTGTAGGGCATGCCCATAGGGACTTTCATGCCAAATATCAGCTCATTTGGTTGTAAACTGACTGCGCGCATTAGGGTTAAAGTTTACATGGAAATTACTATGAAAAATTGGAACTTTTTGTTCAAACGCTCCTACAGGTCCTGGAAAATCACGCGCCAACTTCTGGTATGGTCAAGCCTATGGGAAATGGTCTGGAGAACACTTTTCCCGAAGAGAGCATATGGATTCGTTGTCCCTAGACCTGGCGCATCGGCAAACAATCCGATGTCTCTGGAATCAACGGTTTTCTTTGAAAAAGCATCAAATTTTCCTTAGCATGCTATGAAAGCGTGATGAACACCGCGACGCCTTACGTGATGGAGCTACCACGTGGGTGAGAAACTGCTGGAATATTCCATTGCAAACCTTCTTTTAACTAGAAAATGATGATTTCGAGTAATCCTGATATTATTTAGTCGAATTCAGAATCTTTGCATAGCAAATTTCTATTGTTTTGCAAATATTTCAACCACGTGGTAGCTGCCTGACGTATGGCGTCGCGGTGTTCATCAAGCTTTCATAGCATGCTAAGGAAAATGTGATGCTTTTTCAGGGAAAACCGTTGATTCCGGAGACATCGGATTGTTTGCCGATGCGCCAGGATTAGGGACAACGAATCCATATGCTCTCTTCGGGAAAGGTGTTCTCCAGACCATTTCCCATAGGCTTGACCATACCAGAAGTTGGCGCGTGATTTTCCAGGACCTGTAGGAGCGTTTGAACAAAAAGTTCCAATTTTTCATAGTAATTTCCATGTAAACTTTAACCCTAATGCGCGCAGCCAGTTTACAACCAAATGAGCTGATATTTGGCATGAAAGTCCCTATGGGCATGCCCTACAAGGGGAACCATACTAAAACTTGATCGGAGAACTTTTTGAAAAACGTACCCACCCTAATGGTCAACAACCTCAACGAAAGACGTTCTGATTCTAGACTATCAACTTTTTAAGAACCCATAAACAAAGCCCAAAAAAGCAAAATCATTCATTCGAACTTACCTTTTGGAAGCTTCACTGCCGCTGTCCACCTTGCCTTTGTTGTGTTTCCGCAGCAGGTTCATTTTGAAGTTAAAGTACTTCTTCCATCGACTTTCCTCCTCGTCGTCGTAGTTATACGTGAAGAAACTTCCGCCTCCGCTGGTGTTGAAATTGTTCGACCTTCGTTGGCGCACTTTTCCGCGTGATCCAAAGAAAAACAGCCGATCTTTGCGTGGCCCTGCTGCTGCCGGTCCCCGTCGCCTGCTAAGCTCGCTGAGGTTGTTCTCACTCTTGCTGAAATCTGACCGCGCGCCGCCTACTGTCACACCAGACTGACCGCGACCGCCGACAAACAAGTTCTGGATGCTGCCGCTCAATCTACTGTACAGACTCGGCGTAGCCCGAAGTCGATCGCGATTCACACCCGATTCAGCGGCATTTGAACTGCTAAAACTGTAATTTGCTAATCTACCTAGCTCGTGAAGATCATCTGCGTTGCTGCGAAACATAATCGAATTGCTATCAACTGCGCTCGAAATTGGATATGTGTGCGATGACACCGGATGTAACGCGGCGGCCGTTGATTGGGATCCATCGAACCGGTTTGCATCATAGCTCGGCAAACTGTGACGATAGATGTCGTTATTGCCCTCGAATTTAGATTCCAAAGGCTGAATTTGCTGAAGAGAAGCAAATAGAGAGCAAAAGATGCGGATTAGAAAACTGCTGTAAACAAAACTGGGTGTTATCGAAACCACCCAAAAAACAAAAAGTTAAAGTACCATTAACGTGAAGACTTCCATCATTGTCATGATTTTTCGTTCAAAGGTATAAATTTTGCGTCACTTTCAATATTTTGACAAAATTCTTTCAACAAGTTGTTTAGAATAGTGCCCTACACATGCTGATTCCTTTTGGTAACGATTATCCCATTCCTTGTAAAGCTATGGAAATCGTCATTAATCAATTATTATATATAGGATGTCAATTATTATATATAGGATGTCAAGGATTGTACCACAAAATTTTATAAATTTTGGAACACAATTGACTTGGATCAAAAATTCCTTCAGTGTCTTCAAGAAGGCAACAACCGGCACATGGTGATTCCTTTTGGTGCTGAAATTCGTTAAATTGAATTTAATACAGAATATTTTATAGTGATGATCAATTTTCCTCGAAAATGATCAACAGCTTCACCTTAAAAAAGTTCAGAAATCAACATTCACATTCTGAATTTTATTTATACACGTTGCAAATTATTTTCAAGTATTACTTTCAATTTATTATTCAAAAAAGTAAAGAATTAATAACTTTTCTAAAAAAAAATCATCAAAACGATACGAATCAAATTCTCAGAAGTTCTCATCAAAATTTCCCTTGAACTAATCGAATCTTTGTATGTGTGTGTGATATCACTCGGCTCTGGTTGAAGTCGATGGGAGGGGAGTTCAAAAAAAGAAAAAAATACAAATTTTTAAGCTATTTTTTTAATAAAAAGAGCCACACAATGCTTTATACATTGTAAAAGTCATACACAGTAAAAATTCAAAATGTCAATAAAATCTTCAAAACATTGTTTTCCTCAAGTGTTGCGTCTATTTTTGACTGTGCTACAGTCCAGACTCGATTATCCGAAGTCCTTGAAAAATTTACGCTTCAGATATTCGAATCACGAAAAAATTCTTGATTCTTGAGCTAGGAAATTACCCCAAACATGCTCTGAAGTGATTTAGAAGTTTTAAATCCGAGATGGCGGCCAAAACAGCAGTGTTGAAATACTGAAAAAATGTATTTGATATGTTAAAAGGCCTCAACTCAAATTTGACTAAAAGAGGTCGCAGAACTCGAATTTGATGTTTAAAACAAAAAAATAAAAAAAGAAAAATATTTGTTTGTTTGTTTTTGTTAATCTGTAAAATAAAATTTATTCAATATCTCCTAATTAGTCTACAATTAATTGTACACTCAAACCCCGATGGTTTGACACCAACTGTTGTCAAACGAACGGGGTCACTTTTTAGTTTGACACCCCTTTTACACGGAGTTCACACGCACTACCAAACGATTGTTGTGATAGTGTGCGTGAGCGCTGTGTAAAAAGTGACAGATCGTCACTTTTTAGTTTGACTTTGACCAACCAACGGGGTACAAACTAAAAAAGTGTCAAACGAAAAAGTGACCAACCACCGGGGGTTGAGTGTATAAGTTTTCAAGAACATTTCTGGAGTTTTATTTGAAAAGGACCAATAAACCAAATTTCCAGTTTTTGCTTTTTGGGTGTTTTCGAAACCGCCTTGAGTCAGGGGTGTTCAAAAACACCCAAAAAGCAAAAACTGAAAATTTGGTTTATTGGACCTTTTCAAAAAAAAACTCCAGATTTCCTTTTTTTTGCATTATTTTTTAATGTACTTTAACTGTAATAATTTCAGATTCAAATCTAACTTACCTTAAAGTGCTCAGGAGGTAACGTAATCCGTTTATTGAAAGGTGTGCAGATTTTTCTTCGAAATGGTATCTTAGTTTGATTGTGTAAACCCAACACTAAATAAGCTTGCTGCTCAAGTTCGGCAGATAGTCCATTTTCCACTTGAAATTCTCGATTTTCCTTCCCACCATCAAGGCCATTTTCAACTTCTTTTTCTTCTTTGTGTGCTATAAATGGAGTTACGCGGCCAATTTTCCGATACGCATTCGTCTTCGTCCGATCTTCAGACTTTTCTGGAACACTATTCAAAATTGGAGATGATCCGAAACGATTTTCAGATCTTAGCACTACCTTATTGCACATGATTTGATCGTGCCGATCTTCCCTCCACGATCCCCGACCACTATCACTAGAGCGGGAATTCAGATTATTCTTCCGGAATAACCGTACCGGTTCACATGGAAATTCATCACCGTACGGAAAAACACTAACCACATTGCTTTGCTCAAGACTCCTTCGCCGGGCGTCGTGTAATGGCGTCCGTGGCCACGGTTGAGTATCGACACTTGCCATTGTCGGCAATCCGTAATGGTGGACACAGCAGCAGCTGCATCCGAGACCCTCATGCACAAGATGGTGACCTGTATTAATTATGTCCAGTCGTTCATTAATGGGTGCGATTGTTGTCCCTCGATGAGACGATGAGGGATGAGATCTGGAAAGAATTAATCAGAGAGGTTAGAAAACATGTGCTCCGTTTGAATTTTTAAACTGTACTAACAATATATCGTCAGTTTGAGCTATTCCATGTGTTTTAGACCGCACTTTAGCTATTTTTGTATCAAACCAAAAGGAAACTAAAGTTGCGGCATCGTTCAAACAATTTTGCACAATTTGCTTAAAAATCGCGAAAAGTTTGCACATTTACAATGAATAGAGCAAAGCATTCACTTCGGGCACGTTTCAACCACAACTGCTCGAGAACAATTGGCGGTGGGTGGTACAGACTACAATACCACCAAGTTCAGTCGTTGAAGTTGGCGTGTTCTTTGAAAATGGCTGCTTAATTGCCATAAAGCATTTGAACTTCCGTCTTGGCGGTGTTATCAGTCATTCGTTAGCTAAGGACGTAGTTAAAATCAGGTGTGGTATGAATGTTCTGCAAAGCGACGTGGTATTCCAGAATTTAACATGTAATGCAACGAGATATATTGCATCAGTTGGAAAAAGTTTACACTACCTTAACTTAACATAACAAATCATAAATCGGTGTGTAATTGCGATCTCAGGCTGACAGGAAAACATTAAACGTGGCACACATTTTTACTTTACCGTCAGTGGGGGTGACTAGGCCTCAAAAAACGACACACCTCTCGTAATTTCCTAATAACAAAAACAAGTTACAGTATGTAAAAAAAATATTTACACCCCTTGGGCACTATGCACATTTTGTGATGAAACATGTAAACAATTTAAAGTTTGACAGGAACCTAGTATACTACGTTTTGTTCAGAAACTCATGCCAAACATTTTGCTACAAAAAGCTCATGAAAAGATGATTTCTATAAAAAGTTATATAACAAATACTATTACGAAAATAAAAAAGGTGCAAAAAAAGTTTGTACACCTTTGGCAAAATTAACATAAATAATGTTATTTGTTGACAAATCACCATAAATCCAGTCTCCCAACTCCAAATAGGCATCCTTGACTGATTAAAAAAATAATTTGGATTGAATATAAAGTTTACTAACTACTTAGTATAAAAGTTTATATAACTCTGGAAATTCTATATAAAACTTATCTAAACTTAATTTTGCAAACTTTTAATTCAACTAACTGGCAATATATTACCATAGATTTGCTAAATAAACATTTTGGAGTGGGTATAACACCGTTTTGGGGGTATTAGTATCGATAGAATAGATTTTTCGTTGGAATTTCGTACCAACCCGGAATTACGTCGTAGGAAAATCCGCCGGCATCCGAACCGGTACACGATTCACAAGTCAACCTATGTGGAATCAGAAAGGGTATAAAATTTTCAATCTTTTGATACCTAAACATCTAGTTTTTCTTTAAAACCTACGTTTTAAAAAACCTGGGCAAAAATTAAGTTTGATCCACGAGAACAAAAATTACGAAATTCCATACATTTTTGTCAGGTTGCTCAAACGAAACCATAACAACGTTTTTGCTTAGGTATTTAAAAACGTGGGTTTTATAGAAAACCTGGATGTATGGGTATCAAAAGATCGGAAATTTTATGTCCTTTCTGATGTCACATAGGTTGACTTGTGAATTGTGGACCGGTTCAGATGCCGGCGGATTTTCGTAATTCCGGGTTGGTACGAAATTCCAACGAAAAATCTATTCTATCGATACTAATACCCAGGGGTTGTGATGGATCGACATTTTTTCTGACAGTTGATTGAGTTCTTCTCTCATTTTCGCTACGTCTGCCTGACCTAGACATTCTGCTTTCGCTCAAACACACACGAATGAATGAGCGCCACACAAAGTCACTCAAATGCTCAATTGACTCTCTCTCGAAATTCATTCGCGTATCACTAGTTCGTTTGACATTTGATCGGAATTTCGATCAATTTTGGAATGATAGCTATCAATCGACAGCTCTTTTTCTCTATCACTGACTGTTGCTAGTCGAGTGCCCGGCGGATAATCGAAGGCAGATTTTTTTGAATTTTGAGCTCGGTTTAGAGTTTGATTTTTTTTGCTCGAATTGGAAATTGTCCGCGCGCCTAGGGACTATCCATAAACCACGTGGACGGTTTTTTTTTGAAATGTCAGACCCCCTCGAGGAAAATTACAAAACAAATCCAAGGACTCCCTGAAGTTAAGATCTGTGGGTCTACCGCCGTAACAAGCCGAGGTCGACGGATTTTGACCCCGGAACATATCCTCATAGCTTCAGTGAGTATTGTAGACTACTTTTCTGATGAGTTGGGATGTCCTGGGTCATCCAAGGACTCACTGAAGTTAAGATCTGTGGGTCTACCGCCGTAACAAGCCAGAGGTCGATGGTTTTTGACCCCGGAACATATCCGCATAGCTTCAGTGAGTATGGTAGACTACTTTGCTGATGTGTTGGGCTGACTTGGATCATCCAAGGACTCACTTAAGTTAAGATCTGTGGGTCTACCACCGTAACAAGCCAGAGGTCGACGGTTTTTGACCCCGGAACATATCCTCATAGCTTCAGTGAGTATTGTAGACTACTTTTTCTGATGAGTTGGGATGTCCTGGGTCATCCAAGGACTCCTTGGGGCTAAGATCTGGTGGTCTATCATATCTCCAGAAGAGTCCTTGGATGACCCAGAACATCTCAACATATCAGCAAATTAGTCTACAATACTCACTGAAGCTATGCGGGTATGTTCCGGGGTAAAAAACTGTCGACCTCTGGCTTGTTACGGTGGTAGACCCACAGATCTTAACTCTAGGGAGTCCTTAGATGACCCAGGACATCACAAAACATCAGCAAAGTAGTCTACCATACTTACTGAAGCTATGCGGATATGTTCCGGGGTCAAAAACCGTCGACCTCTGGCTTGTTACGGTGGTAGACCCATAGATCTTAGCTCCAGGGAGTTCTTGGATGACCCAAGACAGCCCAACAGATCAGCAATGTAGTCAACCATACTCACTGAAGTTATGCGGGTATATTCCAGGGCCAAAATCCGTCGACCTCTGGCTTGTTACGGCGGTAGACACACAGATCTTAACTCCAGTGAGTCCTTGGATGACCCAGGATATCCCAACACATCAGCAAAGTAGTCTACCATTCTCACTGGAGCTATGCGGATATGTTCCGGGGTAAAACCCCGTCGACCTCTGGCTTGTTACGGCGGTAGACCCACAGATCTTAAGTCCAGGGAGTCCTTGGATGACCCAGATCATCCCAATAAGTTGTTACAACTGTAGCTGTAGCCTACCGCACTCTTGAAGCAGTCTGGGTAGGATCCGTTGACAAAATTTTGAAGTTTCAACTTGTTTCTTTGGTTAGCCTGTTGCACAAAATTTCCGGATGTTTCGGATGGACTAGAACATCCCAGGTGTTCCAAAACCATGCAAAATGTTTTTATATCATAACTAAACAAAATACTATTGATACACTTTGAAAATTCTCCGACAAATTACGAATTCCCAAAGATTCTTAATTTAAGTCATATTCTCAATTTAAGTAACGGACATTCTATTTTTTAAACGATTCTCGATTTAAACACCCCCATTTCGTTGTGTAAATCAAGAATATGGTGTATTATAATAATATAATATAATTGATAATAATATTATTTGGGATTGTTTTTGTTTATCTCATCCAAGTAAGCAATGAAAATTAAAGAGAGCAGTGAGCAGCAGAGAGAGAGAAGGCAAGCCGTCAAGTCAGAGTAACTCTTTGAGAGTCAAAATCGGCAATCTCTCGGTTTAAATACATGTGAGCTCACTGAGTGTAACGTTCATGCGACCGGCCCTCTTTTGAGCGATCACTTAGCACTGAATTCATGATAGGCGTTCTGAGTTCTCTATCAACGATCAAATGGAAAATGACAGCCGATAGGCTAGCTGTGTCAAATATCGTGCGATCACTATCAGTGATCAATCCCTTTTAGAGCCCTGCTAATACCCCCAAAACGGTGTTATACCCACTGCAAAATTTTTATTTAGCAATTCTATGGTAATATATTGACATTTATTTGAATTTCAAAGTTTGCAAAATTAAGTTTAGATAAGTTTTATATAGAATTTCCAGAGTTATATAAACTTTTATACTAAGTAGTTAGTAAACTTTATATTCAGTCCAAATATTTTTTTTAATTAGTCAAGGATGCCTATTTGGAGTTGGGAGACTGTATTTATGGTGATTTGTCAACAAATAACATTATTTATGTTATTTTTTCGAAAGGTGTACAAACTTTTTTTGCACCTTTTTTATTTTCGTAATAGTATTTGTTATATAACTTTTTATAGAAATCATCTTTTCATGAGCTTTTTGTAGCAAAATGTTTGGCATGAGTTTCTGAACAAAACGTAGTGCAAGGTTTCCGTAAAATTTTATATTGTTTACATGTTTCAATACAAAATGTGCATAGTGCCCAAGGGGGAGTAGTGCGGTGCTTGTGGGACGCGCAGTCCTGTTTTTTCGTGTTATTTTCCGTCTCTTTTGTGTCGCTGTTCGAGTACATGGGGTGATTGGTCATTATGATTAAACAATGGCATCAGTAGTGCGGTGCTTGTGGGACGCGCAGTCCTGTTTTTTCGTGTTATTTTCCGTCTCTTTTGTATCGCTGTTCGAGTGCATGGGGTGATTGGTCATTATAATTAAACAATGGCATCAGTAGTGCGGTGCTTGTGGGACGCGCAGTCCTGTTTTTTCTTGTTATTTTCCGTCTCTTTTGTGTCGCTGTTCGAGTGCATGGGGTGATTGGTCATTATAATTAAATAATGGCATCAGTAGTGCGGTGCGTGTGGGGACATGGGGGGGGGGGTGGGGTCCTGCTTTTTCGTATTATTTTCCATCTCTTTTGTGTCGCTGTTCGAGTGCAGAGTGCATAATTGGCAAAGGGAGCGCGTGGTCGTAAAAAATATGAGGAGTTAAAAGTGATTTATTTTGTGATTTTCAAAGCCCTTCCTATATCATCGTTGATCGGAAGGCACGGCGTCGGATTAATTGTGTATAATTTTATCGAATATGTTTTTATTTTTTATGGTGAAAAAGCCTTTTCTATGTAGTGATCGAATGACGCACTGAAATTTTCGATCGTCGAGTCAATAGTGGAGCAAAATAATTGTGTGTGAGTGATTTTGTGTGTTAACCAGAAAGACCTTCCCATAGCTTCGTTGCTCGGAAGGCTCGCCGACGGGTCTTTTATGAAAGTCCTCTCCATAGCGTCGTAGCTCGGGAGGCATCGAAAAGCCAATGCCTTATCCTACTAACCCAAAAAAAAAATTAATCACGTGATGCTTGAAGGAGGTGCTGTGGATTCAACGGTCTCAAGCGGTATCAACAAGTATATAGCGAAAAACTATGTGCTTGATGAGTCTGCAACTTCAACTATCGGACTAACATTCCTCCCTTTCGTTGAACTGCAGGCTTCTTGGGAGGGCGCCGGTATTGACTAATAAAGTCGGGGTCTTCAGGGGTTAAACAGTGAACGGATGGTTGGCTCCCACTGATCATTTTTGATTCATTGTTTAACTTCAGCTGATCTGTCAATAACGGAGTAGCAGCTCATTGGCAGTCAACCATGCTCATGCTCATGCTCATGCTCAAAATGTGCATAGTGCCCAAGGGGTGTAAATACTTTTTTTACATACTGTAAATAACATCGAAAATCTTTTAACGTAGAATTGTTCTTAGATAGTTTACTAATATTTTCCCAAAATATGGTGGAATTTGGTGAACTCTACTCTATCTTAAATGCCAATCGTTTGAAAATTGACCCAATCTCACCCCCAGACCCAATGTCAAGCCTACTGACGGTATCGTTTTTTTATCAATTATTCTTTGCTATACATAATTCAATAAAATAATCTTTTAAACATACTCACCTATATAAATAATCAAAAGCAGCATCATCACATTGCACAGATTTGTCGGAAAATTGCTTTTCCGTCTGAATCTCTTTATCATTGGCAGTGCTTAAGCCACAACAAGGTGGCACGGCGATAGAACTCTTATCCTTTCCCTTAGTCTTTTCGTTGCGTCGTAGTCCTTTTTTCGTTGCCCATTGTATCATTGGCAGCCGAGCCTTAAATTTGCTGCGTTTGGTGTCGCGTGCCAAAGCCGACAAATCCACCGATGTCGACGATGATAGCACAGAGCTGGCCTCATCGTTGCAATGCTCGCTACTTTCATCCTTATTGCTGTGATTGAACTTTTTCATAATTATTCTATAATCTCACTTCTGCCTTCTTCCGTCACACATTTTCAAACTTTCTTCATTATTTTCACGAACAATTACTATAGTTAGTTTAATCAATAATCTTTTCTTTCGTTTATTTACCGCCTTTCATCACGCACCTGAAATGAAAGCCAGCAAGAAAAATACGTCCTATCAGAGTGAAATTCTTCTATCATGTGAAGGAGGAAGCAACATGATGCATAGTCAAAAGCATGAAGAAATTGGAAAATCTATAAAGATCTATCCCTATAGCTATATAACGTGTCTGACTCACTGGGAAGATATACAGTCAGTCAGACAAAACGATGATGGCACAAGTTCATACATTTAAAAAATTCAAACCCCTCTGCTGAAATAGTTCGCGAAAAGACAAGTCAATCGATAAGGCTTATGACCTTTGAATCATACACATTCAAGTGATAAGGAACTAAAAGTAAATATAATCTACTACATCGGTTGTTTTGGATGGCGGAAGTGTTGACGAATTAAATTTCCCCTATTTCAATTGCAATTAACAACAACACAGGTATGTGGAAGGAGGTTCTTTGTGCTTTTAGTTTTATACCGCTGTATGTTGTCGAATTTATAAAAAAATATCAAGTCTATTCATATCAAATTATAAAAGAGGTTAAAACATTTTTCGTAAAATCAATATATCGTGCATCAATTTTTTTGTAATTGTCTGCTATACAATATGAGAACATTATTACACTCTAAAAAATAAACCCTGCAAAGTTAGAAAAAAAACACGAAATGTTGCAATGAAAAATTTTGTTTTAAATGAAAAAACGCATGTAGATTCGAAAAGTACATTAAATTTCCCTTAAAATGACATGTTCCAATTTTTTACAGTCATGTAACGGAAAATGGCAGAGTTTTTAAAACTTTTTTAGTGTTTTTTTCAATGAAAAATACGTTTTTTCGGAATTATGAGTACGCCATCAAATCGAGCGCCTAATTTTACATAAAAGTTTCTTTGACACCAATTTTCTATCTCATCACCGTTTTAGGCTGTAAATTATTGAAAAACACCTATTTTTTCGCATGTTCAAAAATGGAAGGGGTCGTACCGTCCCTCCGGACAAAAAAACAAAAAAAACGGACCTCGGATTCGTGATCAGGGACAAAAGTTACTCATTAGGACAAAGTTTCACGCAAATCGAAGAGGGGTCGGGGAAACTGCTGTGTGAGTTGGCGGAGAATTACCCCTATACAAAATTACATACAAAATGTAGTTGACTTTGGCTACTCGAGTTTTCGTCCAGTCGAGCTCATACTTAGACTTCAGGCTTACAATTAAGCTTTTCAATGGAAATTCAACATCTTTACAATTGTGCATTTTTATGAGGTGATATGATTGATTAAAATATTTCTGTCTCTTTGAAATCATAATCACAATTCTGTTTTGTAAAATGCTAAATAAATATTTTATTCATTTTTTCAATAATCATGCAAAGCACTTATTTTTTGAATTTTCATAATTCAACCAATACTATTCAATATTCAACACATTTTTATATTCTAGACACTTTGCTCAAATTTCCGTTGTCTGCGTGAAATTTAAAAATTTTCATTTCCTTAATTGAGATCCAGATATGTATCACAACTCGACACTGTCACTTTGCCACTTTCAATTGCTCAATTAAAAAATATACTAAAACGTTGCTCATCTTTCCACAGACTGAGAATTTATTTGTTGAATGTTGGTTGACACAAGAATGAAGCTAACCCAACTAATTCAGTGCAAAATGACACTACTGCCGTGACCGAGATCACTCTTTCGTACACTCTACCTGCTCACAGATCAGTCTTATCATCTCCTGATTACGGAAATTAAACATACACACAACCTCGATGCACACAATCACTTTATAATCCACTATTCTTGACGCGCAACAACCCATCGTTTTGAGACACCTGTTCCACTGGACTAGCGCGTTCTATGCCCGAATATCCGACATAGCCGTCGTCGTCGTCGTCGTCGTCGTAACCTCATCGGAATAACCGCGATCAAAGCGCGCGCGCACTTGTGGGATCGCTGCTCTAGTTGGAATAATGTCAATTTACTTTTTCCATTTCACCGAAGGGGACCCAACAGTGAATGCCGTATGCGATTGTTTCGGGGGGAGCGTCGTGCCAGTGTTGGTTGGACGATCGTGGGGTCGTTTCTGGACACAATGGCGTCCCGCGCACCCGCACAGCGTAAACAAACGAGAAAAATGCCCATAACACTATTGGACGACGCGTGACGCGACCCAAAGTGTAGAGCATCGTCGACGTCGGTCGGTCATCATGGATACCGTGCGGTGAGGTTAGTTTAAGTTTCTTTTAATCGTTTTGTACCTGTATTTGTTTTTTATTGATATTTCCTTATAACCTATCCAAAATTCAAAATAATAATCTTTCTTTTGGGATTTGTTAGGTCCTGAAATTAAATTACGAACATTTTTTAAGGTACAGTTTTCCGATAACTTATAAAAAGCTACAGGCCGCATTAACAAAGCGGATTCAGTGGCAATTTATTTGATCACCTAATGTTAACATGTTAAGGTTAATGCTAACATTCCATAGGTTGTCTCCCCTAAGGTATCGTGATAAGGTCCAGCTTGTGATGATACATTACACTGAAATAAAAAAATGTACCAAATTCTCAAATTCTAGGAATTTTGCCACCTTTCCTTATTTAGTAATTGGGTGTCTTGAAAATCTACCGTTTACTAGGGGGAAACGTTACCCAAACATGACCACTAAGCTACGTGGCTCAGTAAAAAAAGTTGTTCAATCCACCTAAAAGTTGTTGGTGCCTTCCTAACAATGATATATTATCTAAAATATTATGTCTCTAAATTTTACTTCATACCAAGTGAGAATCTTGGCTCGAGCCTCGAGTCGATTCTGGCTCGGTCTCGTGCTCATAACTTTTGATAGGGTGTATGCAACTCTAGAAGGAATCACCCCTACTTACGGTCCGTCCGTACGATGGGGAGTGCACGGTTGAGTGAATCCGACATTCTAACATCTTCGTTGTATCAGCCAGCCGTGACGTTATGGTTCCGTGGTCACCATAGAAATGCCCCTAAACAACAAATAATAGATTGTCCCTTGGTGCCGCACTTGCTAGAACGCGCACACATTCAACCAATGCGCGGCCTACTAATACTACCACGTTTATGCAAATTTTTATTTTCACGTGTTGCTCGAAATCCCGCTAGCCGCCCGCCAGTTCATTGCAGGTGACTCATTACTCTGGCAATGCTGGTGGAACGCAAGTTGGAAACTGACAGTAAGTTGTTTAGATCTACAAAAAGTGCAACAATATAAAAAAGTTTTCTATCAATCCATTACATCACTAAACCACCCATTCAAGCAATTTTCAATGTCAACCTTCAGACTTATTTATTTTCCACGTTGTCTTATGGCTACCACGTGAGGGTTAAGTTGGGTGGGGCAAATGAACTTGTCTTTTTATCGTAAAGAATGGTATCCGCTGGGGGCCACCTGGTATGAAGGGGCATTTTCACATCGTTGTAATTGTTATACGAGCGTCAATGGGTAAGAGACGCGGACAAAAATAAAGAGAGACCCCTCCGACGGTCACGCGGAAACAACCATTTTAGTTAGAAGCCAAAATCATGCGTGACAGTGCGACGGTTCGCGGTGTGTTATTAGGCGTGAACGCGCGACCTCGTAGGAACAATAATAAAGGAGAGAAATATTGCACTTCTTGTGCAATCATGTAAAGCATTCTAGTCAAGCGGGTCAAATACCTTTTTAATTATATCAATTGAGTTGTACCGTCAGTAGGGGTGACTATGGGTCAAAAACGATACACCTCTCGTAATTTCTTAATAACAAAAACCACAATATTTTGATTTTTCTGGTTGGTTTCGGTTAGAACAGTCCAACAAAATCCAAAATCCAAAACATCCATTTCCAAATATAAAAGCTTTAAGTGCTCTAAACACTGCTGTCCCTATTCAGAATGTAGTCCCGATTCGCCCCAGATTACGGTACTAACATTTTCCCAAAATATGGTGTGATTTGATGGACTCTACCTTGAATGGCAATCGTTTGAAAATTGACCCAATCCCATCCCTTATAGGGGGTTACATTGGGTCAAATGAAACTAAAATGATGCTCAAATTAAAAAGATATGGCAAAAACAAGTCATCCAACAGTGTTTCTTGTTCGAGGGAATCGTATTGACATGCTAAAATGTTTGAAGTTGAGATTTTCAAATATTTGGGTACTTTTTGATCAATTCCAACAACATTTTTAAAAATTTGGTTTTTCGAGAGGTCATTTTTGGCCAAAAACGTACCTCAATTTTGAACAGCTGCTAAAATGACAGGATTTGTTCTAGGAACGAGATTTTTTCAGCAAAGTTATCTTGAGATGTCCCTTGCACAACCGTTTTAACAGAATTTAGTTTCATTGAGAAGTACCTGAGAAATGGTCAAATCCGTAAAAAATCACTTTGAGCCAATCTCACCCCCCAGACCCAATGTCACCCCCACTGACGGTATAGAAAGTTTTCTGGTTACAAATTACAGTCTTTTGAATCCATCATCAACTTTAAAAATGCTTTATTGTTTGTTTTGCAAATATTAGTAAATCTTCATATTACATGGAATTTCGGTACGAATTATATAAAATAATTCTAATAAATAATTTCTAAATAATATCTATAGAGAATATTACAATGGTAGTTATGATCGGACGTTTGCCACTCCTTATTTATGTATGCTCTCCGTTTTTTTTCGAAATATTCATCAACATTCAATGAAATATTTTTTTTAAAGTTCAGAATGTTTATCTCGACCTGGATCTGGAATGTTTATCTGGATAAGGCACACGTTACAGCGTGTTGTTCGATGTTAGATATGCTTGTATTTCAAAATCATGCTCACCATGGAAACGTTTTCTTGTTGATTGGTAATTCGTGAAGTTCAATTGAAAGATATGAAGAACCTGGAACAATGTCGTTGAAACATATGACAAGCGTTAAAACCAAGTATAACATTTGTTCTAAATCAATTGTATAGTTCATAACCCATAAACTGACTAATTATTACAGTTGGATCAAGGTCCACGATGTCCACACGGCATGTTTTGTGGGAAAGGAAGCGATCGCGATGGGAACCGGCTGCCACATCCTGCTGGTCAACGTCAATACCCAGGTGGAAAGCTTTTATCGTGCGACCGATCGGGCCAGCGGTGAGGGCGTGTCCTGCTTGAATGGACACAAGAGTTTCAACATTTACGCATTCGCCGAAAGTTGTCCCCAGCCGAGGATATTCATCGTGGCCTATCCGGACAACTCGGTGCTGTTTGTTTTGGAAGGGGGTAAAATTCACGTTTTTAAAGCAATAATGAAGCTCAATTCTCAACCTTGAAAATTATATTTAAGATGATAAAACGCTCAGCTATATCTCGCTATGCTTTTCGGAGAGTGAGTACCTAGTGGCGCTGACCGGTTTACCGGATTACTGCATCGAAGTGTACGTTTGGAGAAACAAGGAACTGCTAATAAGGCGCAAAACGGAAATGCAAACCGAAAAACAGTCAATCTCGTGCAGTCCGGCATCTATGCTGACGGTTTGTCAGCTAGCCTACAGTCAAGCCCAGATAACACTGTGGGAAGTGCACGGTAATGTGCGTTTGTGCCGATTGATTGAAAAGCCGTTGAAACTTCCGTTCGGGAAGGAGGAAGCACCCTTAGACGGAACATTTCTAATTGATGGCACATTAATGGTCATTAACCGCCTCGGAAGTGTGTATAGTGTAAGTATATACGCAATTGTTTCACCAAGTATTTTTTTTTTTTTTTTTGAGTGCATAATTGACAAAGGGAGCGCGTGGTCGTAAAAAATATTCGGAGTGAAAAGTGATTTTTTTTTTGCGTGTGCCTTTTGTTTCGCATTTTTGTCGTGTATTGTGTGCTGCGAGGAGAAAATTGCCATCTGAAAATGCAGCGTCATCAGTGCATAATTGACAAAGGGAGCGCGTGGTCGTAAAAATATTCGGAGTGAAAAGTGATTTTTTTTGCGTGTGCCTTTTGTTTCGCATTTTTGTCGTGTATTGTGTGCTGCGAGGAGAAAATTGCCATCTGAAAATGCAGCGTTATCAGTTCATAATTGACAAAGGGAGAGCGTGGTCGTAAAAAATATTCGGAGTGAAAAGTGATTTTTTTTTGAGTGTGCCTTTTGTTTCGCATTTTTGTCGTGTATTGTGTGCTGCGAGGAGATTTGAAATTTGCTCGCGTTATCTAAATTGTAGAAACAGTAAAATATACTGATAAGTCCAGCCCATAGCACTCGTTCGATTAAAAAAAACTTTCTAAATCATCACTAGTTTATCTTTCCGCAGCCGGCTGCCTAAGATTTAAAAATTTCAACCGATAAACAAAATGCTCATGGTCACATCACTGCCACTCGTGAATCCTGACCTCATACCCATCTACTAACCCCTCAAAACTCATGTGATACTTTGTCGGAGAAGCAGTCGATTAGGCGGTCTCTATCACTCAAGTATCGGACTAACATTCCCATCCACTTCCCGTGACTCTACCACTGGTCGTGGCCGGCGCCGGTATTGATCAGCATGATAGGGGCCTTTGAGAAGTTGCGAAGCGAGGAAAGATAGCACCCACTCATCTTCCACGGCTCGTGGATGTAACTTCTGGAGGTCCTGGTCAATAACGGAGTAGCAACTGCGGGTGGGCACCTATGCTTATGCTTATGCTTATGCTTATGCTTTTTAATTGTTTCACCAAGTATTTTTAAAACCATTTTTTTTACTAAAATTTGTAATATTTTTGGTTTTCTATTGATTGTCCATACAAATATTTTTAAATTTTCAATATTCTGTATCTTTATGTTTATAAGGTGCTTCTCTATGAAGTTCTAGTAGTAATAAGAAGAGTGCTAGAGCTTATTTACAGGCTGAGGGTGCAAAATTAGTACATCAAATTTCAAAATTTGAAGCTTTGAAGTGCTTTTTTCACCTCTTAAAGAATCATTTTTTGGCCATGTTTGTTTTAGAAAAACATTAAAATCGTGATTCAGATTGCATCAATAACTTATTCCTAATAAGTCAGCAATGTTTCCGTTCTATCCTATTTTCTGCGTAGTTTTCAGCTACATCCGGCCAAGCGAATCAGATTATTAAACCAGCCGACGAACCAGGCCCGTTTTTTCCGCGACTATTCTACTGCAAAGGTGGGCTGTTCCTCAGCGACACGGATGGCAGTATCAGCTTCCATAAGCGCCAGAAGGGCGTCTGGAATCAGCTGTGGAACATGCGGGCACCGGAAACATTTACCCTGCTTTTGTATTACTCTGCCAGTGATGGTTTGTATGGAACGACTGTCGAAGGCCGGCTTGTACGAACTGTGGTTGATAATGATGCTCGAAATGTCGAATTTGTCACGATTAAAGCCCTCGATTGCCAACTGACAAATTTCGTTCCGGTAAATCCTTTGGTAGAGTATCTTGTGGCAATGAATTTCTTCGATGAATTGATGGTGATTGAAGGTAATACTGGAGCAAGGCTAGTCTCGTACTCCGTTGACCAGATGAGTTGTATTAAAGAAAATACTGCACTTCCTTTTGTCGCTGTTGGAACGCATACTGGAATTGTTCATTTGTTGTCCGTGTACAATCCAACGGAAGTAAAACCCTTAACCGAGTTTCATCTAAGTCACGCTACAATCTCAAACATACAATTTTCGGAAGATGGTGGATACATGGCAGTTTTCGACGTCGATGGGAACATTTTCTTTATTAAAGGACTTCCTGGAAGCTCAATGGACATAATTCACCATTTTGAAACAACAGCAAATCTCATCTCACCATTATTCAACGTGTGTGAAGAGTACATGCAGATCGTATGCCTGGTTCAAGAAGATCAATCAAATATTGTTCAAAAAACAATCATGCAGTTGACCATTTCATTGGCCGATGGAAGCCGCCAAGTTAATTCATGCATATCTCTACATCAATACACACAACTAGAAAAGAAACCTTCATGCCATTCAAAGTTTTATGCCATCAGAAAGCTGTCGAGTGAAATTGATGTTCTAGAACTGAACAATGGCAGTGACAATAAACTAACTGCAAAGATTTGCTCGACAATCAAAGTGAAACACCAGGTGCAAAACTTTCAAATCAGCGTAGATCAGTTCCATATGACCACGTGGAGCATCGACGGCCTCGTGACCATCTACGAAACAAAGTCTGATAAACTGTTGGCGTACTTTATCGCGCACGATCGCAACAAAATGGGCGCCAAACTCATGCGATGTGATCTGATGCATCAGTAAGTAATCAACTTTATAGTAATTTGGCAGATTTTCATAAATCACATAATTTTAAGGTACATCTTCTCACTGGGACACAATAATTCCTTGGTTTGCTTCAAAATGCATCGGAGCTCCACCAACGCTCAACGTTACACTGAACTCAAGCTCAGTCTAGAGACGGATGACGTGGCATCAATGTTCATGAATCCCACAAAAGGCTTCACTCCGAAAGGATTTACCTTCACCAGGTGGATAGATATGGAGAAGATCAGCCGGTTGGAGAGTGAAAAGTTGGACTGTGAACCCGTCAAACTGGAGATCATCAAAGACTTCAAAGTGGTACGGACCATGCTGAGGGATCTGCTGGATGCTAACGAGATTGCAACCGAGGAGGAACAGTTGCCCATTCAAGCTTTCAACTTAAATGCCTCAGTTACAGAACATCTTAAAGAAATGGTTTGTCGGTTTTTACGTTAACTAAAATTTTAATCTTACATTATGTTATGTTTTACAGGCGAAACAACATCGAGAAGCTGAACATCAACGACTTCTTGATTACATAGTCATGCAGGAGGCTATCAATGAAAAAATCATTCAATACTGCTGGAACACCATGGATCGTAAACCTTTAAGAGTCAGGTAATAATACCCAAAATGGTAAATAACTTACACTTCATACTTAAATCCAACAGATCATTCTTCACGAAGTTGGCGGTGGAAAACTACGCTTCCCTTCCAAACGAACGAGATGATCAGTTTATGCAGAGAATGATCGTTTATCGCGAAACAGAACTCATGGCCAGCCACGACGCTTTACTGCCATGGAAGCCAACGCCTACTTACCAACTGGAATCAATTTTGAATCGTGATCCGGACTATGGTAATGTGATTGATGTCCTATCACGCGCTGCAACGAAAAAGTATTACACGCTCAACGGAACTACAACGCATCTTTACATGGAGCCCATTTCGTTACGTTACGAACAACTAGAGGTTGTAACTTTTCAGCAACTGTATTTCGAACAAGTTTATGGACATGTGGAAATGATGAGGTTACGTGATTTGTTCAATAAAAAGTTTGACGCTTTAAAAGCGATGAAAGACGCAGAAATGGCCGTTGTTCTGAAGCGAAACAACAGACTACGAGTTATACAAAGTGAACTGTCGTTAATATCGAAGTTGCTTGGAACGCGTGATTTTGAAAAGGAACCAATTTCTGACCCATGCCTCAAACCTGATGAACATCCTGAATCTACGCTCAAAACCGAAAACCATGAAATATCCGTTGCACCGTACTTAACGCCCAGCATGGAAAACTTGTTGGCCCAGCAAAAGGCCGAGAGAGAACAAAGGCAACGGGAGCTGATGGCGGATGACTTCAAGGATCGCGCGCTCATGATGATGATGGATGGAGTTTTGGAGCATCGATGGGAGGATGAAATCAAGAAAATTCCTCCCATACCGCACTGCTTGGTAAGACTAGTTTGTAAAATTGTAACCGAGAAAATATTTTTTTTTTGTTATTCCGATTTTTGAGCACATTGACCTTTTTTGGTAATGTCAAGCAGGCAATTTTATTGTAATAATGTTAGCTTTTTAAAATTCCTTGGGCATGAGTAAGGACCTCGACGCCGTTAGCAATGTTGGCTTTAAAATAAAATTTCGTGATAATATCACTTCCCCTCAGCCAACATTTTTGCCATGCGAAACGGGCCTCGACGCTGTGTCTAGGTTTAATTCCTAGCTAGGAGCCATCAGTGTCTTAAGAGGTGGTCCCAAGGCCTAGTTGGAGTTCAGGAAGCAAATTAGTGGTCTCCCACTCCTTTTAAATTGAAAAATGAACTCTGAAACCAGCGCTTACTCACAACAGAAACAGAGGCCTCTTCTAGGCATTGTAGGATAGAATAGATTTTGAAATTTATTTTAAAAAATATTACGTGCATAGATTTGAAACTTCCATTTCAGTAAAAATACAAAGCATTTTTGATATGTCACAATTTCCATAGAGTCTCGGTCAATCAATAATGTAATGATATCGGACAAAATTCGTTACTCTGTTGAACTAACGGTTTTTGGATTATGGTTGTATCGACCATTGTTGCGAATCGAGGATCTACTGGAGCCTTGACGATCAAATGGAGTCTAACATTTCAAAGGACACATGGGTTTTGTGAACAGGAGTGTGTCTCCTTCACTCAAATGACAGTTTACACAGCAAAAAATCGGATGGTAAAATCGCATGCAAAAGCATGCACATCACCTTGGTCAAAATAAACACTTAAATTTACATTCCTGCGTGTACCACAAAAAACGTGTAATATTACACAGACCACTATTTTTCCTCCTGGATAGGTATCGAGTGGGTTACTTCAGAAGTAAATTTCAAATAATTAAACCCGGTTCTGCGAAAAAGTATTTTATTGCATTATTTAACCAGAATAATACTAATATTTTGTTACATAGTCGTTAAGTTCTATACGTGTTGCTGGACTTGATCCTCAATTTGACTTTCGCGCGAAACTAACTTGGTCAAGAAAACCATGTCGATGGCCATTTTTATAGAAACTCGAACAGTTTGGTCTGGTTATCGGCGAACTTTTCCCAGCAGTCACAGTACGCAGTACGCGATACAGCAACACAGCGAGCTGATCAGGCCACACGATCCAGGTGAATGAACAGGTGTCGTTGCAGCGAAGAATTCCTTGTCGTGATTGATCAGGGGCACTTCCGGCCAAGAAGATGATTGAGTCACGAGTAGCCGCATTACCGTTAGTGATTTTGATGATCGTTTTGAACTCGAGGACGGCCTTGTAGGATCGACACGTGACGGCCAACATTAGCGGTGTTTGTCCTTGGGCGTCTTTCGTTTTCAAGAACGGGACTTTCGCACAGGAGTTGTATGATTTGCAGATCTTCGCAAAAAAGTTCGTTCTAGTCCAAGATGAATGTTTTGTTGTAGAATTTCCGATGCTCGTTTTGGTCATTCATGCTGTCTTTGTCGTTTACTCCTGTTGTTTCATAACTTCCTGGTGGGAGGGGAGAATTAAGAGCGTTAGAAACAAAATCCTCCGCGTCGCATTTTTTCTCGAATGCCTACCAGACGATTTTCCAGCCAAGTTTCTCCGAAACCACTTTGGCATGAATGGTGTTCCGGTTTCCATCGATGTGTTCCGAGGGTTCCGAGACACCGATTGCCGCGATGCCATATAAATGTACTTAATCGAGGGCAGATCCAGCCTGCGCGGATCACAATTCGTGTCCAGCCAGTTCTTGAACATCGGGTAGATCGCCATCGTGCAACAGCAGAAGTCTGTCCGAGCACTCTCCGTCGCAAATCTGCGACATGTTCGACGGTGAACCCATAGGAAACACGCTGGCCTGCTCCTGTCTTCCGGTGTTCAACACTGTTCGACGCGGAATCTGCTGGAAACAATCCGGCACGCGCGACGTCGTTGTCACCTTGTTCACTTTTAGGTAGTCTTTCCGCAGCAGCCGACAGTCGACAACTTGTCCCAGCTACCTCCGGTTCCAACGGCGGGAGCACAATCTCGAACGGTACCAACAGAACGTAACCTACGTAAACAACGTCCCTGCTAATAACAAAGAATATTAAAATTTTCAAACGAAATTAAGTTTAAAACGAACTTTCTTGGGCAGGCACTGCTCCTCATCCATCTTGCCATCCTTGAGGACCACCCTGTTTGTGTGAGTCGCTGACACTTCCGGTCTAGCTGTAGGTGTCGATTCCACGCACCGGTACGTCTTGCTTTCGGCCCTTATAATGTAGCACAATTCGCCACGGAATCTTCTGAAAACTATCCAGCACGCGCAACCTCGTAGTCGAATTCATCACATCATCCTACCACAACAGAAGACCGTCCGGAACAGGCAGTGATCTGCAGCGGAGACTTGACTGCCGCGTAATCACACACCCGGTCGGCATCAACTGTATGTTTTATGAAAATGACGCTTCTGCAAAATAAAGAATATTAGTTTTTATGCGAAATAAAACCATAATCAATCTTACTCCTCCTCGTCCTTGGTTGCCTTCCGTGAGTGAATTTCTGGCATTTCCGGTGACGCTGCAGGTGGTGGCCGATCGGGGCCGTTTTTCCTGTCGCCGGAGTATTGCTTAGTGCTGCTGCTGCCCTTCCCTAACCAGAACAGAAAACTTCTTCAGTAAAAAAAAACTTCCGCCGACAACACAATGCCTCCGGTCTAACTTGAGTTGGAGTTGGACGTCCACCCGAGATAAAGTCCAGCTGCTGCAACAGGTTCAACACCTGCGGAGGTGTTTCGGAACGTTCGGAACCGATGCTGCAAGAAACGGAGCAGTTGTCGTGTGTGCGCGAAAACGAAAACTGACTGATTTTGACATTTGGCAAACAAACAACACTCTAAAGGAATAAGCTGTTAATATTACACAAATTGGGTGTAAATGGTGTTAGGAAAAATAACGTAGGGGAGTACCGCTAAAGCTGTGTAATATCGCATATATTTTTTTACATGCCCCTTCATTACATGCAGGTGTTTTACTACTTTTTTTGCTGTGTACATAAGGTATGATAGAGATGCACTCTTGTTTGCAAGGCTTTATACCCTAACGAAATGAAAGGCACGAAATAGTCGTCTTAATGACAAGTGTTCATCTTATGAACTGTTCATTTATGTTTATTGGTTTTTGGAAGCGGCAAGTCTGGTTTAAAAACAAGGTCCTTTACCTTATTTGGCGTTGTAATAAAATATTCAGGGATTTGAGATTTTCTTTTGTAAAGATCTCTGATTAGTTACATTTTCTTATTTAATTAACTAATAATTTAATTTCTTTCGGGCCTTTTTACTTTCAATCACAATTTCAGAGTTTCCTTATTCAGTGTTAAACTTAGATTACCGTAACTGCTCAAGACATCCAAGTTCTTACTACTCACACCAACACTAATTTTCATTCACCTTGTTACCACATGCTCGTCTGTATCAGAGGGTCCAAAAATCTGTCTTATCTGCACCAAGCATGGCGAATATCTGTACCATTATCTGTACGGTATATTTTTTGTAAAAAACTTTTTTTTTAACATGCATTTTGAACAATCTTATGACAACACTAAACGCTGATATGCAGCTCGGAAGGAACGCAAAACTCCATATAAAAACACCCAGGAAACGGCCAAGGAAAGACGTTTCTTCGCGTGACGTTACTTCGCGCGAAGTTTGTTTGCAAAAGTTCTAGTGAAAAAAACTTAAATATTCAGAATTTGTTTATTTTATTGCAACTGAAAGTCATAAATGTATCAATAATTTTGTAATCGATATTATAATATTGAAAATTCCGAATTGCCTTTTGATGCCGAATCTCACAAAGCAGAATCTTGAAATTAAAAGGAAGGATTTTGTATTTTGCTTGAAAAGAAGTAAACCAAAGAGAAAATCCATAAACACACAGATTCAAAAAAACAAATATTAAAACTAAAAAAATCTTAGATTAAAAAAATAAAAAGAAATATATATACAAAACAAAATTTAAAAATAACAAATTCAAAGCTTTAAAATTCTAATAATTAAAAATTAATAAAAATGAAATAATATAATTCAATAATTCATACATTCAAAATCCTTCAAATTCAAAATTATAATCCAAAAAATTTAAAATTCTAAATTAAAATCTAGAATTTCAAATCATACCCAGATATAAAATTTAAAAAATATCAAAGAATTTAAGAATTCAAGAATTAAAGCATTTATGAATTTAAGAATTTAAGAATTTAAGAGAATTTAAGAATATAAGAATTTAAGAATTTAAGAATTTAAGAATTTAAGAATTTAAGAATTTAAGAATTTAAGAATTTAAGAATTTAAGAATTTAAGAATTTAAGAATTTAAGAATTTAAGAATTTAAGAATTTAAGAATTTAAGAATTTAAGAATTTAAGAATTTAAGAATTTAAGAATTTAAGAATTTAAGAATTTAAGAATTTAAGAATTTAAGAATTTAAGAATTTAAGAATTTAAGAATTTAAGAATTTAAGAATTTAAGAATTTAAGAATTTAAGAATTTAAGAATTTAAGAATTTAAGAATTTAAGAATTTAAGAATTTAAGAATTTAAGAATTTAAGAATTTAAGAATTTAAGAATTTAAGAATTTAAGAATTTAAGAATTTAAGAATTTAAGAATTTAAGAATTTAAGAATTTAAGAATTTAAGAATTTAAGAATTTAAGAATTTAAGAATTTAAGAATTTAAGAATTTAAGAATTTAAGAATTTAAGAATTTAAGAATTTAAGAATTTAAGAATTTAAGAATTTAAGAATTTAAGAATTTAAGAATTTAAGAATTTAAGAATTTAAGAATTTAAGAATTTAAGAATTTAAGAATTTAAGAATTTAAGAATTTAAGAATTTAAGAATTTAAGAATTTAAGAATTAAGAATTTAAGAATTTAAGAATTTAAGAATTTAAGAATTTAAGAATTTAAGAATTTAAGAATTTAAGAATTTAAGAATTTAAGAATTTAAGAATTTAAGAATTTAAGAATTTAAGAATTTAAAATTTAAGAATTTAAGAATTTAAGAATTTAAGAATTTAAGAATTTAAGAATTTAAGAATTTAAGAATTTTAGAAAATTTAAGAATTTAAGAATTTAAGAATTTAAGAATTTAAGAATTTAAGAATTTAAGAATTTAAGAATTTAAGAATTTAAGAATTTAAGAATTTAAGAATTTAAGAATTTAAGAATTTAAGAATTTAAATTTAAGAATTTAAGAATTAAGAATTTAAGAATTTAAGAATTAAGAATTTAAGAATTTAAGAATTTAAGAATTTAAGAATTTAAGAATTAAGAATTTAAGAATTTAAGAATTTAAGAATTTAAGAATTTAAGAATTTAAGAATTTAAGAATTTAAGAATTTAAGAATTTAAGAATTTAAGAATTTAAGAATTTAAGAATTTAAGAATTTAAGAATTTAAGAATTTAAGAATTTAAGAATTTAAGAATTTAAGAATTTAAGAATTTAAGAATTTAAGAATTTAAGAATTTAAGAATTTAAGAATTTAAGAATTTAAGAATTTAAGAATTTAAGAATTTAAGAATTTAAGAATTTAAGAATTTAAGAATTTAAGAATTTAAGAATTTAAGAATTTAAGAATTTAAGAATTTAAGAATTTAAGAATTTAAGAATTTAAGAATTTAAGAATTTAAGAATTTAAGAATTTAAGAATTTAAGAATTTAAGAATTTAAGAATTTAAGAATTTAAGAATTTATAAATTTAAGAATTTAAGAATTTAAGAATTTAAGAATTTAAGAATTTAAGAATTGAGGAATTTAAGAATTTAAGAATTTAAGAATTTAAGAATTTAAGAATTTAAGAATTTAAGAATTTAAGAATTTAAGAATTTAAGAATTTAAGAATTTAAGAATTTAAGAATTTAAGAATTTAAGAATTTAAGAATTTAAGAATTTAAAAATTTTAGAATTTTAGAATTTTAGAATTTAAGAATTTCAGAATTTCAGAATTTCAGAATTTCAGAATTTCAGAATTTCAGAATTTCAGAATTTCAGAATTTCAGAATTTCAGAATTTCAGAATTTCAGAATTTCAGAATTTCAGAATTTCAGAATTTCAGAATTTCAGAATTTCAGAATTTCAGAATTTCAGAATTTCAGAATTTCAGAATTTCAGAATTTCATAATTTCAGAATTTAAGAATTTCAGAATTTCAGAATTCAGGAATTTAAGAATTAAATAATCTAAGTTAGACTGTAATCCATATTCATACAAACTGCAGTCCCGATTGACCCAGTTGATGGTGCAAAACATGATTTATCGAAAACTTTCAATAAAATTTACTTTGACCAGATTCCATTTATTAAATAGTTTAATGTGACATAATGGCGTTACCTTTCAAGAAACAAATAATAATGTTTTGAAAAACGAGGATTAATTTTTTTAATATTCAGGCAACTACAAGGCAGTTGTAAATATGTTTCAAATTTAGTGCATGTAAAGTATGGAATGCTAAAAAGATAAATTTTATTATTAAACTTTTTTTTGCAAAAAATGCTTTCAATGCAATAGCAAGATTATGAATATAAAAAAATCATGTTGTTTTCATGTCATTTAAAAATATACTCAAATTAATTTAAAAAAATACAATAAACTTTATGACTCATTATTTTCTGTATGATTCAGTTCAACTTTTATTAAATTTTTAAAGTATTTTAGATTTTATTTTACCTGTGTTCTCCTTCATTTTAAAATCATTTTTGAGAAGAATGGGAAATGCTGGAAATTATGTTATAACTTTATTAGAACGAAATGCTATACATTATTTTTGTTAGGTCCTTGTCGGTACTGAAACCTGGTTAGCAATGAGTCTGCTTTTGTAAATGCAGTTTTCTTAAACCTAAGAAAAACCTAAAACTACAGAGGATCTTGTGTGTAAAGTTTAGTGGGAGGGAGCCAATTACCCGCGGCGTACTGGGGGTTAGTATTAAGAGAAAATATTCTAGCATAAATGGATCTAAGATCGTTAAAAAATATAAGCTTGATCCATTTCTAAATGTTTCAAAAGTTAAACTAGATTTAATCAATGAAAAGTTTTTAAATGTTGAGATAATTCAATAATATCATTTTGAGAAAGAATCTGTTTTATCTGAAAATCTGTACAAATCAGTACGGTGACCCAAATATCTGTCATCTGTACGTACAGATTCTATACTCAAATCTTTGCTGAAAATCTGTACCATGACAGATAAATCTGTACATGTGGCAACGCTGTTCACCTTCCCCCTCCCGATCCCCTATATCTTCCGGTGGTGTTCATTTTGTATGCAATACTATTTCGGCCAGCCGGGACCGTGGTGTAGGGGTAAGCGTGATTGCCTCTCACCCAGTCGGCCTGGGTTCGATCCCAGAAGGTCCCGGTGGCAAATTTTGAGAAGAGATTTGTCTGATCACGCCTTCCGTCGGACGGGAAGTAAATGTTGGCCCCGGACTAACCTAAAACGGTTAGGTCGTTAGCTCAGTCCAGGTGCAGGAGTCGTCTCCCTGGGTCCTGTCCTGATGGAGTCGCTGGTAGGCAGTTGGACTCACAATCCAAAGGTCGTCAGTTCGAATCCCGGGGTGGATGGAAACTAAAGTGTAAAAAGAGGTTTGCAATTGCCTCAACAATCAAGCCTTCGGACACTTAGTTTCGAATAGGAATCTCGCAATCGAGAACGCCAAGGCAATGCTGTAGAGCGAATAATTTGATTTTGACTATTTCGGCCACTACCCTTTTTTCCACAAGAAACCGGACTTGGACTGACTTGAGGCCGCGTCCCCCACCTTGCTCCGTAAAACAAAACGAAACGAATAATGTTAGCTTTTTAAAATTGATTTCCGGTTGCCCCTGAAGCTTGGTACAGATTATTGAAGATGAAAAGAGCCATTTAAAACCAACTAATCGAAAGAGTTTGGCCTAAGCGCTTATGACGTCGAAAAGAATCTCAAAAAGGCTTGTATGCACAAAAAAAGACATTAATTTAAAATCTCCATACTATGTTGTATGGAAATTTGATTCAATTTGTATTATGCTTGAATTTTCGTCCAATTGAGCTCATAATTGGGATTCCTTTTACAAACAGTGATATTGTTTTTAGGAAACCGGAAAGGATCCACAATATTTCAATGAAACCGACATTCGTGAGGTAAAAGACTACGAAGAGCAGATTGAACTTCTCCATAGTGAACGAACACGCTACAAGAAGATGCTTGAATCGGAGAGGCTTGAAATCGCCGAAAACTTGGAAGATCAAATTCAAAAGTTTAACACGACCGTTGGACAGTGTTTACTGGACAAAATACGCATAGAGTGTGCCATTCGCGAGGAAGAGATCCGTATTATAAGGAACACGTTTTACAATCACCAGCGATTGATTTACGACAACGATGCGAAACTCTTGAGGGATTCTATCAATGAAGTTAATAAGTGTATTGATGAGCTAACAGAAATTACCAGTGAACTGCAGGATAAAGTGAACGATTACAAGAACAATTACGAGACACTGAATACAAAAGACAAGCTACTTGATAAGCAATTTAAGATCAACTTTTCCGATACAGCACAATCTGCAATCGTGGACCACGCGTATAAAATTTTCAAGTAAGCTTTAACAAAAAGGTTCATTTACAAAAAGTCATCAAATTTTATTTACAGGCGACGCCCGAAAGCCCAACTGAGGGCCGTGGTCACTGTTTCGATCTTTCAGGATCTGGCAAAACGTATCACCGCCAAGAAAGTGAACCAGCAGAGTAACATTCTGCTGCCACCGGAATGTAACGAATTTCTGGCCTCCTGTGATGGTTTGGATCAAATGTCCAACTGTCCCGCCGGCATGGACAACAACATGTGGCAAACGCTGTGCAAAATGCGGCGCATTAAGCTGGAGAGTGAATTCAGGGTAAATTAAGCATAGTATTTTTATCAATTGTTTTTACGATTTACTGTTTTTCTTATCTAATTTCACAACTTGCTTATGAAGCAAAAGTTTCAACAGTATCAAATAATTATCCACATGTTTCAGATTTTAGATCTCTATTAAAAACAAAAACGTTGCTGAATCCACCGTAAGGTGGTTGATGCCTTCCTCACAATGATATAGTTTTTTGGGAAAATAAAAATGTCTACCTACAAATGTTCTCTAAATAAAACTTCATAGAGCAATTCCAGCTCAAATCACGATTTTTTCTGATTCTTTTTAAATAATATAAATATAAATCAAGTCTGTCATATAGAAATTTCCAAAAACCATGTATGTAAAATTGTCTGAGGAATCGATTCCCACTGACGGTTTTGAAAATTTTGATGTTTAGACCACTTTAAAAAAAAACAGTTTTATCAAATGATTTTTGTAAATATTTTTATTAGGAGAGACATAGCATCCTGCATTTTTCGTGAGTCTTTTTGTAACATCTTAGGCTTTTTGACAAACATTTTCATTTAGTCATTTAAAAATCTTATAGAAGTGGCGTGTATTTTTCTTTCAGTGTATTTTTTCAGAAAGCCCGTCCAATTTCCTATAATTTTGTATATGACCACTTTTTGATACGATGCAACGGCTGTATCTGTATCTCAATAATTTTTAAGTTACAAAATACAAAAATATTTAAATAGCATATACCCTTCTCCAATGTCATTTTTGAGTACAATTGGCTCCATATACACAAAAATGGCTTATATAAGCCTAGGAAAACATGTCTAAAAAGTTTCATTGAAATCGGAGAGAGGTACAAAAGTACCAGAAAAAATCCTGATTTGAGCTGGAATTGCTCCATTACTCGATAGGGTTGTCCGATCTATAATCTTTTGGACTCGTTTGGATAGGTATTTACATTACGCATCCAACGATAGGTCGCGTGACTGATCTGGACTTCGTTTCCATCGAAATATCTGAGATCCAGCTTCAAAAGAGAGAATAAACAACATTTAAGTGCTCATAACTTTTGATAGGGTTGTCAGATCTTTAATGTTTTAGAAAAGGTGTATTGATTACCAATCAAATTAAGGGTCACACGATAGATCAGAACAACGTTTTCATCAAAATATCTGAGATCCGGCCTCTAAATAGTGTATAAATAACACTTAAGAGCTTATAACTTTTGATAGGGTTGTCAGATTTTCAATCTTTTGAACTCGTTGGAAAGGTCTTTTGAATACCTTTCTAAAAATAACATGGTGAGTTTTCTTACAAAAAAAACACACACTTTTTACAATCTTCCGGACTTTTGTTCAAATCTTTTTTTAGCATAACTAGGGTCTTGTGGGACCCAAGACGGATCGAATTAAACCAAAACGGTCCGAATCGGTTCAGCCAGTTTGGAGATAATCATATTTTTCGGTGCACGGACTTACAGACATACACACGCATATACATTTGTTCAGAATTTGATTTTGAGTCGATAGGTATCCGTGAAGGTTGGTCTACGAGGTCGAATCAAGAAGTTCATTTTTCGAGTGATTTCATAGCCTTTCCACATTGAGGTGAGGAAGGCAAAAATAATAATATGTACAGACGTTTCAATGAGAATCAACTGAGTTTAAAATTTATCTTTGCATGTATTGTTCATAATGGAGATGAATGATTTGTTAAGTGTCTTTGTGTTCATATTTTTTCTATGAATTTTTTTTTGTTGTAACTTCGAACCAAAATTACATAACTACATTGTTGTTTAACCCCTCAGTTAAAAAGCTGCGAAATACAGTTGGCTGATTCGGAAGCCGCTTTGAACGCTTTCCACAAGGAAGTTTCATTGAAGAAAAATTTGCTTTCTGCGCTCGAAACCAAACTACAAGATCTGCTAAATGAAAAGGTATTCTTTATTTTTTCCACCGGGTTTCAACTTACTTACTTACTTCTTTGCCTTTCTCAGTTCAATGACTCCACCAACCGGACTGTGCAGATTATAATGAAACGCGGCTTGATTGAGGTTCCCATGTCCGGCAAAACGGTCGACTTCGACAGTTGCATTCTGATCCACCGGACCGATGTGGACGATATCAACGTAATCATAAAGCGCGCTGGCGCCAAAAAGCTCAAGGCCATGGTCAACGCTGCTCAGTTTCGGCGGAAGATTATCGCCCAGGAGTGGGACCACAAAGCGCTGCGACTAAAAATACGCGACCTGAGGGATCAGATAAAGATGATCGAGAAGTGCAAGATCACGAAGGAAGTCCAGGACTGGTTGAAGCGCAAGTCCATGGGAACGATGGAAGATCTGGGACAGTTGGCGCTTGAAAGAGAAATTGAAAATACAATTTACACCGAGGAGAAGATGCTGATTGAAATGTTTGTGTTTGGTTTAATTAATATGCATGACATTGTTACATGTTTATTTCTATTTCAGCAAAAAATCTGTCGAAGATCTAGAATCGAGGATTGCCAACAAGAGAAAAGAAAACAAAACGTTGGACAAGCAAACTCAAGAACTGAACGTCGATGTCACGGAGCAACATCTGCAAAAGGATACCGAATTGGAAGAATCGGATAAGAAAGACGCGGAGATTAGAATGGGCGCAATCGTTGACCGGGCTAGGCTAGTTCGGCTAGTTCAGACTCAACACTCGCAAATTTTGGAGTTGGGGACCATGCTGGAATTGCAACGTCTTAAAACATACCCAACCCTCACTGCCCCACCCGTGCTCGTTGAGATTAATGCACGCCATGCAAAGACGTAGATTTACTATCGCTTTTTGTTTTGTGGTTTCTTCATGAACAATTTCGGGTGAAATAAACTTAACCATCCACAGTTCTTTCATATATTTACACATTCAATCAACCTCGATGGCACATCTCACATAGAATTGGACAATTGTACTCTTAGAAACAAAACCCTTAGCTTCTGAACACATGCATATATAGAATTGTTTAAACGTCTTCCTTGATCTTGGCCAGCAAAGCATCGCACGTTTTCTTGGCATCTCCCAACAGCATGGAAGTGTTTGGTTTGTAGAAGATTGGATTATCAACGGCAGCGTAACCCACACCGAGGGAACGTTTCATCACAACGACCTGAAATTTAACGTTTTGTTAGTAAGAATTTTATCTTTTGGTGTCTTGAGTTCATGTTACCTGATCAGCCTTCCATACTTTCAACACCGGCATACCGGCAATGATCGAGTTGGGGTCGTCTTCCGCAGCACTGTTCACTGTATCGTTAGCACCAATAACCAGCACCAAATCTGTTTCCTTAAAGTCATCGTTAATTTCCTCCATTTCGAGCACATCGTCGTACGGTACTCCAGCTTCCGCTAGCAGCACATTCAGCTGTCCGGGCATGCGGCCGGCAACTGGATGAATTCCAAACCGGACATTCTTACCCTTGGACTTTAGGATGTTGACCATTTCTGCAATTGGGTACTGCGCTTTAGCTACACACAATCCGTACCCGGGGGTGATAATGATGTTCTTCGAGTTCTTAATCAGGTCTACGCAACCTTCGACGTTTACTTCGGTGTGAGTTCCGACAATTTCAGCCGGTTTGCCACCTCCAGTCGACGTGGTTCCGTATCCACCCAAAATTACATTCGGCAGGGAGCGGTTCATGGCCTTGCACATGATGTAGGACAGAATGGCACCGGAAGAACCAATCAAAGCACCAACAATAGTCATGAGATTGTTGTTCAACATGAACCCTTCGGCACACAGTGCCCATCCAGAGTAGGAGTTCAGCACAGTGATGACCACTGGCATGTCAGCACCGCCAATAGCTGCCGTTAACGTGACCCCCATCGCAGTCGACAAAGCAGCCGTCGTTCCCAGCAAACCCAATCCACCAGCCATCGTTGGTTCCATGTAGAACATACCCATTGCACCAATGTTTCCGGCCAAAAGGCCAGCATTAATCATATGACGACCGGGGAGCAGCAATGGCGCTGAGCTTAAGATTCCTTGCAGCTTACCGTACGCAACCAGTGATCCACTGAAGGTAACTCCACCGATATAGGTGCCCAAAAACAGAGCGGTCCTAAGGACATTCGCCGCAGGATCAGTTGCCAACGTGGGGAAGTCATGCATGTAGGTGGCAACGCACGTAAGCACGGCAGCAGCACCGACCAAACTGTGGAACGCAGCAACAAGCTGAGGAAGATCCGTGATCTGAATCCTCTTAGCGATAATGGAACCGATAAGGCCTCCAATACCAGCTACCCCACCCATCTGCATAAGAACTTCCGTACTCGGAGCCATGTGACCCAAGGTGGCAGCGATTCCTCCAGTAACACCCATAATACCGAGCGAATTGCCCAGTCGAGAAGTCTTCTGCGAGGAAAGACCAACCAAAGCTCCAATGCAGCACAAGCTTGAGGCGAGATAAGCCATTTGATGAATTTCGGGCATTTGTTGGAGGGCAGCTAGACCGTACCCTCCGAGGAACACTGCCGCCGGAATACCGTACAGGTAGTTGTGCTCTGGAGGGTCAGTTGGTCTCTTGAACATATCCAGCATTCGCTGGGTGACGAGGAATCCTCCGAAAATGTTGATGAACGAAATCAGTGCTGCACTCGCCGCAAGGGTTTCAATCGCATTTGTTGGGGTAACACCACCACCCATCATGAGGAGACCTCCTACGGCCGTGATTCCGGAAATGGCATTAGTCACAGACATCAGCGGCGAGTGGAGAGCTGGAGTCACTCCCCACACGGTATGATAACCAACGATTCCGGACATTGCAAAAGTTGTCATCATGGTAGTGAACGCCGGATTTGGTGAAATAGCTCCCAAACCCAACAATCCTCCCAATCCGGAAGTGTAGATCATACTGCTCTTCAATGTTTCATTGAATGGATTCGGTGGAACAACTTCCGCTTTTACAGCCGGTGCAGCAGCAACGGATGGTGGAGGCTTGGCCGACACCGAAATCACTGGTGGTGGCCACATCAAGGTACCGTCTTGCAGAACAATGCTACCGCGTACCACTTCATCTTCGAGTTTAACGTCAAAGTGATCTTTCTCGCCTATAGATAGCAAAAATTTAGAGATGTTGTTTGCGTACAAGGTCGAGCTTTGCGTTGGTAAGCGACTTGGGAAATCGGTCAAACCAACATGGACAACATCATGCACAACTTTGATTTCTCCAGGAACAGTCGTTGCAACATTTCCACCCGCTTCAGCTGCCAGATCTACAATCACGCTACCAGGTTTCATGGACTTTACCATCTCTTCGGTAATCAACCTGTAAAAGAATAACTTGTATTGTAACTCTGTGTTAAAACTCATAACCCCGATCAAACTTACGTGGGAGCCTTCTTTCCCGGAATCAACGCAGTGGTAATGATCACATCAACCTCCTTGCACTGCTTCGCAAACAGTGTCATTTCTGCTTCAATGAACTCTTTGCTCATTTCCTTACTGTATCCACCAGCAGTGGAGCCATCCTCCTCAATGTTGATGGTCAAGAACTCCGCACCCATGCTCTCGACCTGCTCTTTCACCACAGGACGGGTATCGAACGCCCTTACAATGGCACCCATTCCACGAGCCTGACCGATGGCCGCCAGTCCAGCCACACCACCGCCAATAACAAGAATCTTTGCCGGGGGCACCTTACCAGCAGCAGTAATTTGTCCCGTAAAGAAACGCGGGAAATGATTGGCAGCCTCAATGACCGCTCGATAGCCTGAGATGTTGGCCATCGACGAAAGCGCATCGAAGACCTGAGCGCGGGAAATACGTGGAATGGAATCCATGGCTGTTGAGAAGAAAAATCGTACGTTAATTCTTCTCTATGTAAACTCGTTAAAGCTACCCTTACCAAATGCAGTCAACTTCTTTTGGGCCAGCTTATCGATCAGCTCCTTGTTCTGGGTTGGGTAGAGAAAGGAGATGAGCGTTGAGTTCTCCTTAATCCCTGCGATCTCATTATCCGTTGGCTGTCTAACTTTAAGTACAATATCTGAAAGAGATTACATTAGCACACTGCCAGGAGATTCTTTTTAAACCTAAAGCACTGACCAGATTGGAATGCTTGTGTTTTGTCGACAATGTTAGCACCGGAAGCAACATACTCAGAATCGCGGAACTTGGCCTCCATTCCGGCACCGGCTTCAACGTTCACCTTGAAGCCTTTTTTAACCAGAGTGGCCGTAACGGCAGGCGTGACAGCAACACTGGAATCGATGCAATAAAAAATCAATAGGATGCCCTAGAACGCTAAATTTCAGATTTATAGATCAGTTTTCAGATTTTAGATATAGTCAGTGAATATTGACATTTTTTAAAACTAGTTTGACCAAATTCACCAAAATAATAACAGTATTATTTTAGATAGTTTAACATAAAAAGGTTTTCAACCTAGATTTTTTTTAAGAGATACCAAATTTTAAACTAGCCTTATTCATATTTCGTTTCTTTTTTAGCCTAAGAGCGAGTTTTTCACCAATGTGTAACAGGTCGTATCGAGGTGCTCCGATTTGGATGAAACTTTCAGCATTTGTTTGTCTATACATGAGATGAACTCATGCCAAATATGAGCCCTCTACGACAAAGGGAAGTGGGGTAAAACGGGCATTGAAGTTTAAGGTCCAAAAAACATAAAAAATCTAAAAATTGCTCGCATTTCAGGAAAACTTCATCATTTCCAACTATCTTAGATGCATTCGAAAGGTTTTTTAAAGCACTTTAAAATGAGCTATAGACATCCAGGATTGGTTTAACTTTTTCTCATAGCTTTTGCAAATTACTGTTAAAAATGGATTTTTTTAAAATCCTTATATCTTTTTGCAACAGACTCCAACACCCATACTCTTGTAGGTCAAAAGTTAGGGAATATCATGGACTATAATCCTACGGTAATAACTCTTTGGCCAATCGCAGTTTTTCTCATAGTTTTTCAATTACATCTAACTAACGTGAAATTTTCCGAGGATTCCGAATATGACAAAATTGAGACCAAAAAGTGCCGCTATGGGAGCCTACAGGGCAAAAACTAACGTTGTAAAAAGTTTGTTATAGAAAAATTGAAAAACTATGAGAAAAACTGCGATTGGCCAAAGAGTTATTACCGTAGGCTTATAGTCCATGATATTCCCTAACTTTTGACCTACAAGAGTATGGGTGTTGGAGTCTGTTGCAAAAAGATATTAAGGTTTAAAAAAAATCAATTTTTAACAGTAATTTGCAAAAGCTATGAGGAAAGGTTAAACCAATCCTGGATGTCTATGGCTCATTTTGAAGTGCTCCAAAAGACCTTTCGAATGCATCTAAGAGAGTTGGAAATGATGAAGTTTTCCTGAAATGCGAGCAATTTTTAGATTTTTTATGTTTTTTGGACCTTAAACTTCAATGCCCGTTTTACCCCACTTCCCTTTGTCGTAGAGGGCTCATATTTGGCATGAGTTCATCTCATGTATGACAAAAAAAACGCTGAAAGTTTCATCCAAATCGGAGCACCTCGATACGACCTCAAGAACAACCCGAGCAATATTTACAAATACTGCCTCTTAAAGGAGACGCATGGTATTTCGTTTGTCATTCCATAAAAAGCATTGTGAATTCAAAACAGACTACACTCAAACCCCGATGGTTTGACACCAACTGCTGTCAAACGAACGGGGTCACTTTTTAGTTTGACACCCCTTTTATACGGAGTTCACACATACTAACAAACGTTTGTTTTGATAGTGTGCGTAAGCTCCGTGTAAAAAGTGACAGTTCGTCACTTTTTAGTTTGACTTTGACCAACCAACGGGGTACAAACTAAAAAAGTGTCAAACGAAAAAGTGACCAACCACCGGGGGTTGAGTGTAGAGCCGTGTTGTTAAGTCTACAATATTGGTGGGTTTTTTTAATTTATTTTTAAAAGTTTCATCGGTAAGGTTTCTCTTGTCATGTCGGTAAAAAGTTTGACGAGGATTGACACTTCATCGCCAAACGTCAGCCTGACATGTGTCATTAAATTTTATGAAATATTTTCAGGAATCCACTAAAATTGTAAGTTTAACAATGCAACTTAGGTGTTCCTCGACTAGTCGAGAACAGAACATTGATGATGTCTGCAAGTACAGGGCGGATTCGTCAGTTCGACTAAAACTGCATTCTAAATAGCGATTCTGAATTCGCTAATTGGAACCGCTGACAGCTGTCAAAAGCACAAAAACACGAGTTCGGAAATCGACGAACAAAAGGGTCGAAAAGTAAACATTAGATTTTTAATTCAGAATGGGTCACCTTAGGTAAAAAATCTAAAAACCTTAAAAAACCTAACAAAATCGTGCATTAAATACGCCCTTTTGCCCCTACAGGAATTTGCTTTGCATAACCTGTTGATAAACTCCGTAATTTAAAAAATCCGTCTGTCAGAGCCTGGATACGCAATAGTTGGTTTGCACTCGGGACCTTTCATATGCCACGTGGTCACTTTAGGAGGAAGGGATTTTTTTTTGTATGGCAATTGTACACATGGTGATGGAGTCTAGATTCTCCAAAAAGGGTCCAAGTAATTTATGGATGGCCTCTACTAACAACAATCAGACAATACATACCGTCGCTCATTAACCCATCTTTCCTTGGGAACGCCAATCACCAAATTTTTATACGGGATACCCGTAACGGCTGTTGCCGGTTTTCCATCTTTTTGCAGTAGTTTAACGCTGCCTGTAAAATGCATTAAATATAAACAAAGATTTATTAAATTTACAATGGAAATTCATTGCCATTCGTACCTGAAAACAGACGCAGCGGATGGTACGGCTTGGGAATCTGCAGGATAACGTCGCCTCCATAGGCACACAGACGCAGCATGCCACGCGGCATTTCTTCCAATCAGCTGGTTGGTTATCAACGTTTGCTTGATGCACAAAAAGTGAATGAATGAGTGAACCGATTAAAGGTGACTACAAAGTCTGCAAGAAAAGAAGAATCCATATTTGTTAAAGCCACCATATGGCTGGTAAAAGAATGAACTCTCTGAGTTCATCTAATTCATTTGAGGTCTTTTGAAGCTTGGTTGTTATATAACTGAATAATTTTTCATGTTCTGGAAAAGGTAATTCAGTTAAAATCTATGATCTTAAAATACCTAAAACGATTTGAATTGTTCTCTGCGTATAAATGTTATTTTCTACAGAGATACCAGCAAAAATGTGTTATATTGTTGAACTAGCTAATGCATCAACTGATGATAATGCATGTGTTATGACAATATGTTTGTTGCGTTATCACAATCTTGAATGGCAATAACAACACAATTATTGTAATGTTTGCATTACTTTTGAAACTGTTTAATTGCCAACTGCTCATTTAAACTAGTCTTATCGAAACATTTAAAACCTAAACAATTTTTTTCTCAGAAATCACACTATCACATCGTTTTAAATTTCGATAC